>NW_008360320.1:641359-646130 GCF_000622305.1 Nannospalax galili | reverse complement strand
ATGGATTAAGAAAGATGGGTTTTGTTTCTTAACCCATTCACCTAGCCTGTGTCTTTTGACAGGATTCAATACTCATCTTTCATTAATAACTTTAAATATTAACGGACTGAACTCCCCAGTCAAGACACAAACTATGTGAATGGATTGAGAAACAAAATCCATCTTTTTGTTGTCTGCAAGAAACTCATCTCACTTTCAAGGACAGACACTATCTTAAAGTGAAAGGATGGAAAAAAATATACCAAGCAAATGGTACTAAGAAGAAAACAGACATTGCAATTCTAATATCTGACAAAATAGACTTTAAACTAAAACTAATCAGAAGAGATAAAGAGGGCCACTTCATTCTGATCAAAGGAACAATTTGAATGTTCTAAACTCTACATTGCATAACAGGAAGTCAAATTCAGCAAGACTTGTTTATCCAGACTCAAATTCTAGCCTTACGGATCATGGCTATTGCCAACTTGACATAATCTGGAATCATCTGGGAGAAGGGCCTCTGAGCATGCCTGTGGGAGATTATCTTGATTTGGTTAATTGAGGTGGAAAGATCAGCCCACTGTTGGTGGCACCATTCCATGGGTAAGATCCTGGGCTATAGACATGGAGAAAACGAGCTGAGGTCCACATTTGTACCTCTTTATTTCCTCATTGTGGATGAAATGTGACCAGCTGCCTCAAGTTTCTGCCTGTTTGACTTGCCTGCCATTTATTTGTGAGCCAAATAAATCTGTTCTTCTTTAAACTGCTTTTGTCAGAGTAATTTATTACAGCAACTTTATATATAATTAAAATATGTATGAGATATATATGCATAATTTTTAAAAGGAGCAACTGTCATATTATTTCGAAAACAGAAGTCCCAATAGTAGTCTATGATATTTCCTCAGTCAGAAGTGTCAGGGCACACAATAGTCTATGTTCAAAAGGAAGGAAATTATTGGATCTTATAGTTTAAAGACTTGCTAGCTGTTTAAGCAGTAAAGTCTGGCAATGGACCCTTCCATCTTCTTCCCTCCTCTTCTCTCCCCTCCTCTCCCTTCCCTCCCCCTTTCACTTCTTTCTCCTCTTTTACTCTTTTGTGTGTGTGTGTGTGTGCACGCACACGCGTGTGCTCGTGATTGAATTCAAGGTCTCACACCTGTTATGCAAAAGTTGTACAACTGAGCCCCTGCCCAGGCGTGGAAATTTAATGGGGTTCTGATTAGCCCTCATCGAACCTCATCTTACAAATATCCCTCACACATCCACGCCATTTATAACTTGTCAACTTCTTTCTCTTACCCAACTTCTACTTGTGTGTTAACATCAAAATTTTAGGTAGGAAACAGATTCATTTCTAATCAAAGAAGATGTGGAAACCCTGGGTGCAGAAGCTAATCCTTGGCTTTGAGAACTGTATTGGTATTTTCAGGGCACTAATGGGAGTGCCCATTTCCTTAATACTCCATCCCCAAGACCCCAACAATTTTGACACATAGTAGATGCTCAATAAGCCAAGGGACAGAATGGAAAATCCTTTAAGGCTCTGAGACAGACTTCAAAGGACACCCAACCTATTGAAACTAATCTCAGAAGGGAGGTCTGATTTTCTTATTTATATTTCTAGCTATATGGATTCATACTGTTACTGGTGATTGAGGTTGAGTTCAAGTGTTTCTGGGTTCTTGGATTCTTATCCAAATAGTGAAAATAAGTGCTCAAGGCTAGAGAAGGGCTCCACAGTTAAGAGCACTGGCTGCTCTTGCAGAGGACCCTGGTCCAATTCTCAACACCTATATGGTGTCCTACAAACATCCATAACTACAGTTTAGAAAAATCCAATACCCTCTCTGGTCTCTGAGAACATTTCATGACATGGGTGCAATTACACACATGCAGGGAATACACTCATACACATAAAATAAAAATAGTAAAATATTTTTAGTGGCCAGTCATGGTGGTACACGCCTTTAATCCCAACACTTGGGAGGCAGAGGCAGGCAAATCTCTGTGAGTTCAATGCCAGCTTGGTCTACATAGTGAATTCCAGACCAGTTGGTTCCAGACCAGTTATCTCAAAAAGACCAAAAAAAATATTTTTTAAATGAAGAAAATAAGGACCCACACAAATTAGCACAAGTCTCAAGAAAACTTTATTTGGAGCGAAGGAATAGTAAAAATTAGAGAGGAAAATGTCAAGGTTGAGGGCCAGTTACATGAATGGGAGTTCTCAAGGGGTCTCTTTTCATGGGGCCCAAAGAAAGGAGGAGTTACTTTGTTAAGGGGCATAGTTTGGGTGGTTCTGTATTTTGATTGATAGATTACATCATATAATCATTTTTCCTTTCCCATAATGTATCTGATTTTAATTATATGCACACCCAATTATGTATAAACATAAACATTATGTATAAACATAAATAGGGAATTCACCTAAAGATTCATTTGAAGAACACATACACCAAAAACCAGTTCAGGCTGGATCAGCCTTACTTTTCATACTGGACACATTGGCACTATGTTTGAATAGAAACTGCCTAAATTTGATTGTTTTCAGGAGTAAAGAAATATACCATTGTTCAGAGAAGGGTGTGAGTGTAGCCTGAAGCAGGTGCGGGTTCTAGGGAAGTATGATGTTGCCAGGTACATTGTTTGGAGAGGGGTTGTGTACATAGTAGATGCAGGTAAAGGAGCTGGGTGGTCAAGTGCATTATTAGATGACCGGGCATGCATAACCCAATCCATATAGAGTCTCAGGTTACTAATCCATTCCTATCCCTGCTTTGCTCCCTATCCCAGGAGTGATGTGTAGAACATTTATTATCATTAGTGTGAAATGTATGTTATCATCAACGAGTCAATACTGATCCATTTGATTGACTTTAGTCTGCAGTTTACATTAAGGTTCACTCTTTGTGCTGTATATTCTTAGGTTTTGACAAATGCATAATAGCATGTACCCAGCATCACAGTACTGTACAGAACTTCCGTCTTAAATATTCTGTATTCCCTTTATTTACCTCTTCTTCACATATCCCAAACTCTGTCAGCCACTCAGCTTTGCAATTGTTGTTAATTTTTTATATATCTTTGAGCTGAAGAAATGAATCAGCAGTTAAAAGCACTGGCTGCTCTTGCAAAGGACCGGGGTTTGGTTCCTACTACCCACACGGCAGCTAACAACCATCTATAACTCCATTTCTCTGCCAGCATCTGGTACACGTGCATACATGCAGGCACTCACATATACACATAAAAAAATAAATAAACCTTGAAAAAAATTATCTTCACACATATATACAATATATTTTATTATATCCACTCCCCATTCCTCCCTGCCACTCCCCCTAATACCACCAACACGTCCTCACTCTCAACTTTGTGTCTCCTCCTCCTCCTCCTCTTCCTCCTCCTCCTCCTTTATAACTCACAGAATCCAATTAGAGTTGCCCATATTTGCATGTGTGTAGGGCCATCCATTGGAGCATCACAACCTACCAATAGCCACACCCCAAAGAAAAAAATGGTTCTATTTCCTCTAGTAGCCATCCACTAACAATAGAGCTGAACTATGGATAAGACCTCATGAGCTCCTCCTCCATCCGCACTAGAATTTTGACTGGATTGACCTTGTGCAGGTCTTGTGAAGCTAAGCAGAGCTGCCAGGGCATTCTAAGGGCAAGGACTGTCACAGCCAGAAGACAGCATTTCATAGAACTCCTCCTCAACTTCTGCCCCTTACATTCTTTCCATTCCCTCCTCTGCAATGTTCTCTGAACCCTGGGTGGGGAAAGTTGATTTGGTTGATCCAGGTATGGCTGAGCACTTATAGTCATTTATTCTCAGCATTTGACTACTTAGGAGTCCCTGCCTTAACTACTACCCACTACAAAAAGGAACTTATCAGACTGAGGTTAAGAGGGGCAACATCTAAAGGCATAAACATAAACATAAATATTTTAGATGGCAGTTTGACAACATGACCATTTAGCAAAACAATAGTAGATTCCCCACTAGGGTCCATGACCTCCCAAGCCAGGGTCTTTTAACCAGGTTATGGTACCAGGTATAGATTCCCTCCTATGGAACAGGCTTCATATCCAATCAGAAAGCAGATAGTTACCCCCATAATAATCATGTCACTATCTCACTAGTGGGCATAGCTTGCCTGGCATGTCAGTATTGCAGGAATTCTTGGTTCTCAGCTACTAAAGGGCTGTCATAGATTCTGGGATGAGAGATTCCTTTCCCTTCCCATGCCCCCATAGTTTTCTGTCTTTCTGTCCTGCCTCATGAGGACTTCTTGACTCAAATCAGGAGCAGATTGAAAACTTCCTCAGTGTCAGATTTCCAGTGACTACTTGCATGCTCATGGTGGAAATCAGGACAATAGCTTGAAAATGCTAGAAATGTTCAAAATCACAAATCCCTTCCTAACCAACTCTAAAAAAATCTCACCCAACTCTACAAAAAAATTAAATTTATCTACCTTGAGGAAACACAAGAGGAACAACATTGAACACAAAGATGCTATTTAAGATTGTTTACAACAAGCAAATAGAACGCCAATGTAGTGGTGCACGCCTTTAGACCCAGCACTCAGAAGGCAGAGGCAGACAGATCTTCGTGAGATCGAGGCCATCGTGACTTACATAGTGAGTTCCAGGCCAGCTGGGACTACAGGAAGCCCTGTCAAAAAAAAAAAAAAAAAAAAAAAAAAAAAAAAAAAAAAAAAAAACCCAAAAAAAAGACTAACAAAAAAAAAACATTTTTCCAAAGGAAAAAA
>NW_008360320.1:636538-641269 GCF_000622305.1 Nannospalax galili | reverse complement strand
TTATTTTGATATATCACAGTGAAAGATTTATCGTCCTCTTTTTTTTTTTTTTTTTTTTTTTTTTTTTAAAAAAAAAAAAAAAAAAAAAAAAAAAAAAACAAGCAAATGAAAATAGAGACTCAATAATAGACTGACTAAATAAAGTACTTTTTCCAAAGGGATATAACTATTTAAAGTGAAACTTCCTGATCAAACAGTGCCAAAGCTAGATACACATGCAGTGGTTTTTCTTCCACTGGTGGAATATTTGTACATTTCTATTGCATTATGTGCATTATTTTCCTCATGAAAGAGAAACTGATAACTTTTATCCCTAAGTCAACCAGAAAGCCCTCTGCAAAAAGCTAAATGAAGGCAAACCTAAAGAAGGAAGTAGAAATGCAAAGTGCTTATTTTCTCTCCCATCAGCTAAATATAGAGCTGATGCAGCGTTGGGTTTTCCTGCTTCTAATGAGGAGCCTGCCATAGTCTCTGTAAAGATCTTATTATTCCACGCAGGCTGGCATTCAGTGCGCCGTTCGCAGAGTGAATTCAGCAAGTATGCTGCACACATTCCTCAGTTTATAAGCAAATCTGCAGCAACACGCATCTTCTCTTTTTCCCACACATGAATGCTAAAACCTTCACTGTGCAAGACTCTCTGTTACAGCTGAGATGCAGGCCACTGTCATCTTTACCCCTGGCCCAGCAGTAGGCAGACAGCCAGCTTCACAGCACCTCACTGGGCACTGGGAGGGCTGCTGGGTCAGACACCCTCTTCTGTCCTCTGCAGGTATTGCAACACGGGTGCACTTACATACATACACAGAAAATAAAGATAAAGAAAAATAAATTAACAAATCCTTAGCAGGAGGAGCATTGGCTTGGCAGTTTGTTTTGTTTGTTTAGCAGAGAAGCTTAATTCTACCAAAGGAAACCCTAGCCTTCTTTATTTTTGCTTTCTCTCCCTCCACCACCACCCTGGGGAACTTTTTATTCTAATTTTGCACACTTTAGTATTATTCATTACGGGCTTGCTTTAAGTCTATAATTTTTTAAGTCCCTTAGGGATTAAAAATACATACCTGGTCAGAAAGATTCATTATTGCATGAATGTATTTCACATATCTATAAAAATCTATTCTTAGGCTGATTTCGGATCTATAGAGATCCTCCTTTAATGGGTCATTTTTGCCTTCATGGTCTTGTTTTTAACCTTCAAGAGTCTTATTTGTTTATTCATTTATATATATATTTATTTATTTAATGAGTATTTTGCCTGCCTGTATTTAAGTGTACCACATGCATACAATACCCCTAGAGACCAGGAGTCAGATGCCATGAAACTAGATTTAAGGGTGGTTGTCCGACATCATTAGCATGCTGGGACCTGAACCCCAGTCCTCTGTAAGAGCAACCAGTGTCCGTAACTGCTGTGTCATCTCTCCAGTTAGTTTATTGTTCTTTGATAACTCCACACATGTATGTAGTGTATTCTGGTCATGTCATACCCTATTCCCCTCTCTCGTCCCTCCCACTTCCTCTGACCCCTTCTCCCTCCCTACAAGTCCTTCTACTTTCCTGCCTTTTCCTTTGTTTGCTTGCTTGTTTTGGTTTTTGTTTTCTTGTGACACACTGAGTTTAATTAGGGTTGCTTACATGCTCATGGATGGAGGTTATTTTCTGGAGCATGGAAAACAATAAAGGCTGCACCACTGAGAAATATGACTCCCCCTCCCTCCACAACATTAACTGCCAATAGTTTCTCTGAGAGGGATGGGGCCTCCTGTGCCTCCCACCATCCATAATGAAATGTCAATTGGCCTCATCTGGTGCAGTTCTTATGCAGGTAACCACAGCTGCTGCGTGTTCATGAATACAACAGCCGTGTCATGTCCAGAAGTCAGCATTTCCTCCCCATTCTCCAGCCCTCACATTCTTTCCATCCTTTCCCACAATGTTCTTTAGCCTTGAAGGAGCTCACATAGATGTTCTGTTTAGGGCTGAGCACTGAACAGTCACCTATTCTCAGCACTTTGACCAGTTATGAGTCTGTATTAGCCATTGCCCACTGCCAAGAGAAGCTTCTCCAACACAGGCTGAGAACAGCACTAATCTACGTGTAAAAGAATTTAGAAGGAACTTTGACATCGTGTCCATTTAGCAGAGCAGTAGTAAATGCCCCCTAAGCTACGCCTTGTTTTCTTGAGCCATGAGCTGCTGATCAGGTTTACAGTAATAGGCATGAATTCCCTCCTGTTGAGCAGGCTTCAAATCCAATCAGAAAGTGACAGCAGTCACGTCACTATTGTACCAGTGGGCACATCTTTTCCTGGCATATTGCTCTTGTATCATGCTGGGTTCACAGCTGAATGAATAAGACTCTTGATACCCCCGCACCCCACCCTCCACAACCTGCATAGCACCTCATGAAAATTAGCCAGTAGGGAGGAAGCTTCCAGCTCAACTCCAGCTTGATTTCTATATGTCCTTCTTGTGATCAAGGTATGTGATATCTTCAGCAAAATGGTCTGACCATCTAGTTATAGCAGGCGACCAAGAGCATGGCAATAGCTTGTATTGTTTTGGGGGACCTCTGGGGCCTCCCTGACAACTCTTTGGGAGGTTTCCCATGCATGGCACTGGAATTTTTGTCTGCTGATTTATGGGTTCTGGGAGCAGCATAATCCACCCATGCAGGGTACCTCCATACAAATTCTTTTTTATTTAATTATATTTTTCAATTATCTGTAGAATAGGTTTCCATATGACTTTTTCACATATTTTTAGAGGGTTTTTTTTTTCCCCTTCCTCAGTATTTCCCATCTCTACTGTCAAGTCATGTTGTGTTTTGTTTTCTTTTGTTTTGCTTTGAGACAGGGTCTTGTATATCCCTATCTGGGCTTGAACTTGCTATGTATCAGAAGATGACTTTAAACTTGAGATCTTCCTGCTTCCACCTCCTGAGTCTTGGGGTTATATGAGAGTGCCACCATGCCTGCTTTATAAGGTACTAGGTATCAAACCCAGGACTCCATGGATGCTAGGCAAGATTCTACCAGCTAAGCTGATTCCCCAGCCCTTGTTAATTATTTTTACCCATCTGCTTCTCTTTACTCCTTTTGAAAAGTTCCACAGAGCCAATTATGCTGTCAAAATATAGAACTATATCAGACAGTAATTAGTTTTCTTCAGGGTATGTTCATTTCATCTGTTCAAAAACTCTAATTTTAATTTTTTTAATTTTATTTATTATTGTATCTTCTTGTGTATAATGTATGTGTTTGTGTGTGTGTGTGTGTGAGAGAGAGAGAGAGAGAGAGAGTGAGAGAGAGAGATCTTTGTGTGTGAGTGTACGCATGCATGAATGCCACAGTGTGTGTGGTGGTCAGTGGGCAACTTTCAGGAGCTGGTTCTTTCCTGCCATCTTGTTGGGCCAGGGTCTCGTTTGCCATTTCTTCCATTCTGCATCCTCCAGGCTTCTAGCCCTCCAGCTCCTGGGTGATTATCCTGTCTCCACCTCCCACCTGACTATCAGAGAACTGAGATTACAGTTGTGGGCCACTACATCTGACTATGTTTATGGATTCTGGGAATTCAACTCAGGTTCTCAAGCTTTTGCAGAAAGTGCTTTTACCCACTTAGGCATCTTGCCAGCCTAAAAAATACTAACTGTAAAACCAGAACAGGGATATCACATTGATTTTTTTAGACACGGTGTCACTATACAGCACTGATTGGCTTTGTAAACCAGGCTGACCTCGAACTCAGAGATCAGCTTGTCTCTGCTTCCCAAAGGTTGGGATTAAAGGCACGTGTCATCATTCTTGGCCTTGTTTTTTTTGTTTTTTTTGGCGGGGGATGATGTTGTTACTGTTTTGTTTTTGGTTTTGTTTTGATTTTTTGTCTGTTTGGTTTTGGGTTTTTTGTTTGTATGCTTTTGGGCTTTTTGGCAACTAACCCAAAAAAGACCTTTTGTACATAATTAAAATGTAAAATGTATCATCCTATAATTTTCTTAGGACTCTCTGAGCAAGGAGACAATTGATACAAGAAAAAAAAAAAAAAAAAACTGTGATGGCTAATCCTGGGTGTCAACTTGACTGGATCTGGGATTAACCGAAATGAGAGAGATCCTCTTGCTTAGATCATCTGAAGCTGGAAGATAAACTCTAAATGTGGGTGTTACCTTCTGATGGCAGCCCATATAAAAGGCCATGGCAGAGGAAAACACCTGGCTTCTTGCTGCTTGTCTTCTCTCTCGCTGGTGAGTTCGTCTAGCTGCTGTAGACTGAATGCTAGCTGATATTTTAGAATTTGTCAGACCTTCAGCACCAGATTGGGACTGCTGAGACATCCAGCCTCATGAACTGAGCGACTACAGATTCTCAGCCTCTCCAGTGTGGTGCAGCCATTGTTGGACTACTCAGACTCTATCCTGTGAACTAAGCTGATAAATCTCTATACATATATATTCATTCTACCAGTTCTGTTTCTTTGGTGAACACTGACTAATAGATTGTGGTACCAGGAGTGGTTCTAAAGAAACAGAATTGAAAGGACGAATTTCCTTAATGGGCTTGTTGGTATCTGGAGCAGACTCTCCAATTCAGAGTCTTCAGATAGCATGGAGATCACTGAAAATCTGTGGTGTAGACTATTTGAAACAATTATGGAGATAGACCCATTTGAATCTCCTAACTCACCTCTTGTGAAGAGCAAGAAATTTAGTGACTACATAAAAAAATTGAC
>NW_008360320.1:629022-636335 GCF_000622305.1 Nannospalax galili | reverse complement strand
GTAAATTTAATTCCCAGCCTCGAAGGGTGTCAGCATTAAAGGTGCGGGCATTGGTAGGAAAAGATTGGAATGGAGATGTTTGGGAGAACCCTGAGGAGGCTGAGGATTTAGAATCCTCAGATGCTGAGGAATTTGATTCACCTGATGAACTAATCTCCCCACACTCAGCAGACCCACCCTGCCCGCCCTTGCCTGAGGCAACTAATCCCATTGAGGAAGCTAATCCCATTCAGCAAAATGAAGCTGATATCCCTCAGGGCCCAGTTATTATTGCCTCTAGGCCTATAACCAGACTGAAATCTAAGCAGGCCCCTAGAGGAGAGATAGAAAGTGTGGTCCATGAGGAGGTGTGCTACACCACTAAAGAACTTAGTGAATTTGCTAATTCTTTCAAACAGAAATCTAATGAATATGTGTGGGAATGGATTTTAAGGGTACGGGATAATGGTGGAAGGAACATAAAATATTGGATCAGGCTGAGTTTATTGACATGGGCCCCCTGACTGGAGATTCTAGGTTTAATATGGAAGCTTGTGCAGTTAAAAAGGGTGTTAACAGTTTATTTGATTGGTTGGCTGAGCTATTTATCAAAAGACGGCCTACTGACAGAGAGCTGGCGATACCTGATTTCCCTTGGCTTAGTGTTGATGAAGGGATTGTAAGGATCAGGCAAATTGGTATGTTCCAGTGGATTCAAAGTACAACACCAAATCCTCCACAATGGGAGAGCCCAGAGGACATGCCATTTACTGATTTTATGAGATGGAAAGTACTGAGAGAGACACCAGAACGTTTGAAGAGCTTTGTTTTTGCTCTTTTCCTTATGCCGAATCTTACAGTTGGAGATGCTGCTGCTCAACTGCATAAATTAAATGTAAATATAATAGGTGCAACAGGACCTCGGAGTAGGGGTCTGGTGGCAGTATTGAATTACCAAAGACAAGGTGAGCGTACTTATTGTAATGGGCGGCAAAGGCAAAACAATACCTACAATGGCATGACTCGAATGGACCGGTGGTATGGGCGTGCGGGGATCTGGTCTCCTGCACACACCTGGGAAGCGGTGGGTCCCGTGGCTCATCTGCTCCGCATTGCTGGCGGGTCCCTGCTTCTCTGCGTCTCTGTGGGTCTCTGCTACCAGGGCTGGCCCAGTCGAGTTCCGCCCCAGTTTCACCCGTGCACTCTCTCTCTAAGTTCGGGACCCGTCAGCTGCTGGGTCACGAGGAGAGGTGCGGGTCGGCTAAAGCTGGATTTCCGTGAGTCGATGACAGAAGGATAGCGCCCCCCAGGGAGGCTGGATCATAAGCAGTAAGACACAGAACTCAGCTCAGTCAGTGGTACAGCCCCTTTATTCAGTGACTTAGCTCGGCTCCAAGTCTCGGTGATCCAGCTCTGATTATTGAGGGGAAACCAGGATATTTTATACTATGGGGGTGGTAGTAAAAACCTTAGCTGATAGGTACTCCTGGAATGCTTCATTTACATAGGGCGGTGGGCTTCTATCAGGCTATCAGACAACACCTGATTAAAACCTGGTAGCTCCTGTGCCGGAGGGCATGTATCTTGTGACGGGCATTTCAAAAGTAAGTCAGGGAGGAGAGCAGAAGGCGCCCCGCTGAGAAGGGGAGTCCCCCCATTCGCGCCGAGCCAGCCTGTGGCTATCCGGACATGGGGAGACTGCTACCCTAAACAGCAGGGGTCCCCAACACGGTGGTACTGGCTAATCAATCATGGTGGTTCCAGGGGCCACATGAGAAACCTGCTAAGCTCTAAAATGAATGACAGGAAGTCAATATTGCATTGTAGCAATAGAGAATCTCAGTCAACCAATTTCCAGACTTGAGACAGTTTACAGACCCAGAACCCCTTGAATGAAGGGAAGGCCAGGTGCCCTTGAGGAAAGACCTTGTTATAGTACCAAAGAGTTATGCTGTTCGCCTCTCACCCATCCTTCCCCAGAGGGACCTGCAGCCTTTTACTAGAGTAACTGTACATTGGGGGAAAGGAAATAATCAGACTTTCCACTGCCTATTGGAAGCTGGTTCTGAGTTGACACTGATTCCAGGAGAACCTAAAAAGCATTGTGGCCCTTCAGTTAAATTAGGAGCTTATGGAGGTCAGGTAATAAATGGAGTTTTGGCTGAAGTCTGACTGACAGTGGGTCCAGTGGGTCCCCGAACTCATCCTGTGGCTATCTCCCCAGTACCAGAATGTATAATTGGGATAGACGTATTTAGGAATTGGCAGAATCCCCACATTGGTTCCCTGACTTGTGGAGTGAGGGCCATTACTATGGTTGGAAAAGCCAAATGGAAACCACTGGAATTACCTCTGCCAGGGAAAATAGTGAACCAAAAGAGTATCACATCTCTGGAGGGGTTGCAGAAATTAGTGTTACCATCAAGGATTTGAAAGATGCAGGGGTGGTGATTCCCACCACATCTCCCTTTAACTCTCCTATTTGGCCTGTGCAGAAGACAGATGGGTCATGGAGAATGACAGTTGACTATTGAAAACTTAATTAAGTAGTGACTCCAATTGAAGCTGCTGTACCAGATTTGGTTTCCTTACTCAAGCAAATTAATATGTCTCCTGGTACCTGGTATGCATCTATTGATTTGGCAAATGCTTTCTTCTCGATACCAGTTCATAAGGACCACCAGAAACAATTTGCTTTCAGCTGGCAAGGCCAATAGTATACCTTTATTATCCTGCCTCAAGGGTATATTAACTCTCCAGCATTGTGCCATAACTTGGTTCGAAGGGATCTTGATTGCCTGACTCGTCCACAAAATATCACACTGGTCCCCTATATTGATGATATTACGCTGACTGGATCCAGTGAGCAGGAGGTAGGAGACAGTCTGGACTTGTTGGTTAAGTATATGCACATGAGAGGATGGGAAATAAATCCAACCAAAATTCAAGGGCCTTCTACCTCAGTGAAATTTCTAGGAGTTCAGTGGTGTGGAGCATGCAGAGAAATTCCTCCTAAGGTGAAGAATAAGTTGTTGCATTTGGCCCCTCCCTCCACCAAGAAAGAAGCACAATGTTTGGTGGGCCTGATTGGATTCTGGAGGCAGCACATTTCTCATCTGGGTGTGTTACTATGACCCATATATCAAGTGACTCAGAAGGCAGCTACATTTGAGTGGGGTCTGGAACAGGAAAGGGCCCTTCAACAGGTCCAGGCTGCTGTACAAGCTGCACTGCCCCTTGGGCCATATGAGCCAGCAGACCCGATGGTGCTTGATATATCAGTGGCAGATAAAGATGCTGTTTGGAGTCTCTGGCAGGCCCCCATAGGGGAATCACAGTGGAGGCCATTGGGATTTTGGAGTAAGGCTTTGCCTTCATCTGCAGACAACTATTCTCCCTTTGAGAGACAGCTCTTAGCCTGCTATTGGGCCTTAGTGGAAACTGAACATTTGACAATGGGCCACCAAGTTACCATGTGACTGGAGCTGCCCATCATGAGCTGGGTGTTATATGACCCCCCCCCAAGCCATAAAGTAGGCCATGCACAGCAGCAATCCATTATCAAATGGAAGTGGTATATACATGATCGGGCTCGAGCAAGCCTGGAGGGCACAAGCAAGTTACATGAAGAAGTTGCCCAAATGTCTATGGTTCCTACTCCTGTTACGATGCCTCCTGTTCTCAAGCATGCACCTATAGCTTCATGGGGTGTACCCTATGATTGGTTCACTGAGGAAGAGAAGACTGGGGCTTTGATTACAGATGGTTCTGCATGCTCTGCAGGCACCACTCAGAAATAGACAGCTGAGGCATTACAGCCAATTTCTGAAACAATCCTGAAGGACACTGGGGAAGGAAAATCTTCACAGTGGGCAGAACTTTAGGCAGTGCATATGGTCATGCATTTTGCTTGGAAGGAGAAATGGCCAGAAGTGCAATTATATACTGATTCATGGGCTGTAGCCAATGGTTTGCCTGGATGGTCAGGGACTTGGAAAAAGCATGATTGGAAAATTGGTGAAGACATTTGGGGAAGAAGTATGTGGATAGATCTCTCCAAATGGGCAAAGGATGTGAATATACTTGTGTCTCATGTAAATGCTCATCAAAAAGTGGCTTCAGCAGAAGATGAGTTCAATAATCAAGTAGATCGGATGACCCGCTTTGTGGATTGTCAGCCTCTTTCTTCAGCTATCCCTGTCATTGTTCAATGGACTCATGAACACAGTGGCAGAGATGGAGGTTATGCATGGACTCGATGGCATGGACTCACACTCACGAAAGCTGACCTGGCTACAGCTGCTGCTGAGTGCCAGATCTGCCAACAGCAGAGACCAACACTGAGCACCAGATATGGCACTGTTTGCCATGGCAAACAGCCAGCAACCTGGTGGCAGTATGACTATATTGGACCACTTTCATCTTGGAGAAGACAGCGGTTTTTCCTTACAGGAATAGACACTTATTTTGGTTATGGATTTACCTTTCCTGCACATAATGCTTCTGCCAAAACTACCATCCAGGGACTTACAGAATGCTATATCCACTGTCATGGTATTCCACACAGCATCGCTTCTGACCAGGGAACTCACTTCACAGCCAAAGAAGTGTGACAGTGGGCCCATGGTCATGGAATCCACTGGTCTTACCATGTTCCCCACCATCCTGAAGCAGCCGGCTCGATAGAACAATGGCATGGTCTCTTAAAGACACAGTTACAGAGCCAATTAGGGGGCAATAGTCTGGAGGGCTGGGTCAGGGTCCTCCAGAAGGCAGTGTGTGCTTTGAATCAGCATCCAATATATAGTACAGTTTCTCCTATAGCCAAGATTCATGGGTCCAGAAATCAAGGGGTGGAAGTGGGAATGATTCCACTCAATATCACCCCTAGAGACCCACTAGGAAAATTTTTGTTTCCTATGCTCTTGACTTTGCACTCTACTGGCTTGGATGTTTTGGTTCCAGAGGAGGGAGTGCTTCTGCCAGGAGAGACAACAAACATTCCATTGAACTGGAAGCTAAGACTTCCCCCTGGACACTTTGGGCTTCTGATGCCCTTAAGTCAGCAGGCTAAGAAAGGAGTAACAGTATTAGGAGGGGTGATTGACCCAGACTACCAGGGGAAAATTGGACTGTCTCTTCTAGCCTGTAACCTAGTTATGGCTTCATGATACATACTTAGTGAAAGTTTTTATGTAAATAAAAAAAATCTTTAAAGCAAATATATAAAACCTGCAAAGCATGTTTCATGCAAGCTGTTCACAAACCAATTGTCTCTTTGCCATGAGACCCTCCATGACATTCTTTATGAGGCTTCAAATAGGGGCACCCTGAAATGGAATGCATTAGCCCAAGGAAATATTGAACAACCACAGAGAGCTAAATAAATCAATAATCATTTTCTATTAGACTGTGACCAGAAGCAAGGCAACTATTTTTAAAATATAAATTTTTTTTCAAAAAAAAAATACTGATTGTTGGGAGCTATTAATCCATTATGTACATTGAACCGTGGCAGGCTTGCTTGTTTACTGAGTTTGTGTTTTGCACACCAGCACCTAATCTGCCAACAGGAGGAATGTGTTTATATGGTGGAGTTCACAACAAGTATTTGACCACTCCTTGACCCTCAGATACAGGTGGGAAAAACAGCTGTTGAAATTAATTGGGTTAAGATCTCTGATGTTCTTCTGTATAAAAAGGCCGAGCTAAAATAAACCGGGGCTGCAGTCTTTACTGACAGTCCTCCCAAGAATCTTTTCTCTGTCTCTTGTTTTTTTCTTTCAATCCTCACTCCCCCTTTCAGGTACTGTCCATCTTGGCCAGCTGCCTCTGGCAAGTGGCACCCAAACAGGGATCTGAAAAGTAGGGGAAAAAGTGAAGGACACCACTGGAGAAATTAAGTGAGTGCACTCGGTAAGATTGGGGAGCGGTATTTATCTTGGAAGAAGATGGGGCAAGGAAACAGTCACTCAGTTTTTGTAAGGAATGTGCTTGGGGCCTGAGGAGCAAAGGCTGAGACTAAAGAGGAGAATCCAGTAAGCCGCGGCTGGGATAAAAGTGAAACCAAACCTTCCGCTCTGCCAGAGCCAGTTCCATTAGCCTTGTCACCCTTTTATGAGGACCCCCATCTGGGGCTAGAAGAGGGATCTCTTGACCCTGAGGATGAGTCTGCCCTAGGAGAGGAGACAGTTGAGTCTGATCAGGAGAAGTGTCCACCTCTAATTGCTTTGCCTGATCACTGGGAAATTAAGCAATTAAGGGCAGAGTTAGAGGCTGTGAAGAAGGAGATGTTAAAGAACAAAGAGAAAAGAATTAGGACCATTCCAACACCCTCTATCATGGTAGGGTTAGATCCTCCTTCTCCGAGGTCACCGAAGGTTGTTGCACCTCCCATGATTGCCATGGCTCAGGAGCCTTCGGCAGGAATCTGGTACCCACTTAGAACCATGCAATCTCCACTACAACAGGCCCTTGGGGCCGCGGTAGTGTGAGGAGAGTCCATGCATGGATTTCAGGTCTTCCCAGTTTCTGAGCAAGTTGGTCAGCAGGGCAACAGGGTGCGGTCTCATGCACCTGTGCCTTTTAAGCAGCTTAAGGAACTAAGGACTGCTTGTCCTCAGTATGGTCCTGCTGCCCCTTTTACCCAGGCTATGTCAGTATTTACTGGTGGTTCTTCTAATGGACACACAACTTATGTGATTTATGGACAAAGTTATTCTTTTCAAACTTCCCCTCTTCAGCACAGGTAGTGGAACTTCATGCTGTAGCTGCAGTGTTCCAGCTTCTGGCCTCAACACCCTTCAATCTCTATACAGATAGTCATTATGTAGCTCGAGCTCTACAGGAAATTGAAACAGTACCTTTTATTAAAACAAGAAATGTTCAAATTTGTTTATTGTTAAGACAAGTACAAAATACTATTAAATCTAGAAAATATCCTTGCTATATAGGACATCTCAGAGCACACACTGGTCTTCCTGGGCCATTAGCTTTGAGGAATGCCTTGGCGGATAAAGCCACTCAGCTTGTAGAATTGACTCAGGTAGAGCAAGCTACAAATTCTCATGCCATTCATCACCAAAATAGCCAAAGTTTGAGAAAACAATTTCATATTACTAAGGAAGCTGCAAGACAAATTGTGCGACAATGCTCATCTTGTCCTCAAACACAAATTGTTCCTCATTAAGGGGTTAATCCTAGAGGGCTGAAGCCTAACCAACTGTGGCAAATGGACATTACTCATGTTGCAGATTTTGGCAGACAAAGGTATGTACATGTTACTATAGATACATTTTCTGGCTTTATTATGGCTACTGCACAAACAGGGGAAG
>NW_008360320.1:620585-628888 GCF_000622305.1 Nannospalax galili | reverse complement strand
ATGGTGCTTTAAAAACATGGTGCTTTAAAAAATGGGGAGTTATATCCCCAGACACCAAGTAATCTTTTACATCATACTCTTTTCATTTTAAACTTTTTGAATTTGGATAAAAATGACCGCTCTGCAGCAGATAGAAATGTGGCACCCTCAGTCACAGGATACATATGCCCAAGTTAGGTGGAAGGATCCTTTAACTGGACAATGGAATGGCCCAGACCCTGTATTGATTTGGGGAAGAGGGCATGTTTATGTTTTTCCACAGGACACAGATGGAGCCAGGTGGCTGCCGGAAAGGCTGGTGAGGTTCACCAGATGAGCGCCAAAGAAAAAGAAGTAGAAAAGAATGATGAGGCGACAAACGTGGCTGATGATGATGTTCCCGCAAGTGATCGTGGCTGTTATACTGGACTTATGTTACTGATCCACCAATATTGCACCCCACGATATGGGAGGAAAAAGAGATAGTAGTGACTGTGAATGACTCTTGGTTAATTGCTCAGCCTGCTTCAAAACACCTGATGATGCAAGTGGCAATGAATTTTTATTATTTTGGATTGGGAAGCGGGTTGCCTATTAATTTTGTTAAAGATAAGTCCAGGTGTGTACAAGTAGATGACTGTGTGCTTATGGGATGAAGTGGATACTGTACCAATGTCAAAGTGTTATTGACAAGAGATAATAGAGCAGAGGAAAAAAAAATCTCCACAAGCATTTCCACCCTGTAAGCAGCGGCAAATATTCTAAAAAGGTTGAGAACCACCTTACCATTGTGGTCCTATGGTTTAGTGGGACTTGGCATGCTTTTCCTCCTGTCTTTGTTTTCATCTGGTGGCAATAAAGTTATTTATGCCTGTGGCAAGTCAAGGCTGCTGTGCATGATATGAGATTGCGCTCCCTCCCCTAACAGAGGCCGGTAGTCAAAGACGGGTAAGATCTTCTGGGAGAAAGTCAACCTAAGACAGGGCATAGATGATGGAAGCTAAGTGCTGATGATGGGTAAGGCTTTGCTCTAGCAGAACACAACCTAAGACAGGCATGGTCCTTCTTTCCTAGATATAGCATAATCTGGGGTTATAAAAAATAAAGAGGGGGGAGATGTTGGGAGCTATTAATCCATTATGTACATTGAACCGTGGCAGGCTTGCTTGTTTACTGAGTTTGTGTTTTGCACACCAGCACCTAATCTGCCAAGTCAGGAGGAATGTGTTTGTATGGTGGAGTTCACAACAAGTATCTGACTGCTCCTTGACCCTCAGATACAGGTGGGAAAAACAGCTGTTGAAATTAATTGGGTTAAGATCTCTGATGTTCTTCTGTATAAAAAGGCAGAGCTAAAATAAACTGGTGCTGCAGTCTTTACTGACAGTCCTCCCAAGTATCTTTTTCTCTGTCTCTTGTTTTTTCTTTCAGTACTCACTCCCCATTTCAGGTACTGTCCATCTTGGCCGGCTGGCACCAGCAACTTATAAAATAAAGGAGAGCTCACCTCCCTCTGCTTCCCTGGGCCTGCACGACCCACACCCCCTCCACACCTTGACTCCACCAGCCTCATTCACCCTAGCCAGTCTCTCCTCCTAGCCTGAGACCTGTCCCATTCCTTGTCTTTGCATGCCAGACACCAGGGGAACCACCACTGCTTCCTGATGCTTTGCATCCAGACCAACCCAGTTCTTTCTGGGGACCCCAGGAGCCCTCTGGGTTTGGCCCCATTCTCACCTCCCCCCTGCTTCCCTGGTCTGCACAACTCACCAGACTCTCTCCCAGGAGCCCTCTGAGCCTGGTCCTGCCCTCACCTCCCTCTGCTTCCCTGGGCTGGACAACCTGCAAGCCTCTTTCCTGGACGACAGGGCTGACATTTCCACTTGCTGATCCTTTGCATCCAGACCAACCCAGTTCCTCAGTGCAGTCCCCAGGAACCCTTGGGGCCTCTTCCCACCCCCATCTCCCTTTGCATCTCTGGGTTGGCACAGCCTCCAGCTGCCATAGACCAGCATATTTCCCGGGCCCTGCTCCCAGGCCAGTCCAACACTGAAAATCCTGAGGCATTAATCTTTCCTGGAGGGATCCAGACCTTAGGAAAATGCTTGAGAGCATTTGATCCTCATCTGAATTGGGCCTCTGTGGGAACTCCTGAACACAAAAGCAGTCTGGCCACTCCAATATAAAATCAAAAGAGAGAACCAGAAGCTTAGACGAACCAGCTATTCATGCCCAAAAACTAAACCACAAAGACACATAAAGTTTACCAAAAGAATGAGACCTGAACTTCAAGACTTCAGCCATACACAAGAATCAGAAACTACAAAAGAAATTCACATGACCAAGTCACAGAGATAAAAAAAAAAAAAAACCTGAAAAACAAAAATAGCATATCCCCACCAAATACCAATAGTCCTCTAGAGGACTACAATGAGAAACCCCTGGAGATAATGCAGGACATGAAACTCAATAGAATGAATATGATAAAAGAATTCAGTGAATTTAAAGAACAGAACAAACAAGGTAATCATAGAGCTGAAGGAAGATAGGGATAAACTTCTGAATGAATTCAGAAAAGAGCTAGAAATATTGAAGAATACTCAGGCTGAAATAAAGAACGAAGTGAAACACTCCATAAGCCAATTAGAAACGACAGGAGAAAGCCTCACCAATAGGATGAACGAAATGGAAAACAGAGTATCAGGATTGGAAGATAAAGTGGACAAACTGGACCACTCAAGCAAAGATTATGAAACATTTAAGAAGGCACAAGAAGAGAATATGCAGGAATTGTGTGACACCATAAAAAGACCAAACTTACAAATCACAGGCATACAGGAAGGGGAAGAATCCCAAGATAAGGGCATGGACCAGATCTTCAACAGAATCATGGAAGAAAATTATCCAAAATTAAAGAAAGACATCCCCATACAAATACAAGAACCATATAGAAAACCAAACAGACAGGAGGACCAGAAAAGAAACTCTCCATGGCATATAATAGTAAAAATATTAAATGTACAAAACAAAGAGACAATACTGAAAGCTGCAAAAGAGAAACAACAAGTCACATATAAAGGAAAACCCATTAAGTTTACAGCTGACATTTCACTGCAAACTATGAAAGCCAGAAGAGCCTAGACCAAAGTATTCCCAGTTTTAAATGACCACAGATGCCAACCCAGATTATTATACCCAGCCAAAATGTCTATTATAGTCGAAGGGGAAAGAAAAACCTTCCATGACATAAATAGGCTGAAGGAATTCATGTCCACAAAACCAGCCCTTCAGAGAGTTCTGGAAGCAATACAAAGAGCTGAAGAAAGGAATGACTATACGCAAGGATTTGTGGAAAGAAATTCAATGAAGATATAACACTGGAAAAGTACAGCTTTATCAAGACTGTAACCAGAAATAAAAATGACAGGATTCAATACTCATCTTTCATTAATAACTTTAAATATTAATGGACTGAACTCCCCAGTCAAAATACACAGCCTATGTGAATGGATTAAGAAACAAAACCCATCTTTTTGTTGTCTGCAAGAAAGTCATCTCATTTTCAAGGACAGACACTATCTCAAGATGAAAGGATGGAAAAAAAAATATAACAAGTAAATGGTACTAAGAAAAAAAACAGGCATTGCAAGTCTAATATCTGACAAAATAGACTTTAAACTAAAAACTAATCAGAAGAGATAAAGAGGGCCACTTCATTCTGATCAAAGGAACAATAAATCAAAAGATATTACAATCATGAACATATTCACCAAACTCTGGTGCACCCAACTTCATAAAAACAATACTACAGCACTTTGAGACCCAGATTAATCCCCACTCATTAATAGTAGGGGACTTCAGTACCCCACTGTCTCCATTAAATAGGTCAACAGCACAGAGAGTTAACAGAGAGACATCTGAATTAAACAATACCGTATATCAAATGGACCTAACAGACATCTATCGAGTATTCCACCCAAGCACCAAAGAACATACTTTCTACTCAGCAACCCATGGGACCTTCTCCAAAATCGACCATATATTGGGGCACAAAGCAAACCTCAACAAATACAAAAAGATTGAAAGAATTCCATGCATTCTATCAGACCATAATGCAATAAAGCTTACAATCAACACCCGAAGAAACCCTAATCACTACATGAACACATGAAGATTAAACAACACACTCCTAAATGATGAATGGGTCAAAAGAGAAATTAAGAAAGAAAAAAAAAGTATTCCTGGAACTAAATGAAAGGACAATATAACACAACAAAACTTCTGGGACACGTTGAAAGTGGTCCTTAGAGGGAAGTTTATAGGTCTAAGTCCTACATCAAAAAATCGGAAGGAACACAAAAAAATGACTTAACATTGCAACTCAACACACTTGAAAAGCAACAACAAATAAAACCCAAACCCAGAAGACAAGAAGAAATGACAAAAATCAGGGCAGAAATTAATGAAATCAAAAAAAAGAAAACAGTACAAAAAATCAACAAATCCAAGAGCTTGTTCTTTGAAAAGATAAACAAGATTGACAGACCAATAGCCCAGTTAACCAAAAGAAAGACAGAGCACTTCCAAATCAACAAAATCAGATAAGAAAGGGGAAACATCACAACAGACACCAGAAAGATACAGAACATTATAAGGGAATACTTTCAAAACCTATATGCTACTAAAGATGAAAACCTAAAAGAAAAGGACGGATATCTAAAGGCATGGGAACCACCAAAACTAAACCAAGAAGAGATTCACAACTTAAACAGACCCATAACACAAAAAGATATTGAAACAGTAATACAAAACCTCCGGACTAAAAAATGCCCAGGACCAGATGGATTTACAGGAGAATTCTATCAGGTATTTTATGAAGATCTACATCCAATACTACTTATTTTATTTAAAAAAGATAAAAATGGAGGGAGAACTTCCAAATTCCTTCTATGAAACCAGCATCACTCTAATAACAAAGCCAGATAAAGATACAACTGAAAAATAAAACTATCCCATATCCTTAATGAACATAGAGGCAAAAATTCTCAACAAGATATTTGCAAACAGCATACAGACACATATCAAAAAGATCATCCACCATGATCAAGTTTCCTTTATCCCAGAAATGCAGGGATGGTTCAATATATGTAAGTCAATAAACACCATAAATCATATAAATGGGCTCAAAGATAAGAACAACATGGTCATCTCAATGGATGCAGAGAAGGCCTTTGACAAAATTCAACATGCATTTACGTTCAAAGACCTAGAGAGAATTGGACTGGATGGCATATACCTCAGCATAATTAAAGCCATATATAACAAACCCACAGCCAACACCATTCTAAATGGAGAAAAACTGGAAGCATTCCCATTGAAATCAGGATCCAGACAAGGCTATCCACTACCTCCACTTCTCTTTAACACAGTTCTTGAAACTCTTGCAAGAGCAAGAAGACAAGAGAAGGAAATTAAAGGAGTAATAATTGGAAAAGAAGAGATCAAATTACCCCTTTTTGCAGATGATATGATATCTAAGAGACACCAAAAGGTCCACCAGAAAACTCCTAGGAATTATTAACACATTCAGTAAAGTGATAGGTTACAAAATTAACCTACAAAAGTCTGTAGCCTTTCTACATACCAATAACAAGCAATCAGAGAAAGAGTACATGGAAACACTACCCTTCACAATAGCTGCAAAAAAAATAAAATATTTTTAGAATAAACCTGACCAAAGATATTAAAGACCGCTACAATGAAAATTTTAAATCTTTAAAGAGAGGGATTGAGGAAGACATCAGAAGATGGAAGGACCTCCCATGCTCATGGATAAGAAGAACTGATGTTTGAAAATGACCACCCTACCAAAAGCCATTTATAGATTCAATGCAATGCCAATCAAAATCCCCATTACATTTTTCACAGAATTGGAAAAAGCCATCCTAAGATTCATATGGAAGCACAAAAGACCTCAGATAGCCAAAGCAACCCTGAGCACTAAGAGCAATGCCGGGGGGATTACTATTCTAGATTTTAAGCTGTATTACAGAGGTATAGTCATAAAAACTAAATGGTACTGGCACAAAAATAGACCCATAGATCAATGGAACAAAATTGAAGACCCAAATATGAGTGAATGCAATTTCAGCCACCTGATATTTGACAAAGGGGCCAAGAATATTCACTGGAGGAAAGACAGCATGTTCAGCAAATGGTGCTGGCAAAACTGGATCTTCACCTGTAGAAGAGTGAAGCTAAATCCCTATCTTTCACCTTGCACAAAAGTCAATTCCAAATGGATCAAAGACCTCAATGTAAAGCCTGAAACTCTGAAACTGTTAGAAGAAAACATTGGCAAAAACTTACAAGGTATATATGTGTAGGAAAGGATTTTCCTAACCGGACTACAATTGCTCAGGGAACAAGGTCAAGAATTAACAAATGGGACCTCATTAAACTAAAAAGCTTCTGCACATCAAAGGAGGCAACCAGGGAAGTGAACAGAAAACCCACAGAATGGGAGAAAATCTTCACCAGTGACACATCTGACAGAGGTTTAATATCCAGAATATATAATGAACTCAAAAGACAGAGAACCAAGACAAGAAGTAACCCAATTAAAAGATGGGCTAAAGAGCTGAACAGAGAGTTCTCAAAAGAAGAAGTAAAGATGGCTATGAAGCATCTTAAAAGCAGGAGCTGGAGCACAGGCCATGGAGGAACGCTGCTTACTGGCTTGCTCCCTTGGCCCCTGCTCAGCCTGCTTTTTTATGCAACACAAGCCCACCTGCCCAGGGGTGGCACCACCTACAGTGGGCTAGGCCCTCCCACATCACTCAACAATCAAGAAGATGCCCGACAGACATGGTTACAGGCCAATCCAATGGAGGTAATTCCCAAATTGAGGCTCCCTCAACCCTGGTGTGTCAAGTTGACACTAAAGCTATCCAGTACATTGGCATACACCCAAAACCTCATCCTATTGCAGAGACACTTGTACATCCATGTTTGTTGGTGTTCTTTTCACAATAGTTAAGTGTGCCTTAACTGATGAGTAGATAATGAAAATGTGGTACATTTACACAATGAAGTTCTACTCAGAAGCAAAGAAAGATGAAATCATGAAATTTGTAAGTAAATGGATGGAACCAGAAACTGTTATACTAAGTGAAGTAACTCAGACTCAGAAAAAAAAATCGACATATGTTCCCTCTCGTATGTGGATCCTAGAACCAAACCCTGATAAGTGAGTATGTATCCAGATATAACTACAGGAACCAAGATAATGGAAAGGAGCCAGGGAGGTAAAGGAAAAGAAAGAACCTGAAAAAGAAGAACAGTAGGAAACAGGCCTTAATAAAGGAGATATGGATAAAAACTGGGTTAGTTTAATGGATGGGGGAGGGAAGGGTATATAAGGAATTTAGGGGATAAAGGGAAAGAAGGAGCTGCAGGAGAAAGGGGGAAAATGGGGCCACCTTAATTGGGGAAACCATGATGAAGGGGTGAAACAATGCGAGAGACAAATAATGCCTAGCTAGTTTCAAAAAAAGAAGGAACCATATTACTTCAACAACCTACTGACAAATTATACATACCAGATCAAGAAATAAATGTCTAGGTAAGGTTTATCTGAGAACATTTGGTCTTTGCCAAAGATTTATCTACATGACACACAGTAATTAAAATACCAGACTGGTAGAACTAAACTTCTTGGATGTTTAACAGACATACTTTGAGGCCTATAAAAATTTGGTCAGAGGGACATAAAGGACAGTTTTTGCTCCTTGCCTTCCTAGGTTGACTAGTTCCAGGGGACTCTGAACATCTCTCAAAATGTCCTGTAATTGTGGTGGGTCACCTGTCCTCTTGATCAAAGAGGCCAAGGACACCCCATGAGGTGGACTCAAACCAGTGTCCAGTCTACAAAAGGAGGGTCAACACAGAGGAATCACTTCCTCCATGCTTCCAAGTGAAGCCAACCATGGTCAAGAAGGACCTTTGACTTATCTTCACATAGGCAGAACTGGTAAAAGAAAGAAGGCAGGGGCTCCTCCCAAGCCCATGTGTCCCCTGAGGAACAGATACTCAACGGACCTTAAGAGTAAAAATAAATTGGTTTATCTGGACCAACTATATGGCCTTAAATACCCGAAAGGAAAGTATAACCAAAGATTAAAGAGGCAAATAAAAATTTTTAAGAGTCCATATGCATAGCTAAAGGCTACAAAACAAGGAACAATGCCAGATAGGAGATACCTTCTTTTGAGTTGTTGGCCAGGGTGGCCCAAGGGACTCCCAGATAGTAACCCAGCATAGAA
>NW_008360320.1:620278-620561 GCF_000622305.1 Nannospalax galili | reverse complement strand
ATTATCTAAAAGAATATTGACAACTGATTGCTGCTAGATGAGGAACAGCTGACCTTCCTAAAACAAAGACCTCTAGATAGACTGACTAGATTCACTAGACAAGTAGTGGGGAATGGTTGGGGTGCCAACAACACAGCAGACAGTTGCAGGGATATCAGAGTATAAGGGCTCTAGTCATGGGAGGGAGGCTATGGGAGTTTGCCATCTGGAAAGTGGGTATATAGTTGAATGAGTTGGGATGTTCTGTGTGATATACACACACAAAAAAACATATTTTTTTAAA
>NW_008360320.1:566852-620096 GCF_000622305.1 Nannospalax galili | reverse complement strand
AGAAACAGTATATTTAAAATAAAATGGAGATCTTTTTTAAATGTTAAAAATTCAATTTTATGTCTTACAGGGCTTATACTGATTTCAATATTGTATAACTGTATTAATTCAACTGTGAACCTAGAAACTTACAGCCACTTGTGAAAGAGATGTACTCTTGCTCTGGCATGTGTTACTGAATATTTTGAAGCTGTAGTGAAATGCTTCTTCTAATCATGTAGTTATTAAAAAGTTTAAAACAATTTACTTCATGTTAAATAGTGAGGTGATAAACATTACCAGTGAAATCCACCTGATGACTTTATATCCATACTCAGGTACTAAAGGATCCTAGTGTAACCGTGACTAGTAATAATCAGATACATAGAGATTAGGGACACATGTGCAAACATCTAAGCGTTAGTAGCATTAAAAATATAGGAAACAGCATATTTTAAAATGAAATGGAGATCGTCTTTAAAGGGTAAAAACTCATTCAATTTTATGTCTTAGAGGGTTTATACTGAGTTCAATATTGTATGGCTGTATTAATTCAACTGTGAACCAAAAAATTACAGCCACCTTTGTAAGAGATGTATCCTTGCTCTGGAATGTGTTACTGAATATGTTAAAGCTGTAATGAAATGCTTCTTCTAAAAAAATAAAATAAAATAAAGGAGAACATACACACATTTAAAATACACCAGACCACAGAGTAAAGATGGCATCGTAAAAACATACAGTATAATGTACTCAGATGACTTATGCAGTCATTATCTGCAGAAGCAGGTAATCTCTCAGTGTGTTCTGAGAAAATTGACATGCTAAATAACTTAGTTATCAATGTAAATACTACCTGTTAATAAGAAGCAGGATTGGGAATTAGGTTTCTGTAGGGAAACCTGAAGGTTCATGGGAAGTTCTGTCTAGCAGACTTTGCAAAGAACAAATAGTAAAAACAGCCAATTAGACAAGAAGACCTGAAAGAAGCAACTTGGAAAGGTAAGTACACCCAGTGTATAAGAACTCCTATGAGGTTTGGATAAAAAAAAAAAAAAAAAAGGCATTTTTCAGTTACTTCAGAAAATTCAGTTTGTGGAGGAGCTCCTCATTTGATCTCACAGACGGACGCCTTCTTCCTCTTACTGCATTGGCCTGCTCAGGCTCAGCTTCAGCTCAGCGTCCCTGTAGCAGCCTAAGTCCTCGGGATGTCTGTGAGCATCTGCCAGCACGCCTCTTACTCTTAACATCTCTGACGTCTTTGACCTCTTTTTTCATTCTCTCCTCAACATCCTAGCTTCCTTGCTGTCCTTAGGCTAAACTCAGCCCCTCCCACCTCTTTATTGTTGCGCTTTGCACTTTGACCAGAACCACAACTTTCCACTTGGCTCCCTCCCTCCCCTCTTACTCAGGTGCCTCTATTTTCTTTTTTTTTTTTTTTTAGATTTATTTTTATTTTTATTTACATGTATGTGTGCCTGTCTATGTGTGCATGCCTCTTGTGTGCAGGTGTGTGGAAGCCAGAAGAGGGCATTGGATCCCCTGGAGCTGGAGTTACAGGCAATTGTGAGCCACAATGTGGGTGCTAGGAAAAGAACTTTGGTCCTCTGGAAGAATAGCAAGCGCTCTTAACCTCTGGGCCATCAGTCTAGCCCTGGTGTTTTTATGTAACACTGCAGCTTCAATCCTGCCCCCAATACTCAACCCCTTTCCTTTCTCCATCTCTCTCTAGGATAGAGAGAAAATAAGAATTTCTGCTGGTTTTGCCTTCCCAGTGCCTAGAAGCCTGCTGGGATGGGAGACTTCCCTACATGCTCAATGAGTGGACCTTAGGACTGGATGCCACTTTGAGGTTAATTGATTTATTTTAAATCTCAACTGATAAAATATATTAAGGGTTTATTTTCACATGGTTTTAGATAAATATCAAGATAAAATATAGATCAAACTTTATCTTTCCAGCCATAGCACAAACCATCAATGCATTATTGAACAAAGTTTTTTTTTTTCCAAGTCTGTCTATTTTCTCCATTACTCAAGATTACTGAGTGGGAAGCAGCAAATGGGAAGAGGCCCACCTCAAGTAGAAACGGCAGCTATTGAATTGTGGAAGTCGGGTGGTTGGTACAGGGATGTACAGTATGTCTGTGTTGTGTGAGTTCAAAATAATCTACAATATTAAGATATTTTTTAAGTCTTCATTGATGTTTCATTTGAAATTGAACTGAAAAATAAGGAAAAGGAAGTTTTTCCATTTTCCTAGGAGACAAGCAGCCCTTGGACTGTTTAATACCTGCTGCGCTCCTCCACAGTCCAGTTTAAAATCCAGAGAGCGCCTCAGAAATTTGCTCAAAAGCATAGCCAGTAGGAGTTAGACTCTACCAGCTAAACTTTATACCTTCCAATGTGGATCAATGAACTCAAGGAAGCCATTAAAGTAAGAGGCTGAGTCCTAAAACCATCATGTTTAGAGGGACAGCTGTGGGTCATTGACTCCTGGGGTTAGGTGAGGTGGCTACTCCATACAGGGGTGAAAGCAGCCATTGTGGACAACCACAACCTCATTCTGCTGTCTCAGAGACAATAGGCCTGATTGCAGACCCAGCTGTGGCAATCCGTCTTTTTGCCTGACTCATCTCTCCAAAACACAGCCAATCTATGACTTCAGGAATAGCTCAAGTCCTTTTTCAGAGAAGGGTAGATTTTTTTACATTAAAAAACCCTTTAGGATTCTCAAAATAGTCCCGAGACAAATGAAAGTCAGAGCTGGGTCTTTTGGATTCCCCCTTTAGCTGTCTATGATCCTCAAAATTCAAAAGACAGACAATTTCACGAGACATCTTGTCTGCCCAGCAGCTTGGTGATCATCCAACCTTGGTGATGTACTTCATAATTTATTCAGAATATACAGAGTGCTTTAGAAGCCGAGAGAGGTTCTAGCCTCATGATAGCAGAAAGATTTATATCATCTGAAACAGGCTCGAAGTTTGTGCTCAGGTCCCTCCCCTCTTTAAAGATGATCAGTTGAACTTGATAGAGCCTGATGCTTTACTCTGCCCTCCAACCTATCCATCAGCCATCACTTACCAATTCACTGAGTAAAAGCAGAAATAATCATCTCAAGCCTCATTTAAGCCCCAGTTCCTTAGCCAATTATTGCAAAGCAAATGACTGGTATGAAATTTTCAGAAATAAACTATTGAAACTGAGGCTTCATTGACTGGTGTCTAATAGTGACAATGTGAAGAGGTCAGTTGTATCTGATTTCTATCTTACATGGTTCTTATAAACAACTGTAGAAAAATAATGTTTAAATGCTATTACACATTGGTTCAGTAATAAGGCATTAGTCATCAGTCATCTTAACTACTCCCCAAAACTAGAAACAGAATACAGAAATTCTGGCAAGAATGCAGAAATTGAGACTCTGGCACTACCAGTGGGACTGTTAATGGTGCAGCTACTATGAAAACTAGGTAGCAGTTCCTCAAAATATTAAAAACAAAAGCACCGTATGACCCAAAATTCAACTTCCAAGTGTTCGTCCAAAAGAGCTGAGCAAGGACTTGTTTCATTTTATTTTTAAAACCTGTTTAGTCCAGGTTTACCTGGAACTCACTGTTTAGCCCAGGCTACCCTTTAACTCTCAGTGCTCCTGCCTCCACCTCCCTAGAGTTGGGATCATAGGTCTGTGCAAACACATTGAACAAGGAGTAAGTAAGGAGAGATGACCTCAAGATTTTAACAACATGGTTCATAACAGCCAAACGATGGAAGCAACACAAGTTTCCACTGACAGATAAATGAATAAATGGATGTGGTCCCATGCATGCATACACTGGAATACTAAGCATTCTTTAAAAGGAAGGAAATTCTGACACATGGTAAAACATGGATGAATTTTGAGGACATTCTGCTAAATGAAGGAAGCCAGTCACTAAAATACAAATGCTGTATGGTTCAGCTTGCATGAGGAACTTAGAGAAGTCAAATTCAGAAAAAAAAAAAGCCATTCAAGGACCAAGAAAAGAGAAAATAAGAAGTTATTTTGCAATGCATATAGAGCATTAATTTTGTGAGACGAAAAGAGTTCAAAGACCGACTGTACACTAACACACTGAACAACATAGAACTATCTGCTTTAAAATGGTTAGGAGTGTATATGCTGTATATACTTAACCACACCTTTTTTATATAGTTTATTTATCATTTTTATTTTATGTATTTGAGTGTACTGCCTGCATGTATATAAGTGTACCTGTGTCATGCAGTGCCCACAGAGACAGAAGAGGGCGTCAGATCCCCTGGATCTGGAATTACAGATGATTCTTAGCTGTCATATGGGTGCTAGGATTCAACCCCAGGTCTTCTGCAAGAACAGTCAGTGTTCTTAATTATGGGGTGCGGGGATCTCGGGGCGCCAGCTGCTGGGCGTGGTGCTGGTCTCCCGCAGGCCGCTGAGGTGTGGCGGGTCACGCACCAAGTAAAAATATGTTCTATGAGGTGCGGGGATCTTGAGGCGCCAGCTGCTGGGTGTGGCACCGGTCTCCCTTGGCCGCCAAGGTGCGGGCGGGTCGCGCACCGCGTTGCTGGGGTGCGCACGTGTCCCGCACCGCGTTGCTGTGGGTCTCCGCGACTACTGGGTGCTGGTGACTCTACTGGTCGTTGTGCTCCCAGGCGGGTTCCCTCCCAATTTCCACCGAGCACTCCCTCGAGGTATGAGATCTGTCAGCTGCCGGGTCACGAGCATCGCAGGACGGCGAAAGCAGGGTTTCCGTGAGCCGTGGCTTATGAAGAGACAGCTCTCTCCCTGAAGACTGGATTGTAGGCAGTAAGACACAGAACTCAGCTCAGTACAGCTCCATTATTCAGTGACTCAGCTCTGCTCTAGGTCTTAGTGATTCAGCTCTGATTAATTAGGGGGAAACCAGGATATTTATACTGTGGGGCAGTGGCAAAAGCCTTAGTGGATAGGTGCTTTCAGGATGCCCCATTTACATGTGGTGGTGGGCTTCTGCCAGGCTGCCAGACATTGTCTGATTATCACACAGGAAAACCTGGCAGTTCCTATGCCAGAGGCCATGTTTTTGGTAGGGCATCTGTGGCAACCACTTCAAAAGGTGAGTCAGGAAGAGAGTAGGAAGGCACCCTGCTGATAAAAGGAGTCTCTGCATTGAACGCTGAGCCGGTGGGCTATCCGGACATGGAGAGACTGCTACTTTACACAACAGGGGTCCCCAACACTTAATTGCTGAGTCATCACCCCAGCCACTGAGGAAGATTTTTTAAGATTAGGTCTGGACTCTGTACGAAGCCAGGCCTTGACAGGTTAGTTCTGTCAGTACAAGATTATTCAAAGACACTGAAACTCCCAATCCAAAATTGGCTCTGCTGGAGAACACTATGACCACACAAGAATGAAGAAACTCTCTAGTAAGCTGTAAAATGAAATTTGCTGTACACATTCCTGCAAATCCCAGGCAGGCACAAGAGATCACCCAGGGCAGGGGAAAAGAGGAGGTGGGTTTGGGAGCATCTTCTTCAACATAGACTTTTCCAAATGAAATAGACTCTGCACTTGGATGAGCTCAGTGGGAAGCAGACGGCAGAGAATCAGGGCTGCATGAGGCTACCACCTAGGAAGCAAAAAAGAAGGCACCTGATGGTAAAGGCCACCATCATGGAGACAGGAAAGAAGGCTCATGACAAGGTGCACCTCATAAGAACCAAGGGACAGGCCCTGGAAGCTTCTAGTCTAAAATGCATTTTTTTCATATGATTCTATTTTATGGAAAATTTCTGTCTTATAGGTGCTCTTCTTATATTCCTATTCACTGTCTTGGAGTTTGTGTCTGATGGCTCCAGTACTTGGATCACCTGTGGGGTTTTTTGTTCTTTTTTTTTGTTTTTTACTATTTTTCCTTTCATTTTTATCCATGGAGTTCTATGACCTGACATGCCAGTTAGCTCTTTATTACCATATTTGAAAGTAAAAAATTGTACAAGATACACCTGCTTATCCCAGAGAGTAATTTTCATCCCCAAAGCAGTCAGATCACAGGCAAATCTAAGCAGGAGTTTAGTTCAAGTATGGGACTGGAACTTTTGGAACTGGGTCCCAGTCTTGGAAAGGGAGGGTCTATATCTGGCTGATCTTTTTATTCCTTTCAAAAGTCTCAACTTGAAGGCTTGGGAGATGGTTCAGGTGGTAAAGTGCCTGTCACACAGACATGAAAACATGAGTTCAGATCCCTAGTACACATGTAAAAGCCACAGGCAGAGGCTCCCATGTATAATCCCAGTACCTTGGAAGTGGAGAATGATGGACCCATTGAGCTCATGGGGCCAGCCAGACTATCCATGACTCTAGGCACAGTGAGACACTCTGTCTCAAAAAATAAAGTGGCAAGTAATAGGGCAAGATGCCTGGGCTGGATGGCTTTAGTTGTCAACTTGACACACCTGGGTTGAGGAAGCCTTAGCTGGGGAATCGCCTCTATTAGACTGGCCTGCGGCCATGTCTGTGAGGCATTTTCTTGATTGCTGAGTGATGTGGGAGGGCCCAGACCACTGAGGGCAGTGCCACCCCTGGGCAGTTAAGCCTATGTTGTATAAGAAAGCAGGTTGAGCACAAGTCAGGGGAGCAAGTGAGTAAGCAGTGTTCCTCCATGGCCTGTGCTTCAGCTCCTGCCTCCAGGTTCCTGACCTGACTTCCTACCTTGGGCTCCCTCAGTGATAAACTGTAACCCAGGAGATGTGAGCCAAATAAATCCTTTCTGTATTAGTCAGGGTTCTCCAAAGAAACAGAACCCATAGAATGAATATATATGTATAAGGATTTATCAGTTTAGCTCACAAGATAAAGTCTGAGTAGTCCAACAATGGCTGCACCACACAAGAGAGGCTGAGAATCCGTAGTCACTCAGTCCATGAGGCTGGATATCTCAGTAGTCCCAGTCTGGCGCTGAAGGTCTGATGAATTCCAAAAGATCAGCTAGTCTTCAGTCTACAGCAACAAGACGAACTCACCAGAGAGAGAGAAGGCAAGCAGCAAAAAGCAAAAAAAAAAAAAAGTTCTCCTTTGCCACGGCCTTTTATATGGGCTGCCATCAGAAGGTAACACCCACATTTAGGGTGTGTCTTCCAGCTTCAGATGATCCAATTAAGAAGATCTCTCTCATTTCAGTTAATCCCAGATCCAGTCAAGTTGACACCCAGGATTAGCCATCACACTTTCCTCCCCAAATTGATATTGGTTAGAGTGTTTTGTCACAATTGAGATGTAAACTAGAATAATGCCCAACTTTAGCCTCTGACCTCCTCACACATGCACACCCAGAGACACAAAATGCCTCAATATAGGTATTATTGTGGCCCCTATTCTTGGTAGGTTCTAAACTACAGTGTGTGTCTATGTCTCTCTGTGTGTGTGTATGTCTATGTGTATATCTGTGTATGTGTCTATGTGTCTGTCTATGTGTGATTCTATGTATGTGTGCATCTGTATGTGTCTGTATATGTGTCTGTGTATATCTGTATATATGTATCTGTGTATGTCTGTGTGTGTGTATCTGTGTATGTCTCTGTGTGTCTTTGTGTGTATCTATGTGTGTCTATGTTCCCTGGGCCCCATGAGAAAGCTGGAATACTCAGCTGTCACTTTTAAAATTGATTTTTGTAAGCATCCAAAATAAGGAACTTCATCTCTCTTTTGTTTGTTTCAGTTTTTTTAGACAGTCTCACTATGTAAACCCGGCTAGTCTGGAAATCACTATGCAGACCAGGCTGGCATTAAACTCACAAGAATCTGCCTGTCTCTGCCTCCCTAGTGCTGGGAGTAAAGGCATGCCATGCACTCAGCTGACGGTGGGCTTCTTTGAACATTTTCACACATATGTGAATTTGTACTTGCTCATCTTGTCCATCGTTGCCCTGCCTTGTCCCCCTTCTCAACCCTCATGGGCCCCTTCCTCCCCTGAAATAATCCCACTTTCACTTTCATATCATACAAAATATATATACATACTTAAATCTATACATTATATTTAAATCTAAAATTCCACATAAGAGAGAGAATATGTGATATTCTCCTTCCCCCACTTTCCTTGTATGTTCTCCCCTTTCATTCTTTTTCCCCTCCTTTTATCCCCCTTTCTTCCCCCATGTAATTCCTTTTACACACACACACAAAAAAAAAATTAGAAATAAAAAAAACTTAAATGTATTTAAGCCCCCTGAAGTAAACATACATATGTATTTATGCATGTGTGTGTGTACATGCACACAAACATAAGCACATGAACGCAGGTGCCAACAGGGGTCAGAGGCATCAGATCTCCTAGAGCTGAAGTTGCAGGTGGTTGTGGGCACTGGGACTCAAACTCAGGTCCTCTGCAAGAACAGCAAGTGCTCTTAATCACTGAGCTATCTCACCAGCCCTACTCTAGGGTTTAAATCCAGATTCTGCATATGGAAGAAAGCACAGTAGCTGTTTTTCTGAGTCCGGATTTTTTTACTTGCAATTCTGATTCCCGGTTCCATCCATTTTCCTGTAATAATATAGTTTCATACTTCTTGATCACAGTCACCACGTTTTGCCCAGCTTGCTCACTATGGTCAAGTACAGATGTATATTATTCTAATAGACAAAATTTTCCCACTAAATAGCTCAAAAAATATAATTAAATTGATAATGAAAAAAATTAACTCACTGATTCTATCCTCTTGACATAGCCCAACATTTGGGTTTTAATTTCCTTTTTTTTCATTACATTCCTGTTGACCATTGTACTCCTTTGTGATAAATAGTATAAATACAACTTTATGTCCTAGCAAGAACTCAAGCAAGAACACACATTTCTTTTTCTTTTCCTCTTCTTCTCTTTTTGGGGGGAAAAAATCCTAACTAACGTATTGTGCTTGTTAACAGAACATAGGGTAGGGGTTTATTTACAGAAGATTGGGCACCCCCCTCCCCAATTAAGGGTTGTGCTAGAAAGTCCACACTCAAATATAGATCCTGTGACTTCCTGATAGCTGCACAAAATGGTGAGAGAGGTGACTTCTGGCATTCTTGGCTTGTATATCTTTAGTGCCTTCCCTTCATGCAGTTAAGGCTGAATGATTGGGTGGAAGGGGTTACTGACTCCCCCTTGATGCCTTGAGGGGCATGGGACAGAGGTGTAATGATAGCTTGCCAACATAGTGGTCAGAGGACACTTCCAGGTAACACTCCACCCCTTCTTCTGGCTCTTACATTTTTTCCACCGACCTCTTCCACAAAAGTCCTTGAACCATGGAAGGGGGGAATAGGTGTGGGATGATCTTCCTCTCATTGTGGTAAGACACAACTTTCAGGTCTCTGCATCATGTTTTCCATGGGCTGTTGGCCTATTTCAGTGGGGTTCCATCTATTATAAGGATTTAGTGCTAGAATCCACAAATAAGGGAGAAAATCTTTTGTTTTTCTGTGTCTGTGTTACTTCACTTAGTATAACAGTGTCTAGACCTACCCATTTACCTGCAAATTTCATTATTTCATCTTTCTTTACCACTGAGTAGAGCTCCATTGTGTAAATATACCACATTTTCATTAACCACTCACCTGTTGAGAGGCACTTAGGTTGCTTCCATTTATTAGCTATTGTGAAAAGAGCAGCAACAAATGTGGTTACACAAGTGTCTCTACAATAGGATGAATCCTTTGGGTATAGGCCAAGGAGTGGTATAACCAGGTCATATAGTAGGTTCATTTTTAGTTTTGTAGGAATTCTCCACACTCTTTTCCATAGGATTTCCACTAGCTTGCACTCCCACCAGTAGTGAATGAATGTTCCCCTTTCTCCACATCCTCCCCAGAATTTACTATCATTTGTTCTCTTGATCCTAGCCAGTCTGAGTGGGGTAAGGTGAAACTTTAAAGTGGTTTTAACTTGCATTCCCTAATTACTAATGATGATGAACAGAAATTAGATGTTTCTTAGCCATCTTTACTTCTTCCTTTGAAAACACTGTTGAGATATTTAGCCCATCTTTTTATTGGGTCATTTTTTTTCTTGGTTCTTTGTTTTTTGAGTTCTTTATATATTCTGGATGTTAAACCTCTGTCAGGTATGTCACTGATGAAGATTTTTTCCCACTCTGTGGGTTTTCTCCTCACTTTCTTGATTGTTTCTTTTGCTGTACGGAAGCCTTTTAGTTTACTGAGGTACCACTTGTTGATTGTTTACCTTAATTCCTGAGCAACTGGTGTCTGGCTTAGAAATTCCTTTCCTAAACCTACATCTTATAGGTTGCTGCCAGTGTTTTCTTCTAATAGCTTTAGAATTTCGAGTTTCACATTGAGGTCTTTGATCCATTTGGAGTTGACTTTTGTGCAAGGTGAAAGATAAGAATCTAGTTTCATTCTTCTACTGGTGGAGATCCAGTTTTGCAAGTACCATTTGTTGAAGATACTGTCTTTCCTCCACTCTGTGTTCTTGGCACCTTTGTCAAATATCGGGTGGATGAAATTGCATGTACTCAGGTTTGGGTCTTCAATGATGTTCCATTGATCTATATGTCTATTTTTGTGCCAGTACCATGCTGTTTTATAACTACAGCATTGTAGTATACTTTGAGATCTGATATAGTAATCCCCCCAGCATTGCTCTTTGTGCTCGGGGTTGCTTTGGCTATCTGGGGTCTTTTGCGCTTCCATACGAATTTAAGGATAGTTTTTTTCCAATTCTGTGAAATATGTCATGGGATTTTTGATTCGGATTGCATTAAATCTGTATATTGCTTTTGGTAGGTGGTCATTTTCACAATATTAATTCTTCCAATTCATGAGCATGGGAGTTCCTTCCATCTCCTGATGTCTTCCTCAATCTCTTTCTTTAAAAAGATTTCTTTAAAATTTTCATTGTAGAGATCTTTGATGTCTTTGGTCAGCTTTGTTCCAAGATGTTTTTTTGCAGGTATTATGAATGGGAGGGTTTCCCTGCACTCTTCCTCCAATTGCTTGTTATTGGTATATAGAATGGCTACTGATTTTTGTAGATGAATTCTGTAACCTGCCACTTTACTGAAAGTGTTGATTAGTTCTATGTATTTTCTGGTGGAATTTTTGGTATCTCTTGGGTATAGTATCATATTGTCTGCAAAAAGGGTATAATTTGACATCCTTTGCAATTAGTAGCAAAAGCACACAATTGCTAAAGTATAAATTGCTTTTAAAATCTTTATTAAGTGGCATAAAGATTCAAGAAGACAGACATAGTTTATAACACCAAAATAATTTATGACCTGGTTAAGAAAACAAAAAAAGAACCAGAGAGATGCAGTTAGGAGTATGCACTGCTCTCCCAGAGGACCTGAGTTCAGTTCTAGTACCTACATCAGGTGACTTAAAACCACCTGTAACTCCAGCTCCAGGAGGATCTAATATTTCTGGCCTCCACAGGTACCTAAACTGACATGCACATACCCACACATTGACATACAGAGATATATAATACAAAATAATGAAAGTAGGGGCTGGAGAGATGACTTGGCAGTTAAGAGCATTTGATGCTCAGGGACCCAGGTTTGGTTCCCAACACCCACATGGAAGCTCACAACATTTATAACTCTAGTTCTGTGAAATCCAATGCCTTCTGGCCAGCACATGATACACATACATACATGCAGGCAAAACACACATTAAAAAAAGTGAAATAAAATTTTTTTAAATGATGATAAAAATAGACCTTAAGAAAATGAAACAAAAGAAATGGGTTTGGTGTACACACCTTTAATCCCAGTACTTGGGAGGCAGAGGCAGGCAGATCTTTTCAAATTTAAGGCCAGCCTGTCTACACAATGAATTCCAGGCAGCTGTGGATACAGGGAGACCTGCCTCAAGGACTATATAAAAAAAATAAATATTTTCAAGCAAATGACGAAGAAAAATACCTATTACCTAACTACTTGATCTAGCAACAAATAATGACATTATTTTCAATTTTTATAATTAAGTGGCTCAGGGAAACTTTAAACTTAATTTAATATCACAGATCAAAGTTACATCACAGAATAAACAAACAAAAATCCCGTGGATTTTCTAAGACTATTGCTTAAGCTTCTTTTGCTTTCAAAAGAATCTATAAAAATTGATTTCCTCTGCCCTTCACTTACTGTCTCCTCCCGGTTGTAAATACTCTATACTCTTGTGAGCCATTAAACTTTTGGCTGGCCTATCTATCAAGTTAATGAAAGATCAAGCCATCAAGGTGTTGCTAAACTGACCACAACCCCTGCTCCTGGTGAGCTGTCATCCTGTGAAGACAACATTGGACTGGCACAACAGGGATTTTCTCCATCTATGTTGTAAGAGAAATTATTTGTAGTAGAATGGATTTTTTTTTTTTTTTTTTTTGCTAGACCTGCTGAATCATGACTTTACAGTGCTGACGTTTAATTCCTCTTCTCTCTTGAGCTGTAGGTTCATACTAGTCTTAGAATCAAGGCAGCCTAGCATGGTGTCCTGGTAGTCACTCTGTAAACCAGAGGATCCCAGTGAGAGCTCATGATACCTTTAATTCTCTGCTGCCAGACCCACCCAATGATGAAGCTGGTATGTATGAATCTACAGACCTCTCAAAAATGAAGTGGGAAATGAAGAAAATGCTGAAGCTAACTCATCCTTCTGAATGAAGTGACAGCAGTTTCTATTAACATGCACAAACTGAAATCTCTTTGCAAATACTCCATGGTGTGATGTGAATTTGCAAGGAATATACAGTAATAGCAAGCTTTGCATTATATAGTATCACCAATGGAAGCAAATGAACAAGTTCATCAAAACAAAAGAGTGATTTACCATGGAGCTGAGAGGGCACATTCTAGCCACAGAAATTTCTGCAGGGAAATAACACATTTTTACTCTCGGTTGTACAATTTCTAGATTTTTTTCCAAAATACATATCAAGTAGCTCTTTATATTCATAATAAGCAAATGCTGTCAAATCTTCATGAACTCCCAAATTTTGGTAGATATTTTTTAGAACTATTGGTTCTCTTCCAGATCATGTCTCTTCCAATGCGGCATTCCCCAAGAAGACCCTCATACCATGGAAGCTGAACCCTCCCACTCCAGGCTTACTCTCAGAATGCACAAACATATACATCAAACATGGATGGAAACCAGCAGAGAAGATCAAAGCTCTGACATCCAGGGCTACGCAGCTGTTCAAGCTCACTGGAAAACAAATGCTGAGCTTCTGCCTCTAATCCTTCACCCAAGCCTGGTACATACCTTTCAAAATTGTAATACAGGATATATTGTGGATTTTGATATCCAAGAGAAATCACCTCAAACTTCAAATTTAGAATCCTTGAAAGAGAAGTATCAATTGTTACTATCTGATAATACAAAGCTCATAATGTAGTGTATAAATATCTTTAGAAAGCCTCTAAAAACACATCAAAGGATCTTTGATGGCTTAAACTGGAAGGATTTATCATTCAGAAAACAATAATGTTGTGTAATTATCAAAGGTTCGCTTTTAAATGGCTGGTAGAAGTACAGAGGATCTAAACCAGCTATCAAGGCTGTAATCAAATCTGCCCTCTCCTGTTCAAGCTGCCTCCTTGAGTGGTTGCCAAAGGTGGGAGGTCCACTTACCATCATAACCATTATGACATGCACTTCTTTCATTCTAAGGGAGAACAAGCACCCTTTCATTCTACCCACATTTCCAGTAGACTTGTTCCCATAAGTAAGTAGCTTTGCAAATAATGAAATCTTAAGTGCTTCTAGGACTTTCCTGCTGCTGCATCACCCAAGGAAAAAACACTCACGCTTTTTTCTTTTTCAACTTTTTAAAATTTTAATTTTTTTAATTGTATTACTTTTATGTGTATGCATGTATTGCCTGCATGTAGGTAAGTGCACCCATGTTGTACGATGCCCACGGAAGACAGTAGAGGCTGTCAGATCCCCATAGAACTGGAGTTATGGACAGTTGTTAGCTGCCATGTGGGTGCTGGGATTCGAACCCTGGTCTTCTGCAAGAAGAACCAGTGTTCTTAACTGTTGAGCCATCTCTCCAGCCCCAAACACTCACATTCTTACGACCATTTAAGTTTGTAAGAAACTCAAATAGACAGCACAGATGTGTAATAATAATTATCATTTCTTATACCAATGGATAAGCTTGGGTTTCCACAGCTCTAATCAGTACAAACCAAGAAAAACTTGTGCTATGGCTAAGAAATATACCTTGGGGGGCTGGGGGGGGATAGATACAGGATTCCCTGGTGTACACACCCCAAATGTTGACAAGTGTCTTCTTCAATCACGTTCCACCTTATTGTTTGACCATGCTTCTCATGAACCCAGCTAGACTAGCTAGCCAGCAAATTCCTAGGGCCTGTGTCCCAGTGCTGGCATTACAGGCCCATACTACCATGTGTAGCTTTCACACAGATGCTGGGAAGCTGGGCTCAGATCCTCATGCTTGCACAACAAACACTGTCCTCACTGAGCTATCCCTCTAACCTCATACCTTTGTTTTTAAAATAATTCTTAAGGGTTTCAAAGGATCACTAGAGTACTCTAAACAAACCAAGAGAGAAATGGGTGTCAGGTGACAGTGACAGGATTCCAGCCCAGGAATGTTGGCACCCAGATGTGACGAAATGAAATGTCAGTCCTTAGATCACAGTATTCAGAAACTCCTGAAGGAAAGTATTAAACAGGCTTTTCTTGTTGGTTAAAAGGTTCAGCCAAAGGCCCAGGACTGAGAGACTTGTTTTCCATCTAAAAATATGCTAAGCCTTTAAGATTCCCAAAGATATATAAAGGGAGGGAGAAGTCCTCTAGTTTCGATCAGAGTGGGTTCTGTATGCTCGAAAGGAAAGGGAACAAAAGCTCTCCCCTACCCAGAGTTTTCAGGACTAGAATATTTTAGAGAGTTAACCAAGTGTGCTCAGTCTTAAAGGACAGAGACCGCCTTTGGCTCCCACCATGCTGCCTTTTGCATTTGACAACTGTCAAGTCTTAAGGAATGAAGGACAAAAGGAAAACGAGAAAAACAGATGCCAGGAATTTGTTTCTGCTTTGATTCAATCCCATACTGATCAGAATTTGTGGGGGGAGGGCTATCTCTGAGTGAATAAAGGCGGAAGAGTAAGAACTGGGCACATGGATGATGGGCAGAATGTTTGTACAGACGTGTGGACCTTATGCAATAGCTGATCAGTTGTGAAAAAGCAACCAATCTAATACTGAATTTCAAGGCCTTTCTGCTGTGATACCAGCAACCCAGGAAGCCTTGCTTGGGACAAGACAGTTTGATTCTTCAGGCCTCCTCCCTTCTCTAGAACAAAGAGGTAAAGCATGATCCATCCATGTCTTCAATCCCAGGGCTAAAGGTCTTTGGCCCGTGAATGGGGAGAAAAATGAACTTTCTGTATGTATATGTGAAACCAGTTTTGACCACTGTGGTTCCTTCTAAATCAAAGGCTTAGCTTGGACTCATGCCCTTGTCCTCAGAAGTGACACGTGCAATTTATTTGGGAGTCTCAGGAGTGAAATGTACTAGGTGAGAAATTATATACTTGGATTACACAGGCAATTAAGCAGCTTTGTCAATTGAGGTAGTGACAGCTGCTAATCACATATTCTAATTCTCTCCTATTTTTGACCTGTTATTATTATCCTTATGATGATTTTCTGATCTCTTTACTTTCTCCCAGTTTCATTTTGTTTTTCCTTCAGAAAATCCTAACTGAACTCTTCATGACCTTTTACGCTGGATAATTTCATCCTTTGAAATATGGGGTTTCATTTCATTTCTGCATTCTAGTTTCCTGAGTCTAGCTCCCTCTGCTGATGTCAACAGATTTGCTTTCAAGGATCTTCCCAGAAGTGAAAAGGAAGGTACCCAACCTGCCCTATAACCTCCAGTGACAACAAAAAGAAAATGTGCTACTTGGTCATATTTGGAAACTCCTTCAGGCTGTACAGTCCAGCCTCTTAGAAGTAAAATACCATTTTGTATACATTCCACTGGGAATAACTGGTTTCATATACACAGCATTCCTTCGGTACCTAGCCATGACCACGTACACCTGGAGAACCCAAATGAATTCTTGCTGGGATTTCAAGTGTGTAGTTCTGAATGACCCACCGGAATATCATTACCACCACCCTGAAAATTCTGGGCAAGATTTCACAGGGATTTGGGTGGAAAACAACAGAATTCCCTCTGGCTAACTTAAGCAAAACAGGATATTGATTAAAGGGCATTAAGTAACTTTCAAAATCATACAGAGATAGAGCTTCAGTGTCTAGGAAAATGCTCCAAACAATGCCACAAATTGGCTGAGGACAACACTGGTGCTGGCCCTGCAGCTGCTATCACAAACAGACTTCCAGGACTTGACTTTACCTGAAACCACTTCTAGATCAAACATGACTTAGTACTCCGTCACACCCAAGCCACTGTCTCCATGGGAACAAAAATCAGACCATGAGGTCAGCATCTGTCCTTGTACTCATTCCAGCCAAAGCTCCCCATGGGTACGCTTTTATGGAAGCTTGCAGTCCACCACAGTTATATCAAGGGACACTGAGACTCATCGTTTGAGAATTGTCCCAAATACGCAAGGGCTATTCAAAAACCAGTGGACAGTCAAAATCTCACAGATAAGGACTGAAGTTGCAGAGCAGAAAGCAGTATCCCAGCCCCCTGCTGCTGCATTCCCAAGATCTTGCCATTTTATTACAGCACAATTATATTCACAAATGCCTCTGGCTTTGCAGTCAACAAGAGCAACAAACATTCTCTATCCAGCGCACATCCAGAGCAACACTGAGCACACAGTAAGTGCTCTGCCATACTGATCCAACAATGAATGCTTATTCTGTGCTTATGTCTAATGCAGTGAATCCATGTTGAGTGCCTGCTACGTGCAGGGCTGCTTTGGAGTGCAGAGGGATAGGGATACATGAACAAAATATGGTCAGCCCTTGAGGAATAGAATGTCAGGGAGTAGGAGAAATATTTTCATTTAAATTTATTACACATTGACAATTGCCGTGCAATGTTAGAAATATGTCAAATGTGTCAGGAAATGTAAGAGGCACCAGTTAGGTAAGCCAACCTTGAGCTGGAAAGTTGAGGGGCTGCAGTAACAATGTTTGACCCAGAGTGCAAAGGAGTTTTACGGAGCAGAGAAAAGCAGATTTCAAGCAGGAGAACTTGTGGAAGTTAACACCCAGCAAAAGCACCCAGCAAAACCAGGCACCCTTCCAAACATCCTACAGGGAGGAGCTCCTGGAATGCACTCAACAGACCTGGAGGGTAGCTACTATTATTGCTCCTGTTTGTTTCACTCAGCATCTGAACGGGAGGGTCCTGATCCAAACACGTGGACTCCATACCCAGACTCCAACACGCATGCTGCTCCCCTGCTGTGGCAAAAGCAGAGCAACAAAAGCAGGCGAGCACAGCACATTAATGAAGAGCCAACATTCAAGCATTTTAAGAGCAAGTATTTGCTCACATATTTGTGTGAAGATTTTTTTAAAAAGGCTGAAAGGTAAAAACCATCTTAAGCACCACCCTTAATCAGCAAGTGTTTAACACCAACTGTGTTAACTGGGTTATAGTTACTAGGACAGCAGCAGAGACTTGGAGAGCAACTTTTGCTTCTTTGTTTCTTTTAACCAAAACTGGCAGGAGAAAAAGTCAGTGCTGTGTGAAGACTCTGAGTCTTTGTCTGTGCTGCAGTGACTCCCAGAATAACCTCAGGGCCTGCTGAGGGCATCCAGGGTGGAGCCACCCCCCTCACAGCGTGTGTATGCCCCAGGTGGCTTGGGTAGCATCCTCCGTTCTTCATCCCTTTTGCCTCATCTCCCTGACCATAGTCACTTCAGATGGAAGCACAGCAGATATTCTTTTGAAGCCCTGTCACCTGAAGCACATAAAGTTAAACCAAGCTACTTCTTTGAAAGCCCCCTAACCAGAATAATTCCCCACTAGAAGGAAGGATCAGCTGGTTTGCTTATGGGACTCACCCATCCCTGACGCCTGCGATCCTGTGATATGATTCCAATTTGCCTTCACGGAGGGCTGTCTGCTCAGTTAATTGTATGCGCTCCTTTGTGCTGGCCTCTTATGTTTATTTCATTACAGTATTTACAAAGGGACTTGAGAAATAAGTCGCTATGCAAATGGAAGCATGAATATAAGATCCAGAGGAATATTAAAATTCATTAACCTTATTTACATTTAAAGTATTATCATGTATATTTGAGCACAATGCACCTGCCAGAAGGGATGGTAGGCGGTCCATTGAATAATCTATTCGCTGTCTTTATTTCCTTGTCAAGTAAAGTAAAAACTTCCTTATTTTGGACACATTCAAAATCACTACCAAGCTGATTTATTCATTAGCATTTCTTATTTCTAGAGTAGTGAATACAAATTTCAAGTTGTCCTTTGGCGTTTGAAGGGTGAATTTCCTTGAAGAAAATTTCTCATCTTTGCTCATTTTGAAGTACAGGGATTCTCTTATTACCCACTTGGAAATGAAGGAGACCAAATTCATTCTTTTGGAGGCTGACAAAGGTTTTGCCTCCCTGAAATACACCCCCCACCACACACACACACACACACACACACACACACACACACCTCAAGAAACTATATTCTCTACCAAAAAAAAAAGTGAGAAAAACAATCAAATTGGTGGCTTGCAGTTTTTTAGGCAAAGCAAACAGAACTCTTATTTTCTGGTTATTTATTTGGCAGGTTGAAATGGCAAGAAAACTATGATGTTTAATGTTTTTCTAACCATGACAACAGAATCTGCCTTAGCCCATGAGGCTTTGGGTTGTATGGTAAGAAAACATGAACAAAGGAAAAGAAAAACTGTGAGATCTGTAACTGCTACTTGGCAGGGCAAAACCAAAGGGCAGTTTTTGTTCAACTAATACTTTCGTGGGTTTGTGAAAGCAAGTTGACAAGTGGGAGGTGATGGGAGACCAGCACAGTAGGAAGGTGATTTCTGGGTGATGAGTGATACCACAGTCAGAACAGCCCAGTGTCAACATGGCAGTCAAAAGACCAGGAATTTCTAATAGACTACTATGGCCTTATTTCCTCTGGTGTATGATATAAATGCCTTTCTCCACCCTTCCATGCATCTCCAGAAAAATCTACATGATGGTAATATTGTCTGTGAGAGTAGACACTTCAGAAGATGGAGAGATTTCCATCAAAGTCCACGTGCTATAGCAGAGTCAGTTGGAAGGACCAGGAGCTTGGAGGCAGAATGCTCTGTGAAAACAACAGACCCAGAGAATGTGTGGGAGTCCAGGAGACTCCTTAAATGTCATCCAGCCAGGGAAACAGTGGAATGAATGGTGGTCTTCTTACACCTCAGCTTGCATCAGAATCATCTAGGGGTGGGGTTCTTGTTAAAAATAGATCCCTGTGCCCTACTTTGAGTTTCTCACTCAATAGGTCTGGCAGGGGCTGGGAGATTTGTATTTCTAGCAAGTTCCTAGATGCTGCTGATGCTGTAGGAATAGGAGGGTGAGGAACTGAAGGGGCTGTGAAATAATGTTCCTATGGCTTTAAGAATATGCTTGGTAAATTTAGCCAAACCTTGGACATGTATGCCTGGAGAGCCTTGTTTCATGAGAAAGTTTATGCAGGAATGCCTGCTGAGGAGTTATCTCCAGAACACCAGTACTCCCCTAGTTTCTCAGGAGAAACCTTTATAACGCAAGGCATATTATGGTGGTGCTTTTATCCTGGTCATTTTATTTTGCTTAACTACTATAGTCCAGCCTCTTATTATCCACTGCTCTGTAAACATTCAACTGTAACTCTAATGATTATGAGTATGAGCATAAAAACAGAGCTGCCTGTGCTCTTGGCACTCATGTGTGGATGAAGGAATAAGAGTAAAGAAATAAAACCGCAAGAGTCCCCTGATCTTTTTTTCAGTTCCATATAATCCATTCAGGTTCCATCGCTGCCCCTCTAGCAGCCACAGGGAACGGTTCTGAGAACATTCCAGCATAGTTAGGGAGATGTGGGGAGACTGTGACTGCTATCTCTTGGGTGTTTATCACCTCAAAGCCCTGTTATCCATGAGGCAAGGAGTCTCAGTTCTGAATCCCATTGAAATTGCCTGGTAGACAGTCACCTATAATAAGTTACTTTTCTTGTTGCTGTGACAAAATACCTGACAGACACAACATAAGAAGAAAAGTATTTATTTTGGCTCACAGTTTGAGGAGATACAGCCCATCGTGGTGGGAAAGACATGGCAGAGGGAACATGAGACAACTGGTCACTTTGCATCCACAGTCAGAAAGCAGAGACAAATGCTGGTATTCATCAGACTTTCCTATTTTCTCTTTTATTCAGGATTGGTCTTCTGTCTTCCACTATCTCACAGACTTTCCCAGAGGTACGTGCTCTAGACGATTCTAAATCTAGTCAAGTTCACAATGAAGATCAATAACCACACTACCTTTCAGGTGAAACCAGAATTCTTAGAGGTGGGGAACTAGACCTTGACATTTTTCTAACACTCTCGAGCTACTTGAGCATAACACCAGGATCAGGAGGCCCTGCCATAAAGTAACAACAAAGACAAACTCCAGGAGAGCAGAAGTTGTGTTTTCTGACACAGAAAATTCAGATGTGGAAAACAGACAACCCCAAGTAACAGAAATAAAAGCAACACTTTTAAGAACCACTGCACTGCTGCCCACTACCAGGACCCAAGGCCAGCAGGTGATCAAAAGCGGGATAATCCCCAAGACATGCAAAGAGATGAAGAAATGAAAATAGACAAACACAATAGAGAAAATATATTTAACTTTTTATTTATTTATTTGTTTAATGTATATGACTGTCTTGCCTGCATGTGTATAAGTGCACCCGTGGCCTGCAATACCTGCAGAAGTCAGATCCAAAGGAGCTACTGTTCACTGTTTGTGTCTATGCATGCAAGTTACAATTGGTGAGAGTGTGTATATGTCTTGATAGAGTTAAGGCCTCAGGATGTATAACCTGAAGATGAGATGGTCCTCCACACCTTCTCTGATGTCCATGGAGCCCTGGACTTCCTATGAAGAGTATGGAATATTTGCATACTTGAGTGATACAGTCCCACAGACTGTGGACCTATCTCATAAAATGTACAGGCTGGCTAAATTTGTGGCTTTCTGTATCAGAGCCCTTGAGAAAAACTTAAATGGGTAGAAGGATGAGAGGAGATTCCTGGTCAGCAAAGACACCTTCCACAAAAGCATCCATGCAGCTGGAAAAGTAGAGATACCCATACTGTTTTCAAGCTACCTTACATGTACTAGAACTCCTTTTTCTAAAGCAAATAATCATTCATCAAGATCTTCACATTTTAATTTTTAACACAGGAAACTATCACCAAACAAAATTATATTGTAAACTGAATTATACGGCAGATTAAAGACAGAGCTATGCAAAAGACAAAGACAGAGCTGTGCAAAGGGGTAAAGTGTCAAGACACATAGGCCCCAAAATCCTGACTCACCTCATCCCCTACTTCAGTCCCTGAAGGACACTGCTGGTTGCCATCTCAAAAACACTAGACAATTTCAAACCTATCATAATAAGCCTTAAGTTTTCATTCAGAAAGTTGTATTTGCTCTGTATAAGAAAAAAATAGAACTGTGGTATAATCACTGAACCCTAGAAAAATAAAAGCTTAGACTTTGTTTTAATCCTAAAATTATAGGAGAGCCTGGAACAAGAACTGTTAGCATAGTTCAGGACAGTTCAAAGAGCAACACGGGGTTGACGTAGCAGGGAAATGCCTTGTGACATCAAATCAATTAGTGTGTCTTTACATTTGGTCTTCTTTCTATGTTCAAATTTGCAGAGGCCAAGTTGCTCACTGTTCCCTGCTTTTCTTCTCTGTGTGTTTATTTTCTTAAGGTCAAGGGAAGGTAGACTAGCAGTATCTTTATGCCTTGGCTTCAAAGTCAATCTGCCTAGAACTGGGTCCCATGGCATAAACGCTTTCACAGCTGAGTGGTTTGATTATTAGTATCACCAGCCAATAGAAGGTCTCCATAAAATAGGAGGCAAATCGGGGAATAAAGTCAATTCAGAACAGAAAGCCACACAGGTGGCACATCTGACCCAGCAGAAGGGTAAGATGAACTGGAGATGCCCAGTTGGGACTACACTGATACCCCCAAACATCCTTACTTCCCTGCATCAGCCCTAGTCTTTACTCATCTTCTCCATTTAATGTTTTCCTCTCTTCCTTACTCCAAATATTAATTTTTATTATCAGGTTTCCCAACACAGAATCAAAATGTCCTATCTGAATGTGTCCAAATAGTGGAGTTCTGAAAATCCATTCTTGCAGCAAAAAATCCCCAGCACAGTATGATATTAAGTACTGCCCTGGTGTTAAGTATCAGCTCTCTGAGCTGGTTCATCCTGTATATCCACCACTTTGTCTCCATGACCTGCTTCCCAATCTTCCCACCATCTTACTACCTTGCTTAAGTCTCTTTGCATTTACCTTTTTACTTTCACTTTTTTATATGTATTTGTGTGACTGTTTGCATATGTGTGTGCGTATATATATACATATATATACATATGTATGTCTGTGGGGATGCCATATGTATCTGAGGTGTATGTGCATGTGTGTGTGTGTTGGTTTATGCACCTGTATGCACACATGTAGGGTCCAGAAGATGCTCTGTGTCCTGTTCGATCATTTTCCATTTTATTCCTTTGAGAATGGGTCTCTCACCAGCAGTTTCTAGTGAGTGTCCTGTTCTGCTCCCCATCCCACACCAGTACTAGAGGTCCAGCACCTGCATGACCACTGCTGGATCCCTGCATGGGTGCTGGTATCTGAACCTAGGTCCTCCTGCTTGCATAACAAGCACCCAAAGCATTGACCTACCTCTCCAGGTTCCCTGTTTATTTTACTTTTTTAATTTAATAATATGCTTGTGTCTGTGCCATATTGAAAAAGATCAAGGTAGACTTATGCTCCTTTAAATATGTGGTTAAAACAGATTATAGGGTCATTGATGGTCCAGTGACTCACACCTGACTACCTAAATTTGCTTCCCAGGACCCACATGATAGAAAGAGAGAACCAACTTGTACAAGTTGTCCCCTGACCACTATACATGTGCCATGGCACACACACACATGTGCACATGCACACACACACAGAAATAAATAAATGCAAACAGATTATAATATACCACAAATTTTGATATAATTAGTTAGGGTTTACTATTTTTTTTAACTAAGCTATGTTTATTCCCATGCCTCACCACACTAGTATTTGTTCATAAGAATTCCCCAGAAAAAAATCCATATGATAAAATCAGAACTTAATTTTATTTCTAAAAGCTAGATATTTTGAACAAAAGGTTCACTAATTCCTACTGAGCATGCTCTCAGGCATTAGTTATTCTGTGATGGAAGCTGCACCCATCAGATGCTCCTTCTGCAGACACCTGCTTCCATCTTCTGGGACAGAATTATAATGCTGTCATGGAACAAGAAAGATTTAGGGTATTCCTTGACAGAAAAATCAAATCAGATTTAATTTAAAGCGAGGAACATTTCATTTTAAAGACTTTTTATGAGGGAAGAAACAGGTCGTTAATTTTGATAGCTATTAGTGTAAATAGATAAACAAAGCTTCCATATATTCTTTACCTTTTTTAATGTGTGCTGAGTTTAGTTGTGGAATTTATCTCTTATACAATGTTTAAGCCAGCAAATCAACTAGCCAGAAAGATCTGTTCACTGTATTTTTTCCTCTTATCTATTTAGCTGATGCTAGGTTATTTACATTCCGGATTACTGATGGCAAATCCTACCTTTTAGCTTTGAAAAGTCTTTTTAAATTTAAAAAAAATATGATTTGGAGTGCTCTTTATGTAGTAAAAATGAATAAAGAGAGGACGTTGCTTCAGACTGAGGCTCCCCTCAGTAAAACAGATTAACTCAGGTTTAGAAACGTAATATTAGTGGTTCACCTCGGGCTCCTGGGAGGAAGGAACTACATCTTAGATGACAGATTGATTTGAAAAGCAGAATGTGAACTTCTTAATTTACCACCGCAGGACAGTCTCTCTGGAAATGATCACCAGGAGACCAAGTCACAAATCAAGAAGATGTTGATGGCCCAGAATTGGGGGAGGGATGTAGTTTCCGTTAGTCCAACAGACGGAAATTAGTCTGCAGTGGTGATTCGCATCTTTAGCCTGCATCAGAACTACCTAGAGACTTGTTAAGACAGATTGCTAAACCCACCCCTAGCATTTCCTAATTGGTGGGTCTGTAATAGAATCCCAGAACTGACATTTTTACAAATTCCCAAGTGAGGCAGAAGCTGGAGGTCTCCGGTGCGCAGTCCAGGGACCGGTGAATAGGCCTACCGCATGAACGGACATTTTTCTCTGCATAATTAGTATCGGAGTTTAGATCAACCCATCCGCTCCTAAACAGATGTGGATTCATAAGCCTTTTACTCTCCAGATTAAGAATTCTTCATCTGTCGACTAGGGACATCTTTGCCTCCTCCATAATGCTCAAAAACGATATATGCTGCTTATGCTTCAGATTAAAGCTTTCCTGGTGGCATTATTTGGAAGCACTCTCTTCTTTCCCTCTGAGGGCACACTTCTGATAGGTTCCCTAACTGCACTGCCTTAGCAGTTTGTTACTTCTACCCGCTGAACAATGGAACGCTCACCTTCCACGTCATTTTTCAGCCTGTTACTAATTTCCGGATCTGGAGTTGCCACCTACATCAGCAAAGATTATATTCATCCATAATGAGCGCAACGAAAATAAAAACCTGACTTACAGAAGCTCTCTCCTATGTTTCTTTTTCATAACAAATCTGAACTGAAACCTTCTAGCGTTACTGCGACGCTTCAAATACAAAGTCGGTGCTCCTGCGGAGGGTAGATGAGTCCTGCTTGCTCCCTGCTTAGGTGGAAGAGAGCGGATGCTGCAGACTCACTTCACTTTTACAGAGTGAAATAGTAACAAACCAAGGCGGAAACGGTACTTACATCGGAAATCGAAAGTTTCCCATGAAACCCTCAATTTAAATCCCGTTGATACTAAGGAGTTCACATACACAGTATATTTTGTGTAAGTCCTTTGAATGCTTTCTCAAGGTTTCACACATTTTGAATGAAAAATGAGTCCAGTGGGCAGTGTCCACAAGTGATTCCCCGTGAGTAGCTGTTATCTTATTGAGAGATCTGATTTTTGTTTTACATTGTGTGACTATTCCTGTAGGCTTCAGTTCTTTGTTAGTACTACTGAATGTATTTTTATTCTTTAAACAAGAATTTTAGTTACTCAAAGTAATAGTGTGAAAATTGTTAGAAGTATGCTTAAAATAATTATAATTTTGAAATTTCTGAAAATTCTTGAAAATACTGATTTACTGTCCCTGAATCTCAAAGAGGAACATACTAGGAATTTGAAAACACTGAGAAATTTGCTTCATTTCACAGTATGTTATAATTCTAAAATATAGTTGCTGAATATGAAAACTTTGTTTTAAAATTAAAAATAATAAATCTCATTGGCTGGCACAATTAACAAAGTTGGCCATTTCTAATGTTCAAAGGATGATAGTTTTTAGCAGATATGTAATTATCCCTTTTCCCCTCAAACCAGTATTCCATTAGTGAAGATGAAAAAGGAAACTCGGGCTGGAGAGATGGCTCAGGGGTTAAGAGCACTGGCTGCTTTTGCAGAGGACCCAGGTTCAATTCCCAGCACCCACATGGTAGCTAACAACTGTCCATAACTCCAGTTGCAGGGGATCCACACCATCTCTTGGCTTTGCACTACACAGGTACACTTAGATGCATGCAGCTGAAACACTCATAAATAAATCTAAAACAAATTGTTTAAAAAAGAAAACTCATTTTCCAACATATGCTTTTCGATGTGCTTCAACATTGTATCCTGTCACAGACCTCAGCCCCACTACAGTAAAAGGATGTCAGGACAGTCCTGAGGGTCTTCAACCTGGGCATGGGATCACCAGACCTACTTGCAAAGAAAGTGTACAAGCACTCTTTGTTGCTTTTGCAAGAACTGCAAATTCCACCAAGTCATTGCTATGTAACATCAATATTGTCAGTGAATCCTAAGCACTAGAGATCTGCAAACACACCCACGAACAAGAGCATTGTCCCCCAAGCAATATTCCTAAAGCCCATTGGCCACAGGTAGGTGGGACCCCAAGAAGGTTATTCTAGTTTCTCCCCTTCCTACACAGCATGTCATGGCATTACACTAGCTACTAGAGCTGCAAACTGCATGGGACACCACCTCTAATCTCGAGGATAGAGAGGAGTGTGAGACTGACCAGAAGAAGAAGGAAAGGGATGGAGCTCTGGACCTTATACTGTTTCCATTCATCACATCCAGGGCATCTGATGTCCACAGAGACCCAAAGGTGTTGTGACTAGACCAGAGTGGAAGATTTCCTGGCCCTGGCATCAGTCACTGTGTCTCCCCTCTGCTCAAGAAAGCTACCACCACACCCATTATGTCATGATGGTGAAAGGCACATGTTCTCAGTTGGCCCTGTGCTTCACTTGGCTAAAACTTGAGTGGTGCTCACCTTTGTATCTTCAACTTTTCATTTAGATAGGAAGAGTGGAGAGGATAGTTATCAATGTTCTAAAATTTGTCACAGATTTCAGTGTGCGTGCACACTTAGACTGTGCTTACCAATAAGCAGGAGGGAGCATCAGCTGGCACGTGGAAGCGTCATTCATGAGAAGCTGTGAGTTTTACCACACAGCACCTCACAGTCACACTCTGCCTCTTGCAGTGCCTGAACTCCAGCAAAGCCTGTAACATTTAGATTTCACTGTAGAAGGGAGACTGTTCCAAATTCTGTAGCTCAGATCATTCCAGTGCGTATCAAAGGTTTTGCAGAAAATGGAACAAGAGCTTTGGTGCTTTTACAATAGAAGAGTTGGCAGCACCCAGGGAAAACAGCTCTTCTCTTTAGGGAAGCAACCAAGAAACAGCAATTGAAGTAGAAACCTGACTTCATTAAAATTCTCCAGGCCACCTGAGCTCACTTCTCTGTGCCTACAGAAGGCAAAGTAAGCCACTAAAGAGACTTCCTGGCTGCAGTTGAAACATGAAGAATATTATTTCAACCTTAAACTGGCAACAGAAAGACTTCACACAATCTGGGATTTGGCCGCAACTGGTTCCAAAAGGGTGAGTTGTAGCTTAGGACCCTCTTTCACAGTGGCTAACCAGTCCCAACCATGTCTAGTACTCATCAGCTCATGTACAGACATAACCAGCTCTCCAAAGGGAAGATTTTCACATCCCAGGACAGCCCAAGATGAAAATTGACACATTTTGCTTTTACACCACCATATAAAGGAGTTCCAGTCAGTGTTGCAGGGCACACCTTAGAGCATAGACTGTCTCTTTAATCTTCCAGAGTCCACAGTTCTCTCTCTCTCTCTCTCTCTCTCTCTCTCTCTCTCTCTCTCTCTCTCTCTCTCCTCTCCTCTCTCTCTCCCTCCCTCTCCCTCTCCCTCTTCCCTCCCTCCCTCCATCAGGGTACCTGGCCCAGTGTCTTGAGCACTGTAGGTGTTCAATAAATATTTGCTAAATATATAAATGGCTCATGATACAAAGGCCACCTTGGGTATGATAACTGCTGGCCGATTATCTCCCAGTGCAATCTTTGCCACTATACCCTGTTCCAAAAAAGGATTAGAGACAGCCTCCCTGGGCACACAAGAGGAACGTAGCCAAGAAAATTTTGGCCCTGACTTCAGCATCCAGCATCCTTGGGACGTATGCTTGGAAGCCTGACAGAGACTCTGTACCAAGAGTGAAGCCAAGCCATTGTCTGATGAGGCCCTCAAGGATGCAGCGGAAGGAGCGCGCCAGATTGGCTCAGCTGTTTGGATCCCTTCAAACCATCCGCTCCTTGATTTGTCAGGTTAATCACAGCTGCCCAAAGTCTCCTAAAATTGAGATACGAAAGCACTGTAGCACTGTTCCATTACCCCATTAGGGATACATCTATTCTTGTTTCCATTCCAGAAGGTACATAGAAGGTACTCATTCATCACCCTTAAAAGGTGCTAAATTAAAGCCTGGACACTCATCTCAATTTTTCCTCTTACCTTGCAGGAAAATGTAAAACTGCAATTCCCAGCTATCAACAAAAAAATTCCTACCAGCCTTGGAGGGTCCCGTGGACTTCTCCTTTAAAAGCAAGGACAGGGGTCATCTTGATTCTTTCCTGGACACTTTGTGGTTGCATAGGTGCATGTCTTTCCAGCAGGGCACCCAAGGTGACTGCTTTATACCTCATGAACATTTGCTACTGCCCAGAATCGAACCCCTTCTCTGGTGTAGCCCCATCTGAAGTGTTGTTATGAATGCTAGGGACTTGCTGTCTTTGCTGAACAGGTAACTGGGCTTCTACAGGGGAGACGCATCTAGACAGAACTTAATTCAGGATGGAGGGACTCAAGTGGAAAAGGGCAGGAAGTAGTGTCCTGTCTCACTCTTGGTGGCAGTAGAGAGCAGTGACTGTGGGCAAGTCTTTTCACAGTCACAGCAGAAGCATATGCCATCAGCCTGGTTTGGGTTAAAATGACTTTCTAGTACGGGGTGGTATGAATATTTGCGTCTACGTCTGGGTTACAGCTAAAGGCCAGATTTGATGCCGACTGGGGAGTGCTGCTTTTGGAAGGTTTTCCTCTGACTCCATACTGCAGCCCTTCTAAAAGATTCTCTAAGCTACTCCTCTGTCCTCTGGACAAACTTCCTACTTAATCACATAGATGATGTCTAGAGCTTGCAACTAAAAGCATTGACTGATGAGGTAACATTTTTACCAAAGCGATACTTTTCTTCAACTCTATTTTGATCTCAATAGGTTGAACCAAACTAAAACTTAAGGTACAAACCTTAAGACCCCCTGAGGGGCATGTAGAGGTTATCGAAGCCCCAGCGCACCCAGTGATGGAGGGATCTGAGTCTAGATACAGGTTTTCTGGCTTCAAATTAAGCACTCTTATACTATGCTGTTAACGATCAGCAGAAAAGAACAGATTCCTCTTGCACTGTCAAGCCAGCCTAAATGCTGTATTTTACGTTCTCTTAGAATAACCTTAATATTGTATTAAAAGTATGAGCTATCCTTCTTTGCTGAGTGAAAACCTTACGTGTCATTTCTCATTGTCCCACAATATAGATCATCACTAACACCACAGCTTTGCAGGCCACCCGAGGCAAAGCCTGGGGTAAAACTACAAAATCTTTCCCCCACTTATCACTAATTGGATACTCTGTAGTGGTTATCTACATTTCTCCTCCATCCCATGGAGTTGGAATCTTACTAAGAATCAGTTGCATTTGTTCTAGAAGTTGTTTTTAATCATTGTACTTGTTACCACAAATCGATGACTTACTAAAATATTAAAGCAAATCATGAAATACACAAAAAGAATTTATTATTTCAAAAACTTCAATAGAGGCAAGTCATTTAAACAAATTGGTGAGGAGTCAGGAAATTTATCAGAATAACATTGCAAATGTCCTAGAAGTACAGGAAGTCTCTCCTCATGATGCTTTTCAACTGTGTTTAAATTCTCAACTCAGATTCACAGTCTGAATCTTACAATTCTCAATTTAAAAACACTAATGCTGTAAGTTATGGAAGATGCAGCATGGACATGTTTTATAAAAGAAAGGTATTCTAATCAGGAAATAGATACTTAGAAAATTCCCTGACCCTATAGCATAATATTGAATGAATATGTATTCATATGCTTTAAAATGCATTTAATAAAGTGTGTGAGTCATTAGGGCAACCTTTTTTGTGACTCTCCAGATTCAGCTAATTCTGTTGATTTACTATCCTCCTTGTTGGTCTTGTTGGTCTAGTCCCATGAGACAGGAGGCAAGCTATTCTGATTCCATTTGTTATCATTCTCCTGGCCAAGAAATCCACCTGGTTAGCCTTGGTTACCTGTGGACTATGTCATGATGCTGTTGAAGTTTCTAGACCATTTTCCATGAGATGAACTCTTCCTCCTGTTCATGGGAAAGCAGACTAGGAATTCATTGTTTGGAAGAGAATTCCCAGAGATTTAGCTGCCTTGAAGAAATCTTCAGTTTTTGTTTTATCCTTCCTATGCAAGCAAATACATAGTCTTGAGGAAAACACTACAAGAAATTTTGAATCCCAGCCAATCCAAGTACACCAGCTTATAATGGAGAATTTGAAGAGTGACAGCTTTGATGACCTGTTACATTGTAGCAGGGTTCAGGTGGGAGCATGCCAATTTCCATACTAATGCCCACTTGCCACACAAATACCTGGTAATTCATAATCTCCATCCAACATAATACAGTATCTATCAGTCTTTAGATGTAACATTGTGTACCTGTTATATGCCAGAAACTATTTTGGACCCTGGGGATACATTGTTGAACAAAACAAAGTCCTGCTGTTCTAGAGGTGACAGTCTGTGAGCTCCTGGAAAGAACAGAGTTCATTTAAGTCATCTGTGCATTGCTAGCACTCAGCAGAGTGTCTGGTACAAAGAAAATGTCTAATGAGTAAAATTGGTTCAAATCAAATTCTTATTTTCTAAAAGCAAAGTTCTTACAAAATTTGGTGATTCTTTTCTGTTATAGTAGAGGATGAGGCTCTTCCCTGTCTCTCTGAACTTAATTTGACTAATACAACAACCTTGTTCAAATTATGTCTCCATTGCACATAGACAATCCTATTTTCCAAGAGGAATTTTGCCAACTGGGTATTCTTATTTGCTGTTGCTGTTTTCCCAAAAATCAGACGTCACTTCAGAAAAGTGAATTCCAAAAAACTACATCAGGGCTTCCAAAATAATTTTTAAATACGGCATGTTTTCATACAGTAAACATGAGAGCTGGTTCCAAAGTAAGCAATGGAAATAGTCAAAGATGAAGCTATGTGAAAAGGGTATTTCATCCAATCATAGCACAAAAGGAATAGAGGTTAAATCTCCATACCACGGAAACCTTCTTTCTATTTTTGTGCCCATTAATATTCATCTATCTTCCTCCTGCTACAGCTTTTAATGGAATTTATTATTTAAAATGTTATTTTTATTCTTCTGACTCATAAATGATTTTAGCACAGAAATTTTAATGCAGGAAATATGTGATTACCACCATTGTGCCACATATTGTGCCGGGGACTCCAAGTGGCCTTGGGGCAGGACACCATCCAATCTTCACACTCTCTTTTCCCTTGGACAAACAGAAACAGATGTTCTCTCCCCAATCTGCCTCCATAACCTAAACTTTTCACAGCTTTTGTGAAGAAAGTTACCATGCAGCGCTCAGAACTCATTCCCTATGGCTCACAGATGGAAATAATTTTTCTGGAAATAGTGGAAGAAAAGAACTTGGCCTCAATGAAATGTGATCATCTGTTTGGCCATGTTACCTTGTAGAGCTGGTGACCATGCAGTCTGCTTGTAGAACTGTATACACTGTGACCAGCAAAGACAAGGAGAGGAAAGTCCTGGTCTACCACACTGGTCCTGCCCTGGCTGGGCTCCCAACCAGCTCACTAGTAAAGTAGTAAAGATGGTCTTATTTACCTGGGAACTTGATATGGAAGGATTCATCTGCTTTAATAAGTAAAACGAACTGAGTTTAAAGATATTGTTAGACCTGTTGTTCTCAGTGTTGTTTTAGCCAAAAACAAAGCAGTAGGTTTCTGGGAGTGCTAGAGGAGATGTCTGAGGAGATGACATAATATCAAGCATCCAATTGACAAACCATAACCTACAGTAGATCATTACACCTTCCAAAGATACGCATAGAATACTCTAACCTTACTATCATGGTGTAGACACAAGAAAAGGACCTTGTTCCAAACCCATAGAAAGTACAACACCAAGAGTAATTTAAATAATGCACTTTGGGTGATAACAGTATGTCAGCCTAGGTTCATTAGTTGTAACAAATGGGCCACTCTGGTGGGAAAGTGGTTAATAGAGAAAGTTATATATTGGGGGTGGGGGACAGAGAATGTATGAAAAATCTCTACTCTTTCCAGTCAGTTTTGCTGTAAATCTAAAATTGCACTAAAAACTTAAGCCTGTTGAAAAATACACTGTTCTTTAGGAATGTGTTCTTTAAACACATATTTAGGTAGCTACAGCAGCTTCATAGCTAATGTTCTTGGAGAAGACTGGAGAGCGACCAGAAGTATACCCCCTCTTCCTCCTCCTCCTCTTACTCTTCCTCCTCCTCCTCCTCCTCTCCTTCTTCTGCTTCTTCTGCCTGTTCTGCTTCTGCTTCCTCCTCCTCTTCTTCTTCCTCTTCTTCTGTTGTGTATGTTTACACATATGTGTGCACATATGCACCTGTATGGAGCACATGGGCCGATGATGGATGTCTTCCTCTGTCACTCTCCACTTCAGATTTTGAAACAGGGTCTCTCTGAACTTGGAGATCACTGATTTGGCTAGGCTGGCTGATCAGCAAGTCCCAGAGACCATATTGTCTCTGCCTCCTCAGAGCTGGGCTCATTGCCCCTGGCTTTTTACCATGGGTTCTGAGGACCTGAACTCAGGTCTTCATGCTCTTATGGCAAATACTTTACCATCTGAGCTCTCCCCTCAGTCATGTGTTCATTTTAAATTTTTTAAGCTGATATAATAATCAAGGGAATAAATGGAGGATGTGAAGTGGGACATATTTATCTAAGCAACTAAGAATACTTAGTTGAGAATAAACTCATTCAAAATGTGTATCCATTTACCTAAGCCTGTAGATGGTGCATCTACTTTGTAACCTTACGGAAACAGAACAGCAAAGTCAGACCTATCTCTAAAGTCCCTCACTCTCCGAAGCTAAAAATATGAAGCCAGGTATGGTGGTCCAGGCCTGTACTCCCAGAACTTGGGAGATGGAAGTACGGGGATCAAATGTTCAAGGCCAGCCTCAGCTACACAAGGAACTTCAAGGCCAATATAAGCTACATTATACCAAAAAAATGGACAAAAAAATATCAAAAGCTATTTTAATGCTTTTTTTTTTAATTAAAGGTGGAGTTCCCACTCTGTGTTACTTGTCCTCCCTATATGCACTGCTTCCCTGGATAGAGCTATGCTTATGTGACTGCACTTGCTGGAGGGGATAATTTGCTGGCCCCAAAGGAGTTCCTGGAATCCTGAGAGAATATGTTATGAGATGGGCCCTGAAAGAGGAGCATCTGGTTGCCCTAAGTATAATGCTTGTGACAGAGAAATCACCATAAATAGCTTTAACAGAGACCAAATGTGTCCATTTCAATGCAGTGTTTTATCACCCACCAAGGGAATTTAGTAGGGTGGAAGGAGAAGGGGTGGGGGAGTGGAGTCATTTTAGCAGGGCATGGTTTATAACTCTTTTATTAGGACCAGAGGGTCAAGGTCTTTAATAGCTGTAAGATGGAAAGTTAAAGTCATTGTTACCCAGCCATACTCAGAGAACTGAGAAAGAATGTCCAAAAGTTGGGGGAGGAGATGGTTTGAGGAATTGTGAAAGGCAATTTGAGGAATTATAAAGAAAGGTTTATGTTGTTTTTGCTTAACCATAATATAATTTGGTTAAAAAATTCATAACTAAAATGTCCTCAGTGGTACTATGTAATAAATTCAAGATTTTCTTACTTTCGTCAAATAAATGGGTTGAAGACACTAAAGAGAATTAACATGTACTAAAAGTGATATAAAAGACTTTCATCATGGAGGACAGGCTCACTGGCTTGCTGCACATTGACAAAGTCCACAACAAATCATTTATAATTCAAATTCATGCCTGTGCAAAAAAGTGCTTGCGTGCAGAAGGATTATATTCTGTTGAAGCAGTAAAAAGCCATATGGCAAGGAAATATCTTAGCACATTGAAAAAGGTACATTTCACTCCACCTCTGAGATGAGAGGAATTCCACAAATGAAGTAAAGGACATAGGACTATATGTAGTAATATATATAGTAATGTATGTACTATATGTAGTACTATATGTAGTAATGTCATAGTAAAGGACAATAGGACTATCTCAACGGGGGACTTTAGACATCCCAGGAAAAGCTTGCAAGATCTAGCAAGATGGCAGAAAGTACAATGGACCACTACTGCTGGTGGTACCACTACCAACTTGCTCAAGACCTGGAATGAATAAAATCCTTTGGCTTTGGAAAAATAAATCTGTACTTGCCTGTGACGCTCAACCACAGTAACTGCGGCCCCTCCTTTCAGCCTCCTTTCATGATTCTCTGGTAATCACTCTAAACCACTCTCCAGAGAAGTCTTCATTCATTCAGTGTCTTATGGACCAACTTGTATGTACTTTGATTTAAATGATGTTGCATAAATAGCATAATAAAAGTAAATAGACTACAGCATATGAGCTAAACTGAGGCTTTTTATCCTGTTGTGTCTCCCACACTCTTCTTTTCAGATCTAAGCATGTGCAGACAATTTAAATCTGAAATGGTTCAAGTGTTTCCCTTGTTGTAGTCCCACTTTTCTTATAATGAGACAGCTAACTACATTCCTCCTCAATATATACCACATGCAAGCACCCAAACCTTCCTACAGATGATTGATTGAGCCACTAAAGGCATCAAAATCCTATAATTGAGCTGTCTGAACAATATAAAATGCCCACAGAGAGGTGGGAAAAGAAACACAGACCTATCTTGTCAAAAAGAAAGCCTGTTTAATTGAGATCAACAACTTCCTTGCCGTTGCCTCATCCTCTCACCCACTACGCCAAGCGCCATGAACTCTCTCTGCCTTGCCCCAGTAGAATTGTTGGATTTAATGAAGGGTCACTACCTTCACCACTATTTGGCACACTCTGCCTAGTTCCTATTATTGAAAACATGCCTCTCATACCATTTGCCTCTTTGGTCTTTGCAAACAAACCTGCATTTGTTGAATAACAATTACCAAACCTGCATTTGTTGAATAACAATTCAATGAGGCTCTCTAACCTCGACCACATTTGATGTTTTTCCCCTTTGGGTCATCTTACTGTCTTTCATTGCAGATGTCAACTATAATTTATCCCTTTTGCTAAAGCCACAGGAAACTAGGTCCCTCTGAAGCCAGCTGGAGCATTCTGAGCTGATTGCAGCTGTAATAAACTGTTGCCCACCATCCATGCACTTCACCTCCTCCCCCACTTTGAGCTGTCAGTCATTGTAGAAGCACTTTGACTACCTGCACATTTCTGCTCATAATAAAGTCATTACAGCAAATGTTGCTTTTGTTAAAGAAAAGTCACACCAATACAGCTAGACTTGAGGATGTGTTTTCTTCTAAGAATGACAGTTTCTAATGAATGTGTTCTTCCTTGTGCCTTGGTAGGACCACCAGGAAAGGTTGGAAGTAGTGGTTCTATATCTTGTTGAGGGTGATGGTTACCTAAGCACATGCAATTTTGAGGACCCAACAAGTTCTACTCTTATAATTGATGCATTTTATTGTATAAAAAGTCCATTTCAAAAAGGTGATTATGAAAAGGTAGCTCTAAGTGATAAGTACAAATAGATCAAATGAAGCACAGCCTGCAGAAAAAACAAAGTCATCCGCATGGCAAGATTCCCAATTTTTTACTTTTAAACCTAGGATCAGATTAACTAAACTGAAGACAATTTGGAGTTTTGGTTTCATCCGAAGATTGTGAAGGCAAAATTCAGAAAGGTTGGCATGTCATCTAAGCCCAGCCAAGCATTTGATCAGGCAGCCCAAGTTATTACTTTGACACAACTACAAGAAAGGCAAACAACCCAGTTTCCCACATACACACAGCTGGAGGTAAGAGGCTTGGTTTCAAAAGAGGATTTCAAAGAATCAGCATCCTCCATAAGTCCCTCTTTGCTTCCATAGAAAATAATGCTATTATGGCTTAGTTTGGAGAGATCCCAACCCAGGGGTAGCAATAAGCCTTAGGCCAAAAAAATGATATAAAAGACAGGTGCAGAAAAATCTCCAATACAATGTTTATAAAGCAAAATAATGTTTGTTTTCTTCATCGAGGAAGGATGTATTGAAGGTGAGAGCCAAGCTCAGCTGCTGCTTTAAATCAAAATCACTCTTTCATTTTTACCTAACAAAGAAAGGAAGGGCGAGAACAAGGTTACTGGGTGTTATTTCTACCTAGTGAGAATACTAAGAGGAATGTCATTGTTGTCAAAATGTGTATGATATGTCAATCACTTATCTTAGAAGTAGTGGGACACCCAATTAAAGTATAATGTTGGAAAAGCTCAAGTTTTCCTTGACAAGTTTGAATTATTCAATATGAGCCTTGGGAAGAATTGCTATGAACAAGGAAATAAAATCAAGACTGAATCAAGTACACTTTCTGAATATCAGATGCTACAAAGCAAAGAAAGAATGCTATGAAATATCCTGCGTATAGTCAAGTCTAGGTTATCCAAATTTAGTGGTATACAGGAATGAAATATAACTTCTAAAATAGGTAATTTAGAAACAGATTATAGCTCATTTTACAGGGCAGTCACATACACGCTACACATACATGCACACTACATACACACACAATACACAAACTACAGACACTGTACACAAACACCACACATATACACACACACACACACACACACACACACACACAATCCTTTATCTTCTTCACACTCCAGCCTATTGTTCACACAATGTGGCTGAAGACTGGACTCAAGAAACCAGGCAACAAAAGATGTGCATGTGTGATCAGTCAGAATTCTCACTGCATTTTTAGGATGGTGTTAACAAATGGCTTTAAAGAAACATTCCTTGAAGATGAAGCTCCTTTGCTAGGACTAACTAGCATATGATAATATTCATTTTGATTGAACAAGCTGACAGTTTCTCAGCTGTAAGTTAGAAGACATTTCTGAATCTGTTATAATGAGTCCTCATCTAGACAGTTCCTGGGTGTTCAAGGGACTACTTCCTGGACAATCAAGCCAAGAGAACCAGTCTAATCAAATATACTATAGCCTTCCAAAGGTTTAAAAGCATTTTCCCCACATTAACAGTGAAATATTAGATACACAAACACTGGGAAACACACAACTCTCTTCCTGTATAAATAACTGCCTAATTTATGTACCCCATATTTTAACACATGTATCAATATGTAGCAAGCATAGGACAAAGTGTTCTGTGTACATCAACATATTCAGTCTTCAGTGCATCTCTGTAAGCTAGGTATAACTATATTGTCATATAACAGACGAACACATGAAGTCAGGCAGCTAAGAAATAGGATTCAAACTTAGCGCTATTAGAAGCCTAAGCCTATGCAACTGAAGAGGGCAAAATTGGGTCTCAGTTCCCAGCAGGACACTCATGCAGTAAGGACATTAAAAGAATATGGGGCTGATCTGCATGTCGTCTTCTGTCACTATGAAAGCACCCATCCAGTAGCAGGGAGTTTCCAAGACCCAAACCTAAGTACACGCAATTTCAGCCACCTGATATTTGACAAAGATGCCAAGAACACACGATGGAGGAAAGACAGCATCTTCCATAAATAGTGCTGGCAAAACTGGATCTCCACCTGTAGAAGAATGAAACTAAACCCCTATCTTTCACCTGGCACAAAAGCCAACTCCAAATGGATCAAAGACCTCAATGTGAAACTGGAAACCCTGAAACTATTAGAAGAAAATATTGGCAGTAATGTACAAGATATAGGTGTAGGAAAGGACTTTCTAAACCAGAGAGAAGTTGCTCAGGAATTAATGTTAGAAATCAATAAATGGGACCTCATTAAACTAAAAAGCTTCTGTACAGAAAAAAAAAAAAACAATCATGAAAATGAAGAGAAAACCCACAGAGTGGGTAAAAAATCTTTACCAGTGATACATCTGACAGTGGTTTAACCTCCAGAATATGTAAAGAACTCAAAAAAAAGAACCAAGAAAACAAGTGACTGAATTAAAAGATGGGCTAATGATCTAAACAGAGAGTTCTCAAAGGAAGAAATAAAGATGGCTAAGAAACATCTCAAAAAGTGTTCAACATCATTAATAATCAGGGAAATGCAAATTAAAAACCACCTTAAAATTTCACCTTACCCCAGTCAGACTGGCTAAGATCAAGAGAACAAATGATACCAAATGCTGGTGAGGATGTGGAAAAAGAGGAACGCTCATTCACTGCTGGTGGGATTGCAAACTCATGCAACCCCTATGGAAAGTAGTGTGGAGAACTCAAAAAAAAATAAAAATGAGCCAGCCATGGTGGCACTCATCTTTAATGCTACCACTCAGGAGGCAGAGGCAAGCAGATCTCTGTGAGTTCAAGGCCAGCCTTTTCTACACAGTAAGTTCCAGGCTAGCTGGGGTTACAGAGATACCCTGTCTCAAAAAGACAAAAAAAAAAAAAAAAAAAAAAAACCTAAAAACGAACCTACCATATGACCCGGTTATACCACTCCTTGGCATATACCCAAAGGACTCATTCTATTGCAGAGACACTTATACAACCATGTTTGTTGCTGCTCTTTTCATAGTAGCTAAGAGACGGAACAAACCTAAGTGCCTCTCAACTGGCAAGTGGTTAACAAAAATGTGGTACATTTACACAATGGAGTTCTACTCAGCAGTGAAGAACTCAAGCTTGGACTATGTTTTCATTCTTAATGTGTTGAAGTAAAAATTAAAATGGAAAGTACTTACTATTAGTTTATTTGACATCTCTCCATGTATAGGTAAAAGTAAATTATTATGTTGAAAATGTGTCATTCTTTGTTGCATAGTTATTAAATCCTGACTTGGTCCAAAAAAAGAATACAGGGCTAGAAAGAAGTCTCAGTGGTTAGGAGCCCTGACTGCTCTTGTAGAGGACCCAGCACCCACATGGTGACTAACAACCATCCATAATTCCAGTTCCAGGGGAATCCAAAACCCTCTTCTGACCTCTGCAAGCATTGCACAACATGAATGCACTTACATACATGCAGGCAATATACTCATATACATAACATAAAGATAATAAATAAAATATTCTTTAAAAGAATACTAAAATCTGAACCTTCACATAAGCTGAGAAGACAGTGCTGTGCTGTGTACTGCATCATTTCTCCATTTGGGAAGCTGGTAAGACAAAATGGTTCAGAACCCAGGTGAAGAGCTAGATCGCCTGGCTTCAAACTCCACTTGCTAGCTATCTGATCCTGACCAAGTTCCTTGACTGCTCTGTACCTGTTTCTTCTATGAAATGGGGATAGTATTACTATTTAATGAATAAATGTTTAATATGGATTGCACCTATGTATATTGCTAGCACTGTTTTAAAAGGATCATTATCTCTTTGAGAAGCATATTGAAGTTCTTAGAAGAAAATGTTTACGGTGTCAAGATAGTGAGGATTCAGGGGTACGGACAAAATTGTCCATGAGTAAATATGACTATATGGAAATTTATATACTAAAATACAGAATTATTCTGTATGCTTATAGAATAGTCACAAAAAATTTCAATGTTTTATGTAAAACTCTTAAAATTATAAATGGAACATGTTAACTGTCACAGTGATACTTATTAATTGAAGCAAAAGTTCCATTTCTTTTTGAGACAGGGTCTTCCTGTAGCCCGAGTTTCCTGGAACTCACTATGTAGACTAGGCTGCACCACCATGACTGGTTAGGTTTATGGCTTTTGGAAGACCCCTCTTGTGATTTCAGTGGAGTTAGAGGATGACTGAGTTACAAACCTGTGATGAACTTACCACCTTCCACTTGAGTCTCTCCCAGTCAACTTCCCAAGCAGTGCTTCCCACACCCTTGACTAATCTACCATCTCCCTCTGCTTTGGGATGCACCTTTATCGCACCCCAAACACAAAGATCCACTTGTAGATCTATTAGCATTTTGCTCTGTTCCTTTTCCTTCTTTTCCTTTTTTGAGGCAGGGTTTTGCTATATAGCCTAAGGTGGTTTCCTGGAACTCACTATGTAGACTAGGCTGGCCTTGAACTCACAGAGATCTGCCTGCCTCTGCCTCCCAAGTGCTTTTTTATTGTTTTATTAGAATATATTAATTATGCATAATAGGTTTCATTATGACGTTTTCATGCATGTATATAATGTATTTTATCATCTTCCCCTCCTGTCAACCTCTCCTGTGCCTCTTCCATTCCACTGTTCCCTTTCTATGGTCCATTTATAAAGTATGCATATGAATCTATTTTAATTCTATTTACATTCATCCCTTTTATTTCTAAGAGAAATAAGCAAAAAGAGATTTATTTTCTGCATCTATAGTTGCCTTATAAGAAAAAGCACTGAAGCCTCTCAAGTGACCTTTATCCAAAAAAAATGGAGGTGTGGACTCCATTGTTCACATCACTGGTGATGTGAAGGGTCTGACATAGTGCCCAGGTGCTGTGAGTAAATGATCCCCCGTCTTGAGAACAGAACATCACACTAAGGTTCACACAGTCTGAGTAAAATGGCACAAATTAGCCACTGAGTAGATACTGAAATATCAAAGAGCTATTATATGTCAGCTACTACAACAAATGGCTTTACATTTGTTACTTCATTTAATTTACTCAACAACTTAACCTATGAAGTAGCTATAATGATCATAATGATAATTATCCTTATTTAATACATGTGAAAGTTTTGGCCAAGAGAGGTTAAGTAACCAAGGCCTACTACATAAGACTAAATCCACTGTCACACTTTTCCCCCAAACATAACTGGCTCAGGAACTGAGGGGTTATAAATCTTTACCAGGTTCACAAATAAATACTGTGTTTGCCCATCATCACTCAATCAGCTAATTCAAGAAGGAGCCAGTATACCCAGGCTGGAGGTGTCACTCTCAACCCCACCAGCAGTCCACAGGTTCTCCTCCTGACTCCACTTAAAGCTATAACCTTGAGGAAGCCTAACTTTAGGCCCTTCTGGAGTCATCTTCATTGCATTGCCCTTTCACAGGCCTCAGCATCTCTGAGTTCCAACAATGACCATGAGGAAACAAGAAAGATGTCAGCAAATTCAAGATTGTAATGTGGGTGTTAGACACTGCCCATGACTGTGTGTTAACAACACAGGCTAACTGAGTGACTGTCAGCCCTGATTGAATATTAGATTCACCAAGAGACCTTTGAAAAATTACAAGCGCCCAGTTGCACTTCCAGACCCATTAAATCAGGATCTCCAGGAATGAAGTCTGGGCATTGGAACTGTTCTTAAAGATCCCTAGTTGGTTCTGTTGAATCCAGCATGGAAAGTTCTTCATTAAAGATGTAGAAACACATAATGAAGCAAAAAAATTTAATAGAAGACAAATAGCCTAAACATTCAAGTAAATATCTTTCAAAACAATGCTTCTCCACAGAACCATACTCTACTTCTGTTTATTTCAATTTTCTTTCAAACCAAATCTCACTATACTGCCCAGGCTAGTCTCAAACACCTGGGCTCAGATGATCCTCCCTTATCAGTCTCCCAAATAGCTGAGGTGTCAGGCGAGTGTCACCGTGCTCAGATATTTCCATTTATTTTGAAAATTCTAATTTCAAAAATAAACATGTAGGAATACTATTCTTAAATTTTTATATGCAAATATATTTATAAATTATTATAAACACTAATAAATGTATAAATATACTTTATATAAATAATATATGAATATATATTAAATACAAATATTATATATATATTTCTGGAGGTGAAACCTTGTGGTAGAGAAGCTACTTAGCATGTGTAAGGTCCAAAGTTCAATCCTTAGAACTCCCCAAAAAAAGAAAGAAAAGTCTTTCCCATCCCTACATCCTTATGTGCTCCTGGAGGGCAGGCAGGTTGGTATGTATACACATACATACATATATGCATGTGTCACACATATATATGTGATAAATATACCTGTGTGCATATATAATTTTTATGACTATAGTTCTATATTCTTTATGTCAGGTTTTCAGACAATATTAGCATCAGACTTTCATTTGCTTCCATCGTACCACCATTCACCTGTGCACACACACACACATGCATCACTGCGGTGCTCTGTAAGGCTAAGTGCTCACCTTTGCCTCTTTCTAAGATCAAGAAAGACAGAAGTAATTTGAGCTACTGACAAAAGAAAATGCCAGCACTCTAGGTAGAGTCACACATTTGAACCAAGGAAGTAAATGCCTGAAACTCTGCTGGTTTCCCATTATCATTTAAATTGGGACATTTTAATTTTTATGCATCTTCCACTGGATTTTTATATACGTATATGTTTAATCACTTTTTGTATGTCACACAAAGAATTTAATGTACACAATGAAAGGGGAAAGGCAATGGTATTACTAAGAGTTTTAAAGTAAATCGAACATTCCTTCCATGTTTTTCTGGATGACTTACCTCCATAAATTTCACCTTTTGCACTATGCCATTTGTTTTCCCCAACTGTTTCTATATGGTGCAATAATTACATGCTCCATTGAACTCCAAAGGGTTAGTGAAAGGTTAGGGGAACAGAAGTTAGGTAAGGAAATGTAAAAACAGAACTGCAGTTTGGTCTCTGTTGGCGCATAAACCAAATGAACAGGAATTTCAAGGAAAGGGAGGAAGGCACCATCATTCCATGAAGGTTACATTTTACATAATGCTTTATCTTAGAAGACTTCCATCAAGCCCCCTTAAAAACATTGTTGTTTTATTGTGGCTATTTTTCTTGGCTAAACAATAGAGAAACACAGGGTGATATTAGTAAAACATGTATAACTATCATTCTAGTGGCATGTAACATGGCAATTTACACTATAAAATTAAGATAAAAATAAAACAGATCGGATGGTCTGCCCTTACAGATCTGTGAGCAACTTGAATCTGAGCACACTCCGTATGGCACATCCAGTTTCATTTTAGTGTCTTAGGTGCTCAAAGCTGGTGAGACCGATAAAGCTAGTTCAAAAGTCAGCAGGTGCCAATGAAATGTTAGTAACCAGGAGGCACAGGTTGGGTCCTAGACTTTTCCCGGACCTCCTCCATTAAGAAGACAAGGAACAGACGCAGCTACAGACCTTTCAGACTCCACATATGCTGTGCCTTGGGAACCACCCTTCAAGGTTGAACCTGATACTCTCTCTAAAGCATCAAAATTTGACATGCGGGAGGAAGGGCAGGTGAGATAACAAACACCAGTATGCTCTACCTTAACTCTACCTTAGCTCCCTCCAGAAGCACTTATGCTGGATCCTAGAGGCCCACTGAATAACAACTCAGATTGCCTCACAGTTTAGCAAAGGCGTCTGCACTGCAATGACAGCTCTCTCCTCAGGCAGCTCATTTCCAGAAGGACACACACCATGTCCAGCAGAAAATTGGTTTCAAGAACTTGCTCAAAAATCCAGACATGAAATCAAAGTCTGGAATTCTATGCTACAGGTTGTGGCTGTTGGGATTTTGGGGGCTCTGTAAACCAGAGCCCCAAGTGTCTTTCAGATTAGGAATTCAAACCAACTAAACTAGGTTATGCCTTCAGTGCCAAAGACTAGCATTATTTTCTGGGCACTTTCATTTTTTCAGTGATTTTATTTCATAGAATTACGACCACAGACAACAGACCTTAATTAGGCCCCAGTAGAACTGAACCTGAGCTATCACCTGCGCAAATATATTCCGCCATTTCCCAAGAATGTAGTTTGTCACTACTGGACACTAATCATTTAACTGCATTAAATATGTTTCCCCAAAGTTCTGAGCCTTTTTTTTTTTTTTTTTGCTTTCATAAAAGCATAGTACATATGGTCCCTAAGAGTATTTGGATATGAATAGGGAAATTCATGATTTAGTTCTTGTTTTCAAAACTGGTCTCTAAACTTTTTTGTTTGTTTTTTTAAATTAGACTGCCAGGTGCAAATTGAACAATCATGATAAATCTCTTCTCGTTTTACTAATTATTTTTTTAAAAGAGTCCATGAGAGGCTGACTGATTGTCCAATCACTCAGTTAACTAAGGGCAGAACCAGGAACCAAACTCAACTTCCCTGCTTCGTGATGCCTGTACCCAAAGGAAAGGCAAAAGTGTTTGAAAAATAATGAGCTATTTGCAAATTGACAGCAAGGCTAGAGAGATGGCCGAGCAGTGAAGAGCACTGGTTGCCCTTCCAGAGGTCCTGGGTTTGGTTCCCAGCACCACCACGGCCCCTACCAACCATCGACAACACTCATACACATAAAATTAATTCTTAAAAAATAATTTTTTAAAAGAACAGCCTAGCAAAGGCTTATGATATGTGCTTGCAGGGAACTCCTAAGGACCCAGGGAACGTGCCAAAGAGACCAGTCACTTAACTGAAAGGTAGAAATCAACTTAAAGAAAAGAATTGTTAGAGACCTGGATTCCAGTTCTAGCTTCCATAAAAGTGTTTTTTTAGTTTTATAAGCATACATTACCTTAACGAAAATATGAACAAAAACCTGCAAATTTGTAAATCAGACAAATCAAAAGATATGATTTATTTGGAGGAAGAGAAAGGAATCTTGGCTTTTCTAAGCTCTTCCCTGAGGTTTTCTCTGAAATAATGATCTCCCTCATGATTAATAAAGATTCAGCTGCAACTTCCAGGGCTATTTCTATTGCATTCAGCAAGACATACCTCTGCTCTATTGACTCCCTTGAATTTTGTTATTTACGTACTGTAATTAGGAGCAAAAAGCACAGTGGAGCATGAAGGCACAAAGATGGTGAAACAGGCTCACCGTCACTAGTTACCTGTCTGAGCCCCAGGATGCAGAACCCATTCATACCCACCAGGTCACATGAAGTAGATTAATCACATACAGATCGGCAGCAAGGGACAAGAGCTTAAGATCCACTGTGAACCCTCCTCCAAGTCTCAGAAAAGCTATCAAAGACAGATGAAATGGAACTTGGAATGCCTCACCTGCACCACAGCTGAGGGACCCTGAAAGACAGCCCACCCTAGCTGACATGACTCAGAGGTGACATGACTCACTCACTAGGTTAAATATTTGATGGACATTCTGCTTCTAGAGGAGAAAGAAAAAAAAAATCCAGGCTGTTTTCAGAATGTTACCTTCCCCAGGAGGAACAGGAACAGGCCAAGTCTGTTTCAGGAAGTTCCTCCCCAACTCAGGATATAGCATTCCTGACACATTCTACAGTTATCGTCAAGACCTGCAAGTGAAGAAAGGAAAGAGTTATGTAAGCCCCAGGCTCTCTAGAGAGCTGCCCTACAAAGGTGAGCTTGTCATGTTCCTCCAATTACTTTTGCTTTTAATAAAAACAAAAGTTCATACAGAAATGTTTCATGGCATGATGATGATATATTCCTATAATCACAGCACTTGGGAGACTGGGGTAAGAGGATTATAAAGTTCAGGGCAGTCTGGCTATGTAGCATGGCCCTGTTTCCCAAAAGGAAGAAGACAAGAAAGAAGGAAAGAGAAAGCGAGGGAGACAGAAAGAGAGAGAGAAGGAAAGGGTAGCCCACTTTGGAATGGAAGTTCAGTGAAGCTATACCAGCGCCTCAAGTTCTGATCCACGCACAAAAGGCATGGCCCAAGCAATGACCCAGCATCAAGACATGGCATGACACAAGGAACCCAAGACTATTTAGATAGGGGACTGACTAGAACAGCCTCCCCGTTATCACCTAGAAGCTGGAAAGGCCATGGGAATACCCAGGGAAGGCCAATCAATAGGACCAACCAGGATAGAATGGTACAGCTACATCCCCAGGCTCATATCCCCAGGATATCTATCTGGTAAGTGGAGTATAAGGAATGGAAAAATACCAAAAGAAAGCTGGTGGTGCTTTGCTTTGGTTGGCCCAGACCTGTATTCATATAACCAAACTCTTTTAGCCTAAATTATTTCATCCCAAAGGCTTCATGATGGAATAGATAACCGAATCAAGGGACGCACACATCTTCCACCCACCTAGAGGCCACTAGTCACTGGGACATTTTTGTATGGAGGTAACCACTGCGTTCACAGCATGTTAATGGCAATATTAAATGAGGAACATTATTCCACTCTAGCAAAGTGTGGAAAGGTTTTCTAATTAACAGAGTTCTGACAAATTTCATTCTATAATCTCAATTGCTTGTGTGGGGGATATCACAGTTAAGATCTATTTAGAGTCATTATATTTCTTATGGGCTCATTTATGATCTTTACCTGCCTACCCTATGGGTAAAAGTGATATGAACCTACTGAACTTACAAAAGCCCATTTGTTCTCCATGTTAAACATAATTCATCTTCTATTAAAGGCACAACATAAAGTTATCTAAAACCCAAGTGTATAACCAAAACCATCTCATTCTTGTCATAATGCAACTGTGGTCTCCAAAAATTCAGACAATGCACACAAGCAAGGAGTGGTCAAAACCATACTTGTCATTCACATTGATTTTCCAGTTTGACCAGAGAATTATGACAGACATATACATGTATATCATTTAAATAGTCGGTTTCCTTCATATAACTTTTATAACCCAATTCCTAAATATGAAAAGAAAATTTCACTGAGAACAGAATCTGTTTATCTTTTCATTATTTTTTCCAAGCCAAACTATATCCATCTTTACTAAAGATATTTTTCATAAACAATCATGATATTTCAGGCAGAACATGGGCAGACAATCATTAACAGTAGACAAGAATTGTTAAACTCCCTTCTTATATGAGCTACAAGGATCATAAAGACACTGCAGAATTCAGTGAAGACTTTATTTCATGCTTTGAATGGGAAAAGTTTAGAGTGAAAATCGACAGTTAAGCATATTTGTTGTCCAACAGCTTTTCACAAGCCAGCCCTCACTTTCAGAAAATGAAATGAACATGACAGAATTATGAACCTGAAGATCCACAATCTTTTAGAAAAGGAACCACTGGGTTTTTTGTTTGTTTGGTTGGTTGGTTGGTTTGGCTTTTTTATTTTTTATGTTATTTTATTTTATTTTATTTTTTGAGGAAAACCATCACACTGATAGATTGCCCAGCATACTGAAAAACGAATTTTAAGGGGTGAGGTCCCAACAGGTCTCTAGTTTTAAGGGAGTTAAGCTTATATTGATTTGATGGTGGAGAGAGAAGATACAAAAATTAAGTTTAAATTTACCCACACCACAAGGTACTGTGTGACAAGGTGGTCATTTTGTCAGCATCAGGAAATTACCTCCTGGGCACCAAGAGGAATCTTTCAAAACTAGCAGAGAAAGGTGTTTTCCCCATATTAATCCAGCTTGGGAGATATTTGTTGGTGGCACATGCTCCCACCCCCAAAAGATGAAGTGTTCTGTAAGCTAATAACATAGCCTTTAAAAAAAAAAAAAAGTAAAATAAAATTCTGTATTTTTATAAAACTATATTAAAAATAGTTTTTCACTATATAGTCACCAGTACACAGTTATCAAAAATTCACACTTCCCCTGGCTTCTCCAGCACCTTCCACCTTCGGTGCCTAATCTGTTCACCATCTCCATTTTGGGCGGTTTTATTCCCAGCCTTACCAGCAACAGCTTTCCCATTTTCTGTTGTGGGTACCTCCTCTTCCTCTTCTGCAAAGGCCTCTTTAGGCTTGGGCTCTGGCTTTGGAGGAGCAGGTGTCGCAGACAGCCTCACAGATCTCAGACTCATCCTTCATGCTGGCTTTATCACCTTTAGCATTCCCCTCAGCCTTTCTTTTGAACATGGTGGTACCACTTGGTGGTGGGGTGAATGACAGGAACCAACTATACGACTTGCGCTCTGGAAGCAGGGATGCAGGGGCCAGGCTCTGGTCAGTCCCAGGGTCATTCTCACTTCTTTTCATTGTCATATTTTACCCCATTTGTATCCTTGGGGGTAATGAAAACATTTGGGATGGGAAAGCATTTTTAAATGCTATGATGCTTATTGATACAGTCCATAGGTTTGTTTAAATATTACCTAAATACATTGGGAGAGGGCAGGGGAGTTAATGGTAAACTATTTTGGCATTAAGAACAGCAGAAATTTTGCTCAAGGCTTTTCTCTTTTGCAAAATAAGTTGAAAAATAAAACCCAACATTCTTGTTCTATAATCCTATTATGGCCTCAACCAGCCAATAAAAAGAATCCAGCTGGGTGCATAGAATGGGGTCCAACCTTAATTTATTCCATTGGAATCCTTGCAATTAGTCACTTCAGCTCAATAATTTTCAACTCTTCTTTCATTTTGTCCTTGGTGGACCTACCCTAAGTGACTATTTTTGGAAGAAAGTAGCTATTCTCTCAAACAAGAAATTTCCACGATAAGATAAAGGCAAGGACATTGGATGTGGAAATTTACCCGGTTCCAAGAGAATTTTTTGCTTTCAGCAACAATTTGGTTTAACATCTGTGTCCCATCTAGACAAGGAACAATCATTCAGTCATTAAATAAAATACCAAATTTTCAAATTATCTGTGAATACACAACAGTTCATTTGGGTAGAGTTCTTCCAAGAAGGTTGTTAATATTGTTCTTAAAATAATAACATATTTGTGGCAGACAATTCAAAAAATATGTATAGGCAGAAAGAAAAAGGAAATGAAATCATCCAATTTCCTTTTGCCTCTCAGAGATAGTTTGTGAATATTTGTTCTGTGATATTCCAGTCCTCTCTGTCCCCATGCATACATACATCATGAGCATATGCACGTAACATACATTTATTATTTGAAATACTCTAGAGATGTGAGTTGGAAAACTTTGCTCATATTGTTTGCGTTTGTCATAAACCTTTTCATTTCCACCACACTAAGATAGTGGTCTCTATCTTAGAATGTTTTGAGTTCAGAACTTTTACCAATTTTTTTCCCTCATATCCTATAACTCATATCAAATTTCTTGCAGATTCTGATCCCCCACCTCCAGGTCTTGTTTTTTTTCCACATATAAGACCTGCTAGGCTTGTCATATCCCATAGACACTTTGTTTTCAAAATGTTTGTGGGGGAGGGTGGTTTTGGTGGTAGTGGTTTGGTTTAGGTTGATTTGGGTTTGGGCTGTCTGAGACAGAGTCTCGGTATATAGCCTAGGTTGGCCTCAAGCTGATGATCCTCTTCCCTCAGCTTCCCAAGTGCTGGGCTTGTAAGCATGCACCACCACACCCAGTATGGCCAGACCCTTTTGATCCCTGTGCCTCAGCTCCACCCTCCTCCCCTTTGGTCTCTACTTCTAGCTCCACCATAGCTTCCTGCCTACATTCTACCTGGATGTCTTCATCTCTTGCTGGAGTCCCTAACAATGCAGTTTTCTTTGTTGGCTCTTCCCAGTGAGTCTCTCTGATCTCCTATCTCAATTCTCTGGTCTCTCACATCCTCTGGACTGGAACACACTTCTGATTCTAGTTATATAGAGACAGTCCATTAAGAACTCTGTTCAGCAATTGATGTCTGAAATTTCTTTTCCCTTTCTTTCTGAGTTTAGAACAGTAGTTACCTGAAGTTCTAAGAATGCTTAACCTCATGTGAGTAAAATATGATTCCCGTTATTGAAAAGCAAAACAAAGAAGCAATAGTTTATGATATACATCTCTGATAGGAAGAACTGCTGCATGTTTCACAGGCCTGAACACACACAGTGCAGAATTTAAAACTGTTCGATGAGCACCTAGCTACATTATAACATTAAAAGAGTTGAGGAGAGGACAGGAAGATTTGTTTTTTCCTTTCAGCCTCTCCTTCCAGATGACAAAAAATACAGCAATATAAAACAGGTTGAGAAATTGCATTAGAGAGGAGTAAAAATAGTATTGAAGACACTACCCACACATGTCCCACTTCCATCCAAAGGAGGGATTAGTGCCTGAGAGATTTTGCAGAGATGTGGATGTGAATCTGAAGAAGGGAGTTGCTGACCGCTTCTCTGGTGAGCAGCTGACTCAGTGTGATAGCTTGAGGTATACAGAAAGGAAAGAAAAAAGAGCAAGATTAGCCAGGGTTAGACAAACGTCACCTCTGGTTGTTTAGATAGCCAAGTGCAGTAGAGTAGGAGGCACGGAGCTTCCTATAAAATTACAAGAGGCACATGAAAGTATCTGGAGAGATGGTCTACCTTGCAAACCACAAAAAAAGCTAGCCAGAACAAAAACTAAAGAGAACGAAGCAGTGGTGTTTCCATAGAAACTCCCTAGAGTGCCTGAAAAGGCTCTAACTGAACATGGGAGATTATTATATGACTCTATGTCATTGGGTGTTAGCCATGACTAGAGACCCAAACACAGACATCAATAGTTGGATTCCATTAGCATTGAAGTAAGGGGTAGGAAACCCACTTCATACCCAACCATATAAATAAGCTCCTGTCTGCCTTCATAGAAACAAGAAGCTCAATGAAATAGAAGCAAGTCCTGAGTGGGAGAAGGCTCAGACAGGGAGCTGTGAACAGTGATGCGGCAAAGAGCAATATGTGTATTTAACAGAATGTTTACACAACAGAAGTACTTAAAATGCAGTTAACAATGTAGCATGACTGTATGTCACTACCTAGTGACAATAGGAGCTAACAAAGTTAAATTACATTAAAGGATAAGAGCATATTGTATTTTCCCCTCTAATTTTTAATCATTTAGCCTACTTCTGATGTCATGTATACACAGAGATCAGGAAATAGAGAGCTGGTCGACTATGGAGATGACTGAGAATAAACAAAATGAAATCACAAGGATGACATCAGCAGAGAGTATTGGCCTGATGGATCATGAATCTTTTAGGTCTAAAGGCAAAGCCAAGAGAGTCAAGAGCAGGTGCTTTTCTAGCTAGGGAAGTATACCTTCATACAGGACCACAGACTTACAGAACATGATAAAAGTACAGACAGGTCTTTATATTTCCTTGCAAACCCAAATCTAGTGGCTGAAAAGGCTATCTACCTAGCCAAAGTGGACATGAATGGTTCCTGGCTGAGCACAGCCTGCAGTGCTGGTCGAGGGGTCTTTCTCTGGGAGTGGCAGCAGCTCAGTGGCCACAGGTCTTCAGGAAGCTGGGTTCTTCCCATCAGTCCAGCTCCAGAGAAGTTTGTCCAGTAGTAGACCCCAGCAGTATAGCAGCACTGGCCAGGCAGGAGGCCTGTTAAGTAGTATTGAAGAAGAGCGTATCAAGCACTCCTTAGCTGAGGCAGGTGAATCACTTGGACTTACCAGGAGTTGCCAGGCAAACAAGAGGTGTCCTGGACACCTAAGGGAAGCCAACCCCTCCACAAGCCTATCAAGGGTGGCTAAGAAGACAGAATCTAAAGTTTACCAAGGATGTGGGGTGGGGAAAAGAAGCAGGCACTGATTTTTAAATGCACCATTAAAAGCCAATCAAACAACTTTACGACATAACCAATCAATTTTTTAGGCAACTTGAACCAGTCAACTTTGTATTCAAAAAATATAGGTCTCTATAACAATTAGGGGAGGTGCTCTAAATCCCGAAGTCAGTTCTTGCTTTGAAGAGCCTAAGCCCCAGGAGAACTGTTGAAGAGATCCTTTGTTCCCTTGTTAGAGCCTTGTCCTATCTGCATAATTTTGTAATGCTTCTTACTGCATTACAAAACTGTCATAGGACCAAAGTACTACTAAAAATATAGGATTATTGAGGAAGGAATATTAACATACAAAAAAGAAAAAGATTTTAAAATTATTTTAATTTATTTATAAAACTATTTCAGTCACTAACAGATTCAGAATATATGCAGCCAAGCATGGCATATGAGCAAAGAAAACAAAGCTGTATGGATACTGGCAAGTAAAACAAGAGTAAAAAGAAATCTTAATATTCCTATTGCTTATGTGACTCCCCAATTACAGTTACAAAAGAGTTGAGAGATAAGTCATTGAATTGTTTTACAATCACCTCGAATTTTTTAATTGAATTTTTGTGAATTTCATATAATATATTTTGATCATTTTTGATCCCCTCCCCTATTTGCACGCCCATTACTATACAGTTTCATGTACTCTATTATATTTATACATAAAATGATTAATATATAGAGAGATATATAATAAGGCCTATAGAGTCTAATTTGCCCTCCAATGTGGGTCTAGCCACTGGAGCCTCATTAACCTATAAAGAGTCACATCCTTAAAAGAGACTGACTCTCCCCCTCCCAGCAGCCATCAGTTGCCAATATTCCTCAGGTAGGTTTGGGGTTTCTCACCCACTTCCCCATGTTTATGCTGGGATTTTGTCCGGATTGAGCTTACAAGGGGCTTGTGCATGCTTATTACTATTGCTGTGAGTATTCATATGATAACTGCCCAGCTGTCTGGAAAACTCTGTTTCCTTGTAGAACAACCTCAAATTTGAATTTCTACTGTAACCTGACAAAATCTCTAAGATGTTTAACTGCATTCTCACTTGGCTTCATCTGATTTTGCTATAAATGTGTTTACCATCATGATTGTAACTTTGAAAATACTGCTTCATAAATATTTTATCAACAAGAAGTTTTAGCACTCTCCCACCCACCGTCTTTGAAGGGAAGAAAAATTTCCACATATATCCACAAGTTTTGACAAATGTGAGAATTTACCCTGAATCATTCTGAATGGGATCTTCTCAATTCAAACTGTGAAAAGCATTAAGGATTGAAACTCAACCTGGTATTTTATGACACCAGTCTTAGTAATCTACAGATGATTCAGCTAATGTACTTGGAAGACTACAGAGAGATTTGATAAGAAAGATGCTTTAGAACTTATCTACTTTCTCCTGTAGTTAATGGCTTTATAAAGTAGTGATATTGGCTTACTCTCTGATCTGACACACATATAAAAGCACTGTAGAAATCTGCCTTAGTTTGCCTTTTAGGATTTAAAATTGCTTGAAGTTCCCCATGGCGTTACTTTATAGGAGAATGAAGAAGGGCATTATGATTTTCTTTAAAAGACAGTGCCTAGCTCTGCCCTAGAGAGAATTTCATGAACTTCATTTCAAAGACTAAGTAAATCACCCACAAGCACACTGATAGTCTTATAGCTGAAAATTATTTTCTACCTCTCAAGCCTGAAAAAAAAGGAAGATACTGGATTAGAAGAAAAAACACAAGAATTGGAGGGGGAAGAGAGGGAACAGCAATAAAAATATATAACTACTGAAATATTTTTGCTGAACTTTTGCAATTTACAATACAATATAATTTGATGGTACTTATATCTACTCCCCTATCCACACCTCCCCTTGTTATCCCC
>NW_008360320.1:562860-566641 GCF_000622305.1 Nannospalax galili | reverse complement strand
TAGATAGATAGATAGATAGATGATAGATAGATGATGTTAGATAGATAGATAGATAGATAGATAGATAGATAGATGATAGAGATAGATAGATAGATAGATAGATAGATAGATAGATGATAGATAGATATCATCAAATAAGGCCTATGGAATCTAATTAGTTTTCCCAAATCTCCTTCAGCATCGGTCCATCCACTGGAGCCTGATTAACCTACCAAGAATCCCAATCTTGAAAGAGACTGTTTTCGCCTCCCCCAGCAGCCATAAGTTGCCATGATTTCCTTAAGTTGGATTGGGGTTTCTTACCCACTTTTTCATGTCTACGCTGAGATTTTGTTTGGATTGAGTTTGCATGGGACTTGTCCATGCTGTCACCATTCTTGTGTGTTTATATGAGTAACTGACCAACTGTCTGGAAAACTCTGTTTCTCTGTGGCCACCTACCACCTCTGGCTCTTACAATCTTTCTGCCCCCAATTCCAAAATGACCCCAGAACTTTGGTAGGCAGAAGTTTCATATAGGTGTCCTACTCAGGGAAAAGCAGTCTGCAACCTCTGGTTCTCTATATATTGGCCAGTTGTGGGTGCTGTGTTATCACCATCTGCTGCAGAAGGAAACTTCTCTAGTGAGAGTTGAGAGATGTATTAATCTATGGGTAATAACAACAAGTCATTAGGAATCAGTTTAATATGATAACTATTTTGTTGAAAACTAGTATTGGTTTCTCCCTCTATCCTGTGACCTGTCTAGCCACAGGTTCCTAAGCCTGATATCAATGTCATGAATGGGCTCCATCCTAGGAAGCAGACCTTTAATACAATTAAAGAGTGATTGGTTACTCCCAACAATAATCATGCTACTATTGCACTGGTGGATATCTTGCCAGGACCATTGCAATCATAGTTCACAAGATTCACAGCTGGAAAAGGTTGATTTTTATTTTTTTCCTTCTGGCATCTTCCAACACTATGGACACTAGCCAGTACAGATGAAGCTCTGAAGTCAGTACCAGTTTGATTTCTTCTTGCTTGTTCTATGGCTCATATATGTAGCATCTTCAGCAATAGGGTCTTACCATCCAGTATTGAAACATTTTTAAAGCATTTCTGGAAATAATTGGCAAAAAAACCTCTAAATATTTATGCTTAATTAAATTTCTTGCAAATGATCAGAAATCATTGTTGCCATGGTTTCAGGTGCTACAACGTGATATATAGACTAAATACTGACATGAAAATAAATACCTGTGCTCTATGTACAAGACAAAAAAAAAACTAATTATAGTGATCATTTGAAATCTTTCAAAAAAAGAACAATAATAGCCACCAACTGTACTTTTGTAAGAATCAGCTGATCTTACCTGTTATATGACAGCAATCTTTTATGACTGCTCTGAGTCTCTGGCTTATCCTTGCACTAAAACCCAGGCCTTCAAGGATGTCTAGAAGAGCTGAGTACCTTTTGTTTGAGAGGAAGAAAGCGACACACTCTGTTTCACTCAAATTCCCAATGCTCAGTGAGAAGCCTTACAGTAATTTACCCAAGAGAACTGGAAAATTCTTGGTTGATTTAAGTTGGTTTATATATTTTTAAATTTATCAAAGGATATTCCTATTTTGCCTTCCTTTGCACCTTCTTTCCTGCACCCCACCCCAATATGGAGTTTTGAGGTACTTAAAAAAATCAGGGCTGGCTCTGCTTCCCTGGGCCTGCACCACCCACCACAGGCCTCTCTCCCACCTGCAGGCCTATCTCTGGGTAAGTCCATTGCACCCTCCATGCCTTGACTCCCCCAGCCACATTCACCCTCCCATCTCCCCCGCCTTTCTCTCCTCCAAGTTTGGGCCCTGCCCCATTCCTTGTCTTAGGGCCCCAGACACCTGGGGAACCAATACTGTTTCTTGATCCTTTTCATACAGACCAACATAGTGCCTTCTCTGGGCCCCAGGAGCACTGCTTCTGGGCCTGACCCCGCCCTCAACTCCCTCTGCTTCCCAGAGCCTGCACCAGCCGCCACAGGCCTCTCTCCTACCCACAGGCCTCTGTACAGGGTAAGCCCATCAAGCCTTCCACACCTTGACTCCCCCAGCCTCATTCACCCTCCCATCTCCCCCACTGGGCTCTTCTCCTAGTTTGGGTCCTGCCCCATTCCTTGTCTTGGGGCCCCAGACACCTGGGGAACCAATACTGCTTCCTGATCCTTTTCATCCAGACCAACTTGGTGTCTTCTCTGGGCCCCAGGAGCACTGCTTCTGGGCCTGGCCCTGCCCTCACATCCCTCTGCTTCCCTGGGCCTGCACCACCCTCCTGCCTCTGTCTAACAGGTGGGGGCTGACCTTTCCTCTTTCTAATCCTTTGCATCCAGACCAACCCAGCTCCTCAGTGCAGTCCCTAGGAGTCCTTGGGGCCTCTTCCCACTCCATCTGCCTTTGCATCTCTGGGTGGCACGGCCACCAGCTGCCCTAGACCAGCACCTTTTCTGGGCCAGGATACCAGGCCAGTCCAACGCCCAAATTCCTGAGGCTGAAATCATTCCTGGATGAATCCAGATCTTAGGAGAAAGCCTGAAATCATCTGACACTCATTTGAATTGGGGCTCTCTGGGAACTCCTGAAGACAAAATCAATCTGTCCACTCCAATATAAACTCTAAAGAGAAAATCAGAGGCTTACATGAACCAGCTTTTCTTGCCCAAAAAGGAAACCACAAAGAAACATAAAGTTCACAAAAAAAGTAGACCTAAACTTGAAGGCCTGAGTCTCACAGAAGAATCAGAAACTACAAAAGAAATTCACATGTCAAAATCACAGAGAAAAAATAATAACATGAAAAACCAAAATAATATATCCCCACCAAATATGAATAGTCCTCTAGAGGAGTACAATGAGAACCACCTAGATGTAATGTAGGAGGACATAGAACACGAAAGAACAGTTATAAACATGATAAAAAGAATTCAGTGAATTTAAAGAACATACAAAAAAAGAAATCAAAGAACTGAAGGAAGATAGAGATAAACTTCTGAATGAATTCAGAAGAGTTAGAAATACTGAAGACTGCTCAGGCTGAAATGAAGAAGGAAGTAAAACACTCAGTAAGCCAATTAGAAATGACAGGAGAAAGCCTCACCAATAGGATGAATGAAATGGAAAACAGAATATCAAGACTGGAAGATAAAGTGGACAAACTAGACCACTCAAGCAAAGATTATGAAAAATTTAAGAAATCACAAGAATGGAATATGCAGGAATTATGTGACACCATAAAAAGACCAAACTGATGAATCATAGGCATAAGGGAAAGAGAAGAGTCCCAAGATAATGGCATGAACCAGATTTTCAACAGAATTGTGGAAGAAAAATTTCCCAAAATTAAAGAAAGACATGCCCATACAAATACAAGAAACATATAGAACACCAAACAGACAGGACCAGAAAAGAAACCCTCCATGGCACATCATAGTAAAAATACTACACGTACAAAACAAAGAGACAATTCTGAAAGCTGCAAAAGAGAAACAACAAGTCACATATACAGGAAAACCCATGAGGATGACAGCTGACTTTTCAGTGCAAACTATGAAAGCCAGAAGAGCCTGGACCAAAGTATTCCCAGTTTTAAATGACCACAGATGCCAACCCAGATTACTATACCCAGCCAAAATGTCTATTATAGTCTAAGGGGAAAGAAAAATCTTCCATGACATAAATAGGCTGAAAGAATTCATGTCCACAAAACCAGCCCATCAAAGAGTTCCTGAAGCAATACAAAGAGCTGAAGAAA
>NW_008360320.1:561053-562679 GCF_000622305.1 Nannospalax galili | reverse complement strand
TATGGTTTGTCTGTAAGATACCCATCTCACCTTCATGGAGAGGTACTACCTTAAGGTAAAAGTATGGAAAAACAAATATTCCAAGCAAATGCACTAAGAAACAAATAGGACTTGCAATTCCAATATCTGACAAAATAGACTTTAAACTAAAACTAATCAGAAGAGACAAAGAGGGCCACTTCATTTTGATCAAAGAAACAATGAATCATGAAGATATTACAATCAAGAACATATATTCACCAAACTCTGGTGCACCCAACTTCATAAAAACAATACTACAGTGCGGGGGTGGGCGGGTCTCTGGCTCTCTTTTCCTCCGCGGCTGCCAGGTGCAGGCTCTGCAGATCAGGCGGGTCTGCGACGATAGCAAGCGCAGGCTCTGCGCCAAGGCAGGCTGCTGGGTGGGCTGCACCAAGCTGCGGGAGGCTCAGGCTAGCTGCAGGGCGCTCCCCCTCGGCTCGTGGGTCGTTGGCCACCGAACCACGAGGGTGGGGAAGTGCAGGAACGGCGAACGCAGAAGCTACGCGAGTGAGTGTTGACGGAAGGACAGCTTCTTCTGGGAAGACTGCTCACAGGCTGGTCCCAAGCACAGTGAAATACAACTCAGCTCCAGACACAGTGAAAACAGCCCAGTCAGAGTCAGTGATATAGCTCCGGTTTATTAGGGGGAAACTAGAGAATTTATAGTGTGCAGGCAGTAGCAAAAGCCTCAGTTGATAGGTGCTCCTAGAATGCTTTATTTAGATGTGCTCACTTTCAAGAACAGGCACTACCTTAAACTGAAAGGATAGAAAAATATATATATACCAAGCAAATGGTACTAAGAAAAAAGCAGGCATAGCAATTCTAATATCTGACAAAATAGACTTTAAACAACAACTAATCAGAAGAGATTTCAAAGTGAGCCAGGAAGAGAGCAGGAGGCGCCCTGCTGAAAAGGGGAGTCCTGCTGAAAAGGGGAGTCTTTCCATTAGGCGCTGAGCCGGCTCATGGCTATCCGGACATGGAGAGACTGTGACCCTAACAGCAGGGTTCCCCAACACTACAGGACTTAAAGACCCAGACTAACCGCAACTCATTAATAGTAGGGGACTTCAATACCCCACTGTCTCCATTAGATAAGTCAACAGGGCAGAGAGTTAACAGAGAGACATCTGAATTAAACAATACCATATATCAAATGGACTTAACAGATATCTACCAAATATTCCACCCAAGCATGAAAGAACATATTTTCTACTTAGCACCCTAAGGAACTGTCTCCAAAATCGACCATATACTGGGGCACAAAACAAACCTCAACAAATACAAAAAGATTGAAATAATTCCATGCATTCTATCAGACCACAATGCAATAAAGCTTACAACAAACACCCAAAGAAGCCCTAATCACAACATGAACAGATGGAGAGTAAACAACACACTCCTGAATGATGAATGGGTCAAAAGAGAAATTAAGAAAGAAATAAAAGTATTCCTGGAATTAAATGAAAAGAACAATACAACATGACAAAACCTCTGGGACATGCTGAAAGCAGTCCTAAGAGTGAAGCTCTAAGTGCCTACATCAAAAATTCAAAAAGAACACAAATAAATGACTTAACACTGCAACTCAACACACTTGAC
>NW_008360320.1:560272-560907 GCF_000622305.1 Nannospalax galili | reverse complement strand
ACCCTGCAAACAAGAAGAAATTACAAAAATCAGGGCGGAAATCAATGAAATTGAAACAAAGAAAACAATACAAAGAATCAACAATTCCAAGAGCTGGTTCTTTGAAAAGATAAACAAGACTGACAGACCACTAGCCCAATTAACCAAAAGAAAGAAAGAGCACCTCCAAATCAACAAAATAAGAGATGAAAGGGGAAACATCACAAAAGACACCAGAAAGATACAGAACATTATAAGGGAATACTTTAAAAACCTATATGCTACTATATTTGAAAACCTAAAAAAAATGGATGGATAGCTAAAGGCATGGGAACCACCAAAATTAAATAAAGAACAGATTAACAGCTTAAACAGACCAATAACACAAAAATACACTGAAACAATAATACAAAACCTCCTGACTAAGCCAAGGACTAGATGAATTTACAGCAGAATTCTATCAGACATTTAAAGAAAATCCAATACTACTTAATGTTAATTTATTCAAAAATATAGAAATGGAGGGAGAACTTCCAAATTCCTTCTATGAAGCCAGCATCACTCTCATACCAAAGCCTGGTAAAGACACAACCAAAAAAGAAAACTATAGAACCATATCCTTAATGAACATAGATGCAAAAATTCTCAATAAAATA
>NW_008360320.1:558748-559898 GCF_000622305.1 Nannospalax galili | reverse complement strand
GTCCCTCTTTGCAGATGATATGATACTATATCTATGAGATGCCAAAATTTCCACCAGAAAACTCCTAGAGATTATTAACACGTTCAGTAAAGTGGCAGGTTAAAAAATTAACCTACAAAGGTATGTAGCCTTTCTATATACCAATAACAAGCAATTGGAGAAAGAGCATATGGAAACACTCCTCTTCACAATATCTGCCAAAAAAAAAATAAAATATCTAAGAATAAACCTGGCCAAAGCCATTAAAGAGCTCTACAATGAAAATTTTAAATCTTTAAAGAAAGAGATTGAGGAAGACATCAGAAGATGGAAGGACCTCCCATGCTCATGAATTGGAAGAATTAATATTGTGAAAATGACCATCTTACCAATAGTCATATATAGATTCAACGCAATGCCAATCAAAATCCCCATGACGTTTTTCACAGAATTTGAAAAAACTATCCTAAGATTCATATGGAAGCACAAAAGACCTCGGATAGCCAAAACAACCCTGAGCACTAAGAGTAATGCCAGGGGGGGATTACTATACCAGATTTCAAGCTGTATTATAGAGCTATAGTCATAAAAACAACATGGTACTGGCCCAAAAATAGACCCATGGACCAATGGAACAAAATTGAAGATCCGAATATGACTAAATACAATTTCAGCCACCTGATTTTTGGCAAAGGGGCCAAGAACATTAACTGGAGGAAAGGCAACATGTTCAGAAAATGGTGCTGGCAAAACTGGATCTCCACTTGTAGAAGAATGAAACTAAACCCCTATCTTTCACCCTGCATAAATGTCAATTCCAAATAGCAAAAAGACCTCAATTTAAAGCCTGAAACTCTGAAACAATTAGAAGCAAGCATTGGGAAAAATCTACAAGATACAGGCATAGGAAAGGATTTTCTAAACCAGACATCAATTGCCCAGGAAACAAGGGCAAGAATTATCAAATGAGACCTCATTAAACTAAAAAGCTTTGTACATCAAAGGAGACAACCAAGGAAGCAAACAGAAAACCCACAGAATGGGAGAAAATCTTCACCAGTGACATATCCGACAGAGGTTTAATGACCAGAATTTATAAGAAACTCAAAAAACAGAGAACCAAGACAAGAAGTAACCCAATTAAAAGATGGGCTAAGGAGCTGAACAGAAC
>NW_008360320.1:545081-557648 GCF_000622305.1 Nannospalax galili | reverse complement strand
ATACTCTGAGGTCTATAATAATTTGGTCAGAGGGACATAAAGGACACTTTTTGCTCCTTGCCCTCCTAGGTCGACTAGTTCCAGGGGACAATGAGCATCTCTCAAAATGTCCTATAATGGTGGTGGGTCACCAGTCCTCTGGATCAAGGAGGCTGTGGAGACACCACCAGATGAACTTGAACCAGTGTCCACTCTATAAAGAGGAGGGTCAACACAGAGCAATCATTTCCTCCATGCTTCCAAGAAAAGCCAACCATGGTCAAGTAAGACCTTTGACTTATCTTCACATAGGCAGAACTGGTAAAAGAAAGGAGCCAGGGTCTCCTCCCAAGCCCATATGACCCCTGAGGAACAGATCATCAAATGAACTTAAGAGTAAAAATAAATTGGTATATCTGGACCAACTGTGTGGCCTTAAACACCCTAAAGGAAAGTATAAACAAAGATTAAAGGGGCCAATATAATTTCATAAGTGTCCATGTGTATAGCTAAAGGCTATATAAGAAGCAACAATGCCAGACAGGCGATACCTTCTTTTCAGTTGTTGGCCAGGGTGGCCAAAGGGATTCCTAGATAGTAACACGGCATAGAACTTGGAAATTGAACAGCAGACTCCAATCTTATCCAAAGGAATATTGACAACTGATTGCTGCTAGATGAGGAACAGCTGACCCTTCTAAAACAAAGACCTCTAGACAGGCTGAGTAGATTCACCAGAAGGGCAAGTAGTGGGGAATGGCTGAGGGTGCTAACAACACAGCAGACAGTAGCAGGGATATCAGAGTATAAGGGCTCTACTGTGGGGGGAGGGAGGCTATGGGAGGGTGCTACCTGGGAAGTGGCTGTATAAAAAAAAAAAATTCTCCAAAGCATAAAAATTTCCTCCTTAATAATTGGTAGATGTGAAAATCATTACCATTGAAATCTACCTGATGACTTTATAGCCATGCTCAGATGCCAAGGAGCTCAAAAAGTAACCGACTGTTACTAGCAATAATCAGATATATAGAGATTAGAAATGCATATGCATCTTAGTGTCAATTGTATTAAAAAATGAATTTTTCTGTATGAAACTGTGTATTTTAGTAATGAAATGGAGATCTTTTTCAAAGTTTAAAAAACAATCAGGGCTGGAGGAATGGTTCAGCAGTTAAGAACACTGATTTTTCTTGCAGAAGACCCAGGTTTGAATCCCAGTACTCACATAGCAGCTAACAACTGTCAGTAACTCCAGTTCCAGTGGATCTGACAGCCTCTTTTGTCCTCGGCGGGCACTGCACGACATGGGTGCACCTACCTACCTGCAGGCAATACACGCATACACATTAAAAATAAATTTAAAATAATTTTAAAAATAAAGTTTTTTTTAAAAAAAAAAATCAGTCAGCCAGGCATGGTGATGTGCACCTTTAATCCCAGCCCTCCGGAGGCAGAGGCAGGTGGATCTCTGCAAGATCGAGACTACCCTGGTTCACATTGTGACTTCCAGGTCAGCTGTGACTAGAGAAACCCTGTTCAAAAAGAACCAACAAAAAGACAAAAAATAATTGGGGGGCTGGAGAGATGGCTCAGCGGTTAAGAACACTGGTTGTTCTTGCAGAAGACCCGGGTTCAAATCCTAACACCCATGGCAGCTAACAACTGTTGGTAACTCCAGTTCCGGGGGATCCAACAGCCTCTTCTGACCTCCCTGGGCATTGCATGACAGGGGTGCACTTACCTACATGCAGGCAATACATGCATACACCTAAAAATAATACATAAATTTTTTTATTTTAAAATAATCAGTTGGTCAGGAAACATTTATTGAGTAGTGCTATGTCAGAAGGTATTCAGACACTGAAATTAGAAAAATAAATAAAACCTAGTCTCTCCTCTCAGAGAAGTGATTGATGGGTTGCTCTTGTGTTTTAGAACAATGCACATACTGTTGCAAAGCATTGCTATAAGTACAGACAATATGTCATGCATAAAAGAGAAATACAAAGTTTAGCTTGGGAAATCATGGGAAGCCAGGACTCTTCATGGGACTTTCCATTGACCTGAGTATCAATCAGTAGAGAAACAAGAGGAAGAGGAAAGACCTCCAGGAAGAGAAGCCAGAAGCAATTTTAGTAAGAGGGAGCACAAAAGTCTCAACTTAGTGAGTCCATGGCATTATAACATCTTATATCCCAAGAGGTAACAGAAAATCAACCTAGAGAATAGGGAAAGGTAAGACCCTATATGCTCATATCATCTTTATCCTAGATCTTTATAGGACCCTGAATACTACTGAGTCTATGTCTCTGAAGAACCAACCATATTTAGAAATGTAGACTTCATTCTAGAGATAACATGGAACCATTAAAGGCCTCAAGTAGGAGAGTCCTGCAGTATATCTTTCAGATGGAAGGCTTTGGAGAGAAAATTTGAAAAGGACAGAAATGAAGCCAGAGAAAAAGAAACTAATTGTGATGGTTAATTTCATGGTTTAACTTAGCTGAACTGTAGGCTGCACAAATATTTGGTCAAATATTATGCTGGGTATTTCTTTGAGGATAGTTTACAATGAGATTGGCATTTAAATCACTGGATTTGAGTAAAGCAAATTGCCCTCTTTAATGTGCTAGGCCTCATTCAATTAATGACCTCAATGGAAGACAATCATAATACTCCCTGAGAAAGAGAGCAAACTCCAACTAGCTGTCTTTGGACACAGACTTCATTTGTATTATGAGTTCTTCTAGTCTAATCCCCTTCCCTACTGGAAGCTGGGTTCTTACACACTTTACACCACTGGTCAACCCTGCAGATGTGTTTGTATCAGCCCTCCATAATCACCCAAGCCAATTCCTTTTAGTTAATTAATTTCCTGTTGGTTAACTTTTTTAGTGGACCCTGACATACAAAGTTGTTATAGCCCAAGATATAAAAGGTTCAGACTAAAGTAGCGATCACCATGATGGAAGCAAATATAATTAAAGAAGGGAAGGAAACCAGCATTACTAGTGATTAAAATGAGAGTAACACAGAAATTGAAAATCATCCTTTAGCAGAAATGCATGCATAAATAGTTGCACAGCTGGGGTAGAAATATTGGAGTAATGAAAGGCTCCCAAAAGAGTCACAGGGACTGGAAGATGGCTCGGGGGTTAAGAGCATTGCCTGCTCTTTCAGATGACCTGGATTCAGTTCCCAGCACCCACATGGTGGCTAACACCCATCCATCATTACAGTTCCAGAGTATCTGATGCTATCTTCTGACCTCCACAAGCATTGTTCAACATGGGCACACATATACATGCAGGCAAGACAAGACACTCATACACATACAATTAAAATTAATTAATTAATTTAAAAAGAAAGGGCCAGGGCTGCAGAGATGACTCACTGGTTGCTCTTACAGAGAACCCAAGTTCAATTCCCAGCACCCATATGGCAGCTAACAATCATCTGTAACTCCAGTTCCAGGGGATCTGACATCCTCTTCTCGCTTCTATGAGCATTGCATGACACAGGTGCATTTACACACATGCAAGCAATACACCCACACACATTAATAAAATAATAAAATATTTTTTTAAAAAGAAAGGGTCATGCAGTTTCATACTGTTGATTGGTTGGGTGGGTGGTTGGTTGATTGGTTGGTTGGTTGATCAGTCGGTCTGTTGGTTTATTTCATTGTGTATCCAAAGCTGTCCTTGAATTCATAATCCTTTTGCCTCTGCCTCCTAAGTATTAGGATTGCAGGCATGTGTCACCATGCCAGCAACAAGTTGTTAGCATGACACATGTTAAACTGAATGCCAAATTTGAATATATGAGCCCAAGCTCAGCAGAAGGCTTGAGACTAGAAGTATAGGTTTGGAGTTCATTCTCTATCATTTAGAACTGCAATGAATCTAAGAACACTCAGGGAGGGCTGGAGACAGAGTTCAGCAAGATTCTCAGACCCCACAAATGCCAGGTGGGTGTGGCAACTTGCCTGTAATTCCACCCTCCTAACATGGATACAAGGGAGCCACGTTTGGCAATCTCAATAGCCAAAGCAAGCTGACTAGTGAGATTAGCTGTATCCCTGAGCTCTGAGTTTGATTAAGAGCCTCTGCCTCCAAAGAACTGGGCAGAAGAACAATGAAGAAGATTCCTGACATCAACCTCAGGTCTCCAAACACATGCACATACATGAACACACATATCAGCACATGTAAGAACATTCAGACACATATGAAAACACACACATAGAAAGAATAAAAAGAAAAAAAGGACACTCAAGGAAAAGAAGAAAGAAGAGACAAGCAGTGAGCGGGAGCCAGAGTTTCACAAGCCACCCGTACCTGACAGGTGAGCAAAGAGAGTCAGCCACAGAGGAGTTTGCAAGAGAAGGATCAGGACCTATGGGAAGTCAGACTTCATTCAACTTACAGAAGACACGAGATTCATTGGTCAGAAATAAAGAGCTTTATTACTGACAACAGTAGCAATAGCCAGAAAAAAATTGTCAGCTCTTTTTTTCACACTGATTTCCAGAGCACCAGTTTCAAGTGAGGAGAGCTACACCACCTTTCTGCCTGCTTGCCTAAGAAAAGAATTAAAGACAGGGAAAGGGTCAATAGCCTTGCAAGGAAATGTCATTATAGACAGTGGAACTAGAAAAACTGACTGAATGAAATAAGCCCACCACAAGGTAATTGTCGCTTCCTAGTATGACCAGGGTCATGGTAAAATAAAACTCACAAGTAAAGTTGCCTTGAGATAGCTTCCAAAGCACCACTGGGTGACACTCTACAGTCAATAGTAGCAAAATCAAGGAATAGTAAGAAGTCTTATCCAGGGAAATTAAAACTCTTATCATAATCAGTTACTAATCTGCAACATCCCCAAGTGACAAGCTCAGCAACATATTCTCAGCACAGAGAAACACAGAATAAGCAAAGGACTGAATCCTGCTGTTGACAAAATCTGGTCATCAAATGTTCTGAGCTCGATGATGAGAATTACTGTGCACTAAGTCCCAGAACCATCTTCTTGAAGCAAATCATTTTCTGGTAAAGTACTTTAAGACACATTGGAGAATTTCAAGCATGTTTTAACTCCATAAGCACACTTAATTACTTGAACATATGTGTTTCATGGTTTAGTAAAGAGGCCATAATCTCTAAGCACTGTCTTATGAATTTAAGGCAATTCAAAGACCTTACGTCATTGTAAAATATAGTGCCTCTGTGGAAACCTAAGGAGCAGTTCTAAATTTTTTTAAAAGCTGGGAAGAAAAGAATCTAATTCTATAACATAACAATGTACATTTCATATAATTATACAGATGTATGTATATTGTTATTTATATGACATATACATTAAGTGGAACCTATGTGTTTTATTCATTTGTTATAGTTACTAAGACAAATTTAGTCAAATAGTATTTGTATCATTCATATAAGTTCTTGTAAAAGAGACGCCCATAGCTTTAGGAAGAACTTACCAGCCTTATAAATCAACCTTAGCAACAGTTGTTATCACCCGCCATTTCATTTCTAGGGATTTTTTATTCATACAAATCTCCATAATCCCTTAACCCTGCTTCACAATAGAGTTTGTCTCTCAATATATGATCATATTCCCCTTTCTCAGACGTTATTCACCACTCCTGCCCTCAAAGAGTTTGCTGCTCCGTCCCAAGATGAGCTAAATCTGTCTGAGGCTGTGTTCACTGCACTTGGGTAGCTGTCTCGGGCATTTGCCTTCCCAAGGGCTCTCCTTGTCCATCTATAAGGGGATCAGGAGAGCAAGTGTAGAACCATTTCCAAACTAGTAGTATAACTAAAGAATCCCAGGTAAAGGCTAGTGGGATGACTAAGAGAATAAAAGCACTTGCCACACAAGCCTGATGACCTGAGCTCAACTCCTGGAACCAATGGTAGAAGGAAAGAACTGACTCTCAAAAGTTGTACTCTGACCTCCACCATGCATTATGGTGTGTGTGAATGCATCATGCACACACACACACACACACACACACACACACACACAGTGACAATAAATATAATTGTTTGAAGAAATAAATCCCAGGAAAAAGAGTGATTCCATCTCAAAGCAAACTTTTAATGGTGTTTCCTCTAAAGGTCATTGCTGCCTCTGGTCCTACCTCCTTCAAAATCTGTTGTTATTGTTGCTGTTGCTGTATCTGTTGTTGTTCTTGTTGTTGCTGTTAACGTTTGTAACTGAATGTCCCCTAAAGTAAACACACATCAGACACCATGCCTATAGCCCAAGAGAAATGGATTCAGTATTTGGGGATATAACCCAAATTTGGGGGAAAAAAATTCTAAGGCCATCAATTGACTCAAAGGCACAAGCAGCTGGGAATCCTGATCTAGAATCAAGTAAGGAGGTTTTCTGCATCTGTCTAAGGGGCTTTGAAAAACATGGCAAAAAGCATCAAGGCTTCTGTTTAGAAGAATAAGCAGAAAAATCAATTAACATATTTACTAGTCAATCCATAGAGAAAGAAATGCTTATCAACACTTATCAACATTTATCTTTTATTTGTGGTACAGAGATGTCACAATCCAGTGGCACCTAAACAAAGACACTCTGACCCTTGGCATCATTTAAAACCAAGAGCAAACCTGATCTATGTTTTGATAACTTGTTACTTCCATGTTCTCTCAGAACTGTTCTTCTGAACAAAGGACTTCCTCTCTTTTATTTAAATAGTACATCCAATATGATATGTTAAGAAAAAATTTTCCCTTGCTGACCCCCGCTGACCCAAAACAGCATATACAACCACAAACAAATGTTATCAGTCTAATCTCACCTATTGTTTTCAACACAAACTAGGGGTAACTCACTGCTTACAATATTCCATGCTTTCAGCACTGATATTTTCACAACAACACACAGACACACACACACACACACACACACTATTCTGGGTTGGGGCAAGGAAAGGTCATGAGGGATCAAAGTTATATGTTTAGCTGACAAGAGGAGTCCAAGGCCTAATATGATTGTTTACACTGTGAACAAGTGAGATAGTGTTAAATGATCTCAAAACATAAGATTAACTTTGGTTACAAGATTAGGTAAACATTTTTAACAGAAGGCATTCCCAGAAAAGTCATTCTCACATTTACTGTGTCTCTAACATTCAATTAAATGTTCCTGATATCAAGGGTCAGGAGAGTTAAGTCAAAGTACTTACTAATAAGTACCTGTGAGTAAAAATGTGAAACGAGAAACTACAAAATAACAGGAGTTTGTAATACACAATCAATGTTCACAGTAAATAGAATGAGCATCCTATACAGGATGGCCATGTGGCAGTTATCCAGCATGGTTCTGGTTTATGCCTTTTGTCCATACTTGCAAGATGGGGTTGGCTCATTGAAGAACGTAATGCAGGGAGGGCGCATGGTAGTCCTGAGTTTGTTATATAGAGATTGACTCAATCAATAGCCTAGAAAATGACTAAAATTATCCTGGAGGGAGTGGATGAAAGTGATCACTGCAGTGTTGCTATGCCAACATTACAATTATCTGAACAAAAAAGCCTGACTTAAATTTGGTCTTTAAGAGTAAGCCTAAACTCAGAGGCTACTAGTTCCCCCAGATATCTCTTAGAACCATCTGTCTCCTGGAACTGTGCTCCTGAGTCAGTCCTCACTCACATTTTTATTCAAACCAGTTCCTCCAGCTTCACTGGACAAGCACAAGTTTGGAGCTGCCCCTAACTTAACAGACCATTCTGCCTTTTCATTCTTAATTTTAGACTATCTCATTTACCCAAAGTCAAACATCCTTCCCAATCTTCACTGTGTGCAATGAAGATGGGTGTGCTGTCTTTTAACCCTTTGATACATTCATTCTCAAGCACAACCACATTCTTTCATTCATTGTCTTTTTGGTTGGAGTACCAAATTGAGGCTCCCAGGAAAGGTCCTCATTAAAAAACACAAGGTTCATTGAGTGTGCCAAGCTTAATTAAAAGTCATTAGTCCAGATTCTGTCCATTTTATAAAAGTCATTCCTACAGACCATGACATGTAAACCCCCCACACCCCACCCCCACCCGATCTGAGAGTAACACTTGATCACTTCTCTGGCTGAGCAGATAAGGCATGCAAATTGTGTATAGGCCACTTACTGGATTGGCCATTGATGTTCTCAAAATGACCAATCTCATTAAAGATTATCTCAGTCTCCAGCCACTTCCCCCATAAGACCAGAAGGCTGTTGAGCAGAACAGCACATCAGTATTCCTCCACAGAACCACTCCCACTTGGGGTGGTGGGGGGGGTCCCATTTTTCCTTGATAAACCTGCATTCTCTTCTCACACCTCATCTGCATTTCTTATTCTTCTTGGACATGAGACAATAAACTCAGGAGCCACTAGCGTGGGGTGGCTTTGGTAACTGTTGATCACCTAGTACCCTATAGCTCCCTGAGTTAAACCCAACAAAAGCAGAGAAAGGCTCTATCAGTCTTAAAAGCCTACATCTTTTGAATGACAATTTATAGGGTCTACGGTCATTCAAGAGTAAATGTTTGTTTGCTTGCTTGTGTGTTACCATCTATACTTGTTACTTTTCTGTTGCTGTGATAAAATATCATAACCAAGGCAAGTGATAGAAGGGAGAGTTTGTTTGGCTTACAGTACCAAAGGGATAAGAGTCCATCATGGTGGGGAGACATGGTGGCAGTAGTGGCCAGAGCAGAAAGCTGAGCACTCACATTTTCAAACAGACACAGGAAGCAGAGAGAGAGGTTGGAAGCAGCATGAGGCCCTGTACTCTCAAAGTCCACCCCCAATGATATGCTTCCTCCAGCAAGGCCACACCTCTTAAAGGTTCCATGACCTTCCCAAAAAGCATGAACAACCAACTAAGTGTCCAAATACTTGGAGCTGATGGGAGATGTTCTCATTCAAACCATCACAGCATCATTAGCTCTTTTCTAGGACAGAATGAGAAGACATCATTTTCTGCCCTTAGAAATGACACCTACCAATTAGACACCATAGAAATCTTCCTGTTTGGGTTTCATTTTGGCTTAGGTTTTTTCATTGCTTTTGTTGTTGGCTGTTGATTGTTGTCTTGTTAGAGTCTGGGTACTGATGAGTACCTTGGTTTTGTAAGGATAACCCTGCATTCTGAATGAAATAAGCAATGACATTTTAAGCAGTGTTCACATTTCTCACTGCTAAAAAAAAAATGAAAATAACAAAGAAATATGTCAAAACAAAAATAGAGATGAAAAATAGGAGAATTTTGCATTTTAGTTTATTACTTTCTGCAGTGTTTCAATTTTCATGTTAATGTACTGTCTCACTTGTAAAGGTAACATCCTTTTTATTTTAGGAATGTATGATCTTAATATTTCAAATAGTAATATTTAAAAAGCAAAGTCAGAATGAAATATACAATTTCAGCAAATGCTGGCTTCCTGTGTCTTTTTTACATAGAAAAGTAAGGTCTATGAAAATATCTGGAAAGACCAGTGCTCTGGAACAGGTGTATAAAGGCACTGACCAGCCTGCAGTCATCTTTAAAGGTACTGTCCAGACTACAGTCCTCACACATACAATGTCATATGTGCTTCTATAGAGAAAATATAGGCTGTTTATAGGCTGTTTGCTTTGCTTTACATTCACTTTAAAAATCTATGGAAAGCAAAAGGAGGGATTAAAGGTTCATAATAAATTTTACAAGCCTGGGCAGTGAAGAAAAACTTTAAAGTGTTATGAGGTGTTAAATAAATTGAATTGACTAACTCTCTGGCCCTTTGTCATGATGGTTTTTGCACTTCTCACAGTGTGGAGACAATTAGGTGTTAGCCTTACTTGGAAAGAACAATTTTCAACTTCTAGACAAGCATATTAACTTAGGGTGCACCGCGTGAGCCACAGAATTGTTCTAATCAGTTCTAGCTTCAACATTTACAGAAACGCATATCATTAAGAATAAAAAAAAAAACATAAAATGATGGTAAACTTTATTTTAAATGCTAATTTTTTCTCATTTTCTTCCTTGTTGCTGAAGTTTCCACACAAGAATAGTCATAAAAGGATCCAAGAGGCAGACTAGGATAACTACATCAGCCTTCGAGTAAAACTGAGAAGCCAGTCTCCCATGGTATCTTAGAGACAGTCTCAAAACGGACACAATCTTAGAGCAAACACGTTCATCCATTTTGCTATGTAAATTGGTCTGCCAAAGGGGCTTCCCCTCTGCCATACAATCTTCTTATCACAAACTTTGCAACATCATGCACAATAGAGAGGTCTACAATAATAACAAAAATGTCAGGGACTGTTCATACATGATATTGTCAGGCAGGAAGTTAGCTCTGGGAGGGACTGACCAATGGGACCCCAAATACAGGGCATAAAAAACAAAAGGTGGTTGTGGTCTCTCTAAGGGGCCAGCTGTGCAACCAGAAGCAGAATGTAAAGAAGATTAAGTCACTCTAGTCAGATCCAGCCTCAGGGACTTCCTTATCAGAGAAGCTTGTGCTGAGTGCAATTGAGCTTCCCCTTAGTGGCTTTTCTACATTAAGGGCACACAAACCCCCGTACATACTCTTGCATTTTATACATCTACTTATAACAGACTAGATTCTGGGTAAAATGGTCTTCCAAAAAGAATATCCCCCTTTTCTGGAAGTACCCACCTTGGAGGAGGTGCAAGGGAAGGGGTAAGAGGGAGAGGAGCAATGTAAGACCCATGCCTGCCAGGATTAAGGTTATTGCTGTTCTGCTCAGCTATTTGTTTCTCTAGAGTGTATTCTTGCTTCCTTGCTTGCGCTAATTAAACTTTTGACTTTCTGAGCTAATCCTTGTCTTTAGGGGGCACAAAAACTGAGATTGCTGCTAGGATCCAGACCAGAGGAAACTGTAGCCCATCCCATAACAGGATCAGGGCGTATGTCCACATCAGTTTATTAAAAACAGAAAACACCATTGATATTGTCAAAGGATCTGTAGGATATAGATGAAAAATCTGTGAATATCACTATAGAAAAAAAGTTTCTGTCCTTTTGGGTTGGGAGGAGAGAGAAAGAAGAAGGGAGAGGAGGGGAGGAAGAATGGGAGGAAGAGAAAGGAAGAAGGGAAGGGAAGGAAAGGGCAGAGAAGAGAGGAGAGGGGAGGGGAGGGGAGGAACAAAAGTGACTTGCTTGGGCCTCTTTTTCAATCACCAATATATTTTAAGTCAGTTTTTTTCTACAAAGGATTGTTTTTGTGTGGTTCTTTGGGATTATACTTGTAATATACAATAATAGTAACAAAAGAATAGTAGAAATCAGTAACACAATGTTCTAGTTTGTTTCTCCATTTCAATGACAAAATACACTGACCAATACCAACTCCGGGAGGAAAGGGTTCACTTGGCTTACATCTCCTGAGCCACAGTTCATCAGGGTAGGAGGGCAGGAACCTGGAGGCAGGAGCTGGAGCACAGGCCATGCAGGAATGCAGCTTACTGGCTTGCTTCCCTGGCCTCTGCTCAATCTGCTTTCTTATACAACACAGGCCCACCTGCCCAGGGGTGGCACCACACACAGGGAGCTAGGCCCTCCCACATTGCTCAGTACTCAAGGAGATGCTCCACAGACGTGGCCATAGGCCAGTCCAATGGAGGCAATTCACCAACTGAGGCTTCCTCTACCCAGGTGTGTCAAGTTGACAACTAAAGCTATCCAGCACACACAACAAAGTAAATTTTAAAACTGAATGCTAGAAACCAATAAAATGGGCAAAAGTTGGTAAGCCTGATTTTAAAAAGGAGAATTTAAATAACATTAAAATAAGTTAAATAAAAATTATAGAATATGGGGGCTGGAGAGATGACTCAGTGGTTAAGAGCACTGACTGCTCTTACAGCAGACCCGGGTTCAATCCCCAGCATCCACATGGTGGCTAAGAACCATCCTTAACTCCATTTCCAAGGGAATCCTGTGTCCTCTTCTGACCTACTTGGCATTGCATGACATGGGTGTAATCACATACATGCAAGCAATATACTCATACACATAAAATAAAAATAATCAATAAAAATATTTTTTAAATGTGGAATAAATATTTTTTTGAATTATTTAATAACCACATGATTAGAAGCATTTCATTACAGCATTAACATATTCAATAACAATTTCCAGAGCAAAGATGCTTCTCTTTCAAAATTAGCTGTAAATTTTGAGGTTCACAGTTAAATTAATACAGTTATACAATATTGAACTCAGTATAACCCTTATAAGACATAAAATTGAATGAGGTTTTAACTTTTTTTTTTTTAAATTACAACATAGAATAAGTAGATTTAATAAATGTTTATAGCATATTTCATCCAACAGCTGTGGAATATACATTCTTTTCAGCAGTCCAGGTAACTTTTTCTAAAATAAATCATATTTTTTTTATTCTTATTCTTTTATGAAGTTAGTTAAAAATTAATGAACAAGAAATTAAAGAGACTGCGCTGCAATTAAGTTAGAATATTCTAACTGGAAAACAATTACTGTGAAACTATTTACATTCTCATAGAATTATAAACATTTCTCAAGGAATACTTTACAGCACAACT
>NW_008360320.1:515233-538929 GCF_000622305.1 Nannospalax galili | reverse complement strand
GGTGGTGCAGGTCGAGGGAAGCAGAGAGAGGTGAGGGCGGGTCCAGGACCAGAAGTGGTGCTCCTGGAGCCCAAGAAAGGGACTGAGTTTCTCTGGATGGGAAGGGTAAGGAAGCAGTATTGGTTCCCTAGGTGTCTGGGGCCCCGAGACTAGGAATGGCGCAGGGCCCAAACTAGGAGTATAGAACGGCAAGGCGGGGGATGGAAGGGTGAATGTCGCTTAGGGAGTCCCGGCGGGGAGAGCTGTGCTATAGACTTACCCCAAGAGGCCTGAGGATAGTCTAGAATAAATATTTTTAAAGATAGTATACGAATTTTTATACCAGTAAGTTTAAAGATCCAGACAAATGGAATACGTACCTAGGAAATTAAAAATTAACAAAAACTTACTCAAGAAGAAGTATTACACTAAAAAATAGTAAATTACCTAGTCTTTAATAAGTAATAATAATTTCTTGATTAATAATTTCTGGGCTCACTTCAGCAGCACATGTACTAAAATTTGATACAGAGAATATTAACACAGCCCTTGTGCAAGGATGACATTCAAATTTGTGAAGTGTTCCATGTTTTTAAATGGCCATGGTGGGGGGAGGCTTCACGGGAGGGGAGATATAATGTAGTGATATAATGGAAGAAGGGAATACTAGAGTAGGAAAGGTTACAGGGTGTGGGGAATGGGAAAGCAGAGGAGTGGAGGGAGTAACTAACACTAAAAACCTTTAGAAAAAGTCATATGGAAACCTACCACTGTAGAAGCTTCTTAAAATACATACACATACATTATAAAAAGAGCTCAAAAGCAGTTATCTTATAACAGGGGGACACTGCCCCTACTAGATATCAAAGGCTAGCAAAGTAAAATCCCAAAGCCAGGAATAGACTCCCACTTTTGAAACCACTGACCAGGGGTCCCATAGACCCTCAAACGATTCTGGCCATTGACCCTGCTCTTGGTTACCCACAAGAACTCCACAGTAAGATCCTATTGCTGAAGACACTATATACATGAGCTGTAGAACAAAGAAGAAGAAATCAAGCTTGTGCTAACTTGAAAGCCTCATTTCTACTGGCTAATATTCATAGTGCTGGAAGGTGCTATGCATACTACTATAAGAAAAAATTGTCAACCTTACCCAAGGTGTGAACCTTGTGAGCTATAACAACAACTGGCCTGGCAAGATATGCCCACTAGAGCAATAGTGGCATGAATTACAGAAATAACAAACTACTTAATTGGATTTAAGGTTCACTTTATAAGCTGGAGCCCATACCTGACATTGATATCAGGCTTAGGAATCTGAGACTAAACAGGTCACAGAACATAGGGGAGAGCTTAATACAATTATTCTGCTAAATATATATAGCATTGAAGTGATTCCTAATGACTTATTGTTATACCCACAGATTAATGCATCTCTCAACGCTCACCAGAGAAACTTCTTTGTACAACAGATGGTAATTAAAACAGGCACCCACATCTGGCTAATATGCAGAGAATAAGAGACTGCAGAGTGCTATCCCTGAATTGGGCACCTACATCAAACATAGTAATGGAAAAGTACCAGACTGGTGGAACTAACCTTATTGGATATTTAACAGCCATACTTTGAGGCCTATACTAATCTGGTGAGAGGGACTTAAAGGACAGTTTTTCCCTCTTGTCTTCCAAGGTCGACTAAGTTCCAGGGGACTATGGAACATCTCTCAAAATGTCCTGTAACTGCAGCTGGAGAGATGGCTCAGTGGTTAAGAACACTGGCTGTTCTTGCAGAAAAGCTAGGTTTGAATCCCAGCACCCACATGGCAGCTAACAACTGTCCGTAACTCCAGTTCTAGGGCATCCGACAGCCTCTTCTGCCCTCCGTGGGCATTGCACCACACAGGTGCACTTACCTACATGCAGGCAATACATACATACACATAAAAAAATATGTTTTAAAGTATCCTGTAACTGTGGTGAGCCACCTATCCTCTTGTTCAGGGAGGCCATGGAAACCCCATGAGATGGACTTGAACAAGTGTCCAGTCTACAAAGAGGAGGATCAACTCAGAGGAAACATTTATTCCATGCTTCCAAGTGAAGCCAGCCATAGTCAAACAGGACCTTTGACTTATCGTCACATAGATGGAACTGATAAAAGAAAGGAGCCAGGGGCTCCTCCCAAGTCCATATGGCCCCTGAGGAACAGATCCTCAAACAACCTTAAGTGTAAATACAAATTGATTTATTTATTTGGGCCAACTGTATGGTCTTAAACACCCAAAAGGAAAGTATAACCAAAGAGTAAAGTCATCAGTACATTTCTTTAAGAGTTCAAGAGATTACACTTCCCAGACATTAGACTTAAGTATATATAAAAAGTTATTTAGACAATTATTTCCCATTGATGATTTTATTCCTAACCAGAAAATGCTGCTCAGATGTAAGACTTCAAATCTTGGTCTCCAATACTGTAGTGCCCACCTGTAGCTAAGGGAGACAACCAGCTATTCTAAAATGATGGATAAATTTGTTTTCTCCCCCTACCTAGAAGCTTTTGAGAGGGAACTGACACAGATTGTAGCCACTCCAACAGCTATCAAAGTACCTGAAAATAAATCCCGAATCCATCACTCTAGAGTCCTTGGAAGACAAAAGAAAAATGAGGAGGAACCCAATAGAGCAATGCTTTTGGAAGCCCTTGTCAAGAAATTCCAATGGACTCTCATATGAACATTTGAAATTTGCCCTGTTCTGACTTTTTCTAGTTCCCTATTTAGAACTTGTAATGCTAATTACTCTTGACTTTACTTCTCCTTCACATCTCCTATTCACCAGTCAATGACTTTCTTTTCCCCCTACAGATAAGAGTTATGCAATTTGGAAGCTTTTCAGATAGACCCACTGAAGGGGTACCCCAACTGCCTCACCCTGTGTCCCTGTTCAGCATTTAAGAAGCCAGAGCAGTCTGCATCCCAATTCTCTGTTGGCAATTTGGGTAACCCCGTCAGAGGATGGCATGATAAGAATAGGAGGTAGGAATTGGCTAGGCAGTTAGGGTAAAAAGACCCCAAAGAAAAGTGACAAGTTTCTTGGCTAAAAGTCAAAATGTCCTTGGGCCTCTTAACAACATACTCTGTTCCAAAGGCCAAAAGTGTCAAAAGTCTTTGGGAGCTTTTATCTAATCCTTAAAAGGTTTTGGGACCACCTCTTCAGAGGAGGGAATGTTAGAGTAGCAAAAAGCCCCATTTATAAAAAGAAGAAAGAGTACATGAAGTTATCAGAAAAACGTGATTGGGAGATATGGGAGGAGTTGGAGGGGAGGGAGTGGGCATGGATTTGATCAAAACACCTTATATACTTATATGCCTGTATAAAATTTTCAATAAATTATTTTAAAAATATATATTTGCTCTAATGTCCTTAAAATTAAACATGCTTTCTTACAGACACTGCTTGTCAGGAATAGGAGTTCCATGCCAATCAGAAGAATAGAGCATCTTAATGACTCATATTCCATCGGACCTCAGTGAACTACAACATAAATTAACTTCAACTCAACTAATTTAGGGCAAGTGTCATCAGAGTCGTGAGCAGACCATGAGCACCACAGGCACCAGGCCTTCTGGGGAATGCTGTTCATTGCTCGCACAGAATGATGACTGCATCTATTCTAATAAAATTCTATGATTTGTGGACACATTGGAGGACATTTTTTTCACTATATCAATTTTATGTATGATGGAGTCTAAACTGAAGGCTATAGATCAGAAGAAAAGCAACTAGACTGTTCTGGGTCTCAAGTTAGGTCAGTGATACATACCTGTAATCCCAACACCAGAGATGCTGATGTAGGAGGATCGACAGTTTAAGGTCAGCCTGAGAAACAAAGAGAATTCCAAGCCAGTCTGGGCTATATAGTAAGACCTGCCTTGAAAGCATAGAAAATTTAAAAACTAATTTTTCAAATAATTTTTAAAAGAATATTCCACGTCTTTGTGACTCAGTACCTCTGAAATAAGTGCTTCAGAAAGGAAGTATTCTTAGGTCAAAGTACATGATAGACTTGAAATGTGAAATAGTCTATTTGGAACTCAACACCACAATGAATGTGTCCCAATATAAGCGATTCATAGCAAAGAAACATAACAAAATATATTACTATTCATTTATAATCTAGAGTATAAAATAACTATACATGAGACAATACTGATTCAAATAAAAGTTTGGTTTTGAATAAAAAAAAAAGTAGGAAAAAGACAAACCTCCCATGCCAAAAAATCTGCAACTCTCATCCCTAAGAGTGGGATGCACATAGTGACTTCCTTTCAAAGAGTGGGACAAGCCTTTAATCCCAGCACTTGGGAGGCAGAGGCTGGTGGATCTCTGTGAGATGGAGGCCAGTCTGGTCTACATAATGAGTTCCATGAAGGTTGGAACTAGGGAGACTCTATCAAGAAAAAAAAAGTACAATAAAAAGAGAAAGGGAGAGTGAGTCCACAGTGGAGAAACCTGTTAAACACTCCCTTCATCCCTGTGGTCAGGGTCGGCAGCAACAATAGCATTCTGACACTCCTGCTATGATTAAAAGGGCATATTACTTCCTCAGGCCTCCCCCAAACCCAGAACCCCAATCTAATCATGAAGGAAAAATCAGATAAGTCCTAAGGGAAGGAACTGTCTGCAAACTGTCATTTCTCAAAAAGATAGATCAAGAAATAAAAGCAAGGAAAGTTTCTGAAACCATCACAGCCCAGAGGAGATATCATATTTTCATCTAGATGAATCCTGGACCAGAAAGCAAACATTAAGTAAAATTTAGGGAAAAAATCTGAATAAAGCAGATTTGAGTTCATGGTTGCACATCAACATTGGTTCATAAAATGGTGAAAAAGTAGTGCAAACTGTGTATGACTGACTTCACAATTATGGAAATATGAAACTTCAACCACTGAAAATTCATTTAAAAACAATAAACCATCCCCCAGCTTCCTGCTGCTCAGTGATCTCAGCTCTGCCAGGACCCTTGAACTCTCCTGGGGGCTTTCCCAGACCAACCTTGGTGTGCTCCCTTACCCACACCTCCTTGCACCAGCCATCTCTGTTCTGTTAGGGCCATAGTGGGTCTCCAGATTTGGGAGCTTTCCACAAATGCCATGGCAATTTTCTTTCATACAAGTCCCTTCACACTTCCAGGGCCATCTCATCCCTGCCAAGACATTTGCTGTGTTTCTGGAAGCTTTCCAAGATCAACCTTGCATTCAGACCTGCTTGGGTTACTAGGATCCTTGCACCCAACACCTGTGAGCTCTCCTAGCCTGATTTATCAGCTAGCCTGTTCACCTAACAATCATCCAGATACCCCTGCTGTTCCAGAACCCTAAGAAGTCAAGCTCAGAACCTCAACTCAAAAGTTGGACCTGTCCTTAGCTTAACTGAGACCACTTCTTACACCTCTTTTGTACATCAACAGAAAGTGGCCCCAAAACTGATCACCAAACACTAGACAGCTTGATCATAACCTGACAACTTGGGAAAACAGTAAAGAGACAAATAACCACCCAACAAAGATGAGATCACCTACCCATACCAAGAAACACCAACAATACAAGTCCAGATGTCTAGATCTCATAAAAAAAAGGGGGGGGCTGGAGAGATGGCAGCAGTTAAGAGCACCAGCTGCTCTTGAAGAAGACTCAGGTTCAAATCCCAGCTCCCACATGGTGGCTAAAAGCTGTCAGTAGCTCCAGTTTCAGGAGATCCAGCACCCTCTTCTGGCCTCCACAACATGGTTCACAACATGGGTCCACATGCAGGCATAGCACTCATGTACATAAAATAAAAACAAGCAAATTTAAAAACCCACACAAATAGCATGAATAACCAAGATAACATGTCTACTACTGAATATAGCACCCTCATCCTAATACTTCCTAAGAATGGCAAACTAGCAGATCCACAAGATGATTTCAAAATAACAATCATAAATATGTTTAAGGAACTCAAAGAGGATATGAATAAAAGACTAAATGAGGACTATGAAAACACAAACAGTTGAATGAAATAACTAAAACAATTCAAAACATGAAATTAAAATTCAACAGAGATAAAATTTCTGAAGAAAAGCCAAACTGAAATAAAACTTGAAATCAAAAACTCCATAACTAAAACAAACAAACAAACAAACAAAAATCTTAGAGGGAAGAAGCAAAAAGGGAGGGAGGGAAATGGAACAGAGAATTATCAGATCTTGAAAAACTGCTTGAGGGAATGGATCACTCGATCAAAGAAAATGGCAAATCTAGAATTACCCAGGAATGGAATATGCAAGACCTCTGGGACACTGTAAAAAGACCACGAATCATAGGCATAGAAGAAGGGGGAAAATCTCAGGTGAAAGGCAGAGAAAACATTTTTAATAAAATCAAAAAAGAAAGTTTTCCAAATTTAGGAAATGAGATACCTATCAAGGTGCAGAGGCATAGCTTAAGCACCAAGTAGACAGGACCAGAAAAGAAGCTCTCCATGTTATATCATTGTCAAAACTCTAAATGTACATAACAAACAAAAGACATTGAAAGGTGTGAGAAAGAACTTACAAATCACATACAAAGGCAAGTCCATCAGAATAAAAGCTGATTTTCAATGAAGAGTGTGAAAGCCAGAAGGGCTTGGATAAATACCGTACAAGTCATGGTAGAACACAGATTCCAGTCCAGACTACTATATCCAGCAAAACTATCAGTTGTACTGGACAGAAAAATTAAAAGTTTTCGTGATAAAAACAGATTTAAGGAATTTAGATCTGCAAAACCAACTCTACAGGAGATTCTCAATGGATGGAATACTTCAGTCTGAAGAGATTAAACACTCTCAAGAGGGCTCAAGGAATAAATAATCCCAGAACAGTCAACCAAAAGAGGTGTAAGTAACTCTCAGTAATCATGGTCTCAACTCCCCAGTAAAAAATCACAGACTAACTGATTGGATTAGAAAAGAGTATTCATTGATTTGTTGCCTCCAAGAAACACACCTCACCAACAATGATCAATACTGTCTGAAGGTAAAAGGATGAAAAAAGACATTCCAAGCAAATAGAACCAAGAAACAAACAGGTGTAGCTATTCTAATATCCAGCAATATAGATTTAAAACTAAAACTAGTCAGAAGAGACAAGGAAGATTACTTCATACCCATTAAATAAAAATACACTGGGAATATACTAAAATCCTAAACATATATGCATCACACACAAGGACAACCAATTTCATAAAAGAAACATTATTGGATCTAAAATCACACAGTGACTCCAACACAGTGATAGTGGGTGACTTCAAAACCCACTGTCACCAATAGGTAAGTCAACAATATAAAAACTAGAAAACCCTGGAGTTAAATGACACCAGACATCTACAGAACATTCCACCCAAACACAAAAATATACACTTGCTTCTCAGCATCCCATGGAACTTTCTCCAAAACTAGCCACAAAGCACATCTCTACAAATTTAGAAAAAGTGAAGTATCATCCTGCATTCTGTCTGATCACAAAAGAATAAAGCTAGATATCAACAACAATGAAAATGGGAAAAATAAACCAAGAATGGAATACACAAGACCTCTGGGGCATTGGTATTGACTGTTCTTGGATAATTTATTTATTCTTTGTGCCCTCTTAAGAGTATTTAGTCTTCTCTTCAGATGAAATAATTCATTGAGTATCCTCTGTAGAGTTAATTTTGCAGACCTAAACTCCTTAAATCTGTTTTTATCATAGAAAGTTTTACTTTCTCTATCAATTACAACTGATAGTTTTGATAGATACAGTAGTCTGGGCTGGAATCTTGTTCTTTCATGACTTGTATGGTATTTGTTCAAGGCCTTCTGACTTTCACAATCTCCATTGAAAAGTCAGCTATTATTCTGATGGGCCTGCCTTTGTATGTGATTTGTACATTCTTTCTCACAGCTTTTGATATCTTTTGATATTGAAATGAACTCATGGAAGTTAAACAACGCACTACTCTATGAAATTTGGATCAAAGGAGAAATCAAGAAGTAAATTAAAAATTCCTAGAATTGAAATAAAATGAAGACACAACACAGCAAAACATATGGGATGCAATGAAGGCAATTCTAAGAGGAAAATTTTTAGCATTAAGTGCCTACAACAGAAAATTAGAAATATTTCACACAAATAAATTAATGATGCACCTGAAGGCCTTGGAAAATCAAGAAAAAACAACACCTAAAAAGAGTAGACAAGAAGAGAAAATAAATAAAAGCAAGGCCAAAAGTACTGAATTAGAAGCAAAGAAAACAATATAATCAATGAAACAAGAGTCAGTTCTTTGAAAAATCAACAAGATTGACAAACCTTTAGCCAAATCAACCAAAAGAAAAAGAGTGAGGACCCAAATTAACAAACTCATCATTGAAAAGGGAAACATTGCAACAGAACCTGAGGAACTTCAGAAATCCGTAAGGATATGCTTTACAAATCTATATTCCACTAAACTAAAAAAAAATCTAAAAGAAATGAAAAAATTTCTAGATACGTACATCCCACCAAAATTAGATCAAAATGTTATAAATAATTTAAACAGACTTATAACAGCCAATGAGAGATATACAGGTAATTAAAAACTTCCCAACTAAAAAGAGCCCAGGACCAGATGATACAGAGCCAAATTTTATTAAATACTCAAAGAAAAACTAATAAAAATACTCCTCAAATTATCCCAAAAAATAGAAAATGAAAGAAAACTTCCAAATTCTTTCCGTGAAGCCAGTATTACTCTAATACCCAAACCACACAAAGACTCAACAAAAAAGATAATTATAGGCCAACTTCTCTAATGAACATAGATGCAAAACTTCTCAATAAAATATTCACAAACTGAATGCTGGAACACATCAAAAAGACTATGCACCATGATCAAGTTGGATTCCTCCCAGAGATACAGGGATGGTCCAACATACATAAATCAATATGTAATCAACCATATAAACAAACTCAAGGACAAAAATCACATACTCATCACTTTAAATGCAGGAAAGATCATTGATGAAATCCATCATCCATTCAGGATAAAGTTATAGAGAATCTAGGGATACAGGGCATGATCTCAACATAATAAAGACAATATACCACAAGCCCACCACCAGCGTCATACTAAATAGAAAAAAAAAAAGGAATAGGAACAAGCCAAGGATGTCCACTCTCTCCATGCCTGTTCAATATAGTATTTGAAGTGTTACCTAGAACAATAAGACAAATGAAAGAGATAAGGGGAATACAAATTGGAAAGGAAGAAGTCAAACTATATACATAAAAGACCCTAAGGACTTCACCAGAAAACTCCTAGAGCTGCTAAATACATTCAGTAAAGTAGCAGAATTAAAAACTAACAGCTAATTATCAGTAGCCTTCCTATATACCAACAACAAACCTACAAAGTAAGAAATCGGTAAATGATCCACAAAACATCAAAATCCACAAAACATCTGGGAATAAATCTAACCAAGGAAATGAAAATTAAAGACTTTTATAATAAAACTCTGTGAGTTCGAGGCCAGCATGGTCTCCATAGAGAATCCAGAACAGCTGCAGCTACAGGGAGACCCTGCCTCAAAAACACAAAACAAAAAACAAAAAGACAAAAAAAAAAAAAGAAAACTTTAAGACACTGAAAGATACCAAAAGATGGAAGATGGAAAGACCTCACATGCTCATGGATTGGTAGGATTAATACTCTAAAAATGGCTAACCTATCAAAAGCAATCTACAAATTCAATGCAATACCCATTAAAACTCCAATGCAATGCTTCACAGAAATTGAAAAAATAATCTCAAATTTCATATGGAAACACAAAAAGCCCAGGATGGCCAAAATAATTGAAAATCTGAATGTATTACTGAATCTATTACTATCCCTAATCTCAAATTATACTATAGAACTATAATAATAAAAACAGCATGATACTTGCATAAAAACAACACATTGATCAGTGGAATAGAAGTCCCAGACTCAAACCCATGCATCTACAGCCCCTGGTTTTTGACAGAGAAGCCACAAATATACTCTGGAGAAAAGTCAGCATGTTCAAAAAATGGTGCTGGTCAAACTGAATAGTGGCATGTAGAAGAATAAAATTAGATCTCTACCTCTCACCATGGACAAAACTCAACTCAAAATGGATCAAGGACCCTAACACAAGACCTGATAGCCAAAATTAAATAGAGGAGAAAATAGAAATACATTGGAACTTATAGACTCAGGAAAGAACTTTCTGAACAGGATTCCTATAGTGCAAGGATTAAGTCCAAAAAAATGACAAATGGGACCTCATGAAGTTAAAAACTTTCTGTACAGCAATTGACACTGTCATTTGAGTGAAGAGACAACCTACAGAATGGGAAAAGAATATTTACCAGATATACCTCTGACAGAAGGTTAGTGTCTAAAATACACAAGGAACTCAAAAAACTGAACGTCAAAATAAAAAACAACCCGATTAAAAATGGGGGCAAGGAAAGGAATAGGGAGTTCTCTAAAGATGAAACACAAATGGCTGAGAAATAATTTTTAAAATGTTTAACATCTTTAGTCATCAGGGAAATGCAAATGAAAGCCACCTTGAGATTTATTCTTAGCAGACTCAGAATGGCTAGAATCCAAAAACAAACAACAAATGCTGGTGAGGATGTGGAGGAAGGTGAACTCACACCCACGGCTGGTGGCAGTGCAAACTAATGTAGCCATGATGGAAATCAGTGTGGAGATTCCCCCAAAAGCTAGAAATTGATCTATCATTTGATCCAGCCGTACCACTCTTGGGCAAACTACTCTATATCCTAATACAGAAATACCTGTTTATCTATGTTCGTTGCTGCCCTTTTCATAATAGCCAGAAATTGGAAACAACATAGATGCCCATCAACTGATGAATAGATTATGAAGTGTGGTACATATACACAATGGAATATTATTCAGCTCTTAAAAATGAAATTATGAAAGTCTCAGGTAAATGGATGGAACTGCAAACAATCATCCTAAATAAGGTAACCCAGACCTACAAAGACAAATGTCACATATTCTCTTTCATAGCTGGATGCTAGCTTTGAAATTTTAGCTATACATGTTTCAATTTGAAAATCCAGAGAGAGCAAGAAGCTAGTAAGTGGCCATGAATGGGATGAGGATTCCTGGGAGGGGAGGTATAATGCAATGATGTAAAGGAAGACAGGGGATAATAGATTAGGAAGGGCTAAATGGGGTGGGGAATAGGATGGCAGGGCAGAGGAGGGGATATGGGGAGGAATAACTAACACTAAAAGCCTTTAGAAAAAGTCCTATGGAAACAAACCACTATAGAACTCCTTAAAGCATATACATATACATTCTTAAAAGAGATTAAAAGTAGTTACCTTACAACAGGAAAACACCGCCCCACTAGACATCATAAGTTTGTAAAGTAAAAGTCCAATGCCAAGAATGGACTCCCTCTTTTGAAGCTGTTGACCAGGAATCCCATCGACCCTCAAATAATACAGGCAATTAACTCTGCTCTTGGTTACTCAACCAGAACTTCACAGTAAGACCCTACTGCTAAAGACACCATATAGATGAACTGTGGAACAAACAAGGAGAAATCAAGCTGGTGATCACTTCAAAGCCTCTAGTTTTCAAAGTGCTAGAAGGTGCTATGCAAGCTACCTGAAGAGAAAATTTAGTATGAACTTTATGCAGTTGTGAATCCTGCCAGTTACAAGAACAACTGGCTGGTACTGAGTGTGGTGGCACATGCCTTTGATCCCAGCACTTTGGAGGCAGAGGCAGATAATGGATCTCTGTGAGATTGAGGACAGCCTGGTCTCCATAGTAAGTTCCAGGCTAGTTGTAGCTACAGGGAGACCTTGTCTCAAAAAAGCCAAAAAACAACAACAACAACAACAACAACTGCCCTGACAATATTTTCCCAACAGTGAAATAGTGGCACAAGTATATAGGAGCAGTCAACAACTTTCTAACTGAATTTAAAGTCTGCTTCATAGTTTGGGACCCACACCTGACATTGTACTGATGTTGGGCCTAGGAACCTGAGGCTAAACAACACAAAGGCCATAGAAGAAAATCTAATACAACTATTCTAAATAGATACAGTATTTAAACTGGTTTTTAATGACTTATTGTTATACCACATAGATTAATCATCTCTCAATTCTCAGCAGAGAAACACCATTATACAGAAGATGATGATCAATGCAGAAAACCACAACTGGTCAATGTGCAGAGAATACGAGGTTGCAGAGTACTTTCCCCGAATAGGACATCTATATAAAACTTTTGTCTCCCAAGGCTCAAGAATGTTTGCAGAAGTGGGGGCAGAAAGATCATAAGAACCAGAGGAGATAGATGACCATAAGGAAACAGAGCTTTCCAGATAGCTGGTCAGTTACTCATATGAATTCACAGCAATAGGAACAACATAGACAAGTCCCATGTAAGCTCAAGCCAGACAAAGTCTGAGCATGGAGGTGGAAAAGCAAGTGAGAAGCCCCACAACCCTACTTATTGGAGATATTGGTATCCAATGGCTACTGAGAAGGGGAAATTCAATCTCATTTAAGGGTGAGACTCTTGGTAGGCTGCCCAGGCTCCAGTGTATGGATTCATATTGAAGAGCATTTGGAGATACAAACCAGACTCTATAAGCTTTAATATATATATATATATATTGCACATACTAGAGTATAGAAATTTTGTGGGGGGATACAGATATGGGAGGGGATCTAAATATGATCAAGCTATATTGTATGAAATTCACATTTATATAATGTTAGAAACAAGGCTTTACATATTTTTCTTAAATGTATTGCTTTATAAACAGACTCTTTGTCATTTTTTAAGAGCATAAGGTAGGGGTTTATTTACAGAAGAGTGAGCACCACACATTTACAGCTGTGCTGTAAAGTCCACACTCAAATACAGATCCTGTGACCTCCCGACAGCCGCACAAAATGGTGCTTATATGTACTTTGTTCTCAGCTTATATATACTTTGCTCCTCCCCCCACATGCAGCTAAGGTCAACTAATTGGGTGGGAGGTGTGACTGACTCCCCCTTGGACTCCTTGATGAGTGTGGGAAGGATGTATGACTATAGCTTGCCAGCATAGTGGGTGGAGGACATTTCCAGTTAACACTCCACCCCTTCCTCTGGCTCTTACATTCCTTCTGCCAACCTCTTCTGCAAAAGTCCTTGAGCCTTGGAGGGGATGGTAAGTGTGGGATGATCTTCCTCCCATTGTGGCAAGATACTGAATTTTTGGGTCTCTGCATCATCTGTTTTCCATAGGCTGTTGGCCAGTTTGAGTGGAATTCCATCTCCTATGCAAAAAGCAAGAACATGTAAACAGTGACTGCTGTAATAACTTAACCCATGGGTGTAAACACAAATGCCTGTTCGGTACTTTAGCAGGTGCATAATTTCCATGTAACAAAGCAATTGCAATGACTTCCCACAGGGGCCTATAGTCTCCCCTGACACAGGGCAGGTGGCCAGGTCTACAGTACCAGATGTGTGTTCCACCCATAGGAATAGGCATTATATCGAATTGAAAATTTGCTGGTTGTACATATACTAGATGCTCCACTATTGCACCAGCAAGAACATCTTGCTTGGTATGTTGATAGTGCAACACACAGGGTCTGTTGTTGAGAATTATAAAGGAAAAATTTCCCCTAGTCATCTGCATGTTGCCTTTTGGCACCATAAAAGCCACCCATCCAGTGGCAGGGAGTTTCCAGCTTAGTCCAACCTTGATTTCTCCCTCTCCTGTGCTCACTCACATCATGCAGTGTCTTCAGCAACAGGGTTTTTCCATCCACTTCTGGTGTACAGCTAACATTATTGGCAATGGCCTTTATTGTTTTGGGGACCTCTAGTGTCCCTCAGGCCAACAGCTCACAGGAAGCAACCCACCTCTGGCACTGGGATTTTCATTTAACAACTGTATGGCTTCTGGAAGGGCTTTCTTCCAACCCCATGGGGTTCCTTCTGTGCTTAAGAGGCTTTTTTTTTTTCACTGTGTATCTGGAGAATTTTTATTTCCCCCTTTATTCCCATAGTTCTTTGTATAGTCCTCCTTCTCCCCCGATTAACTATGCCCTTTTTACATATTTCTCCCTTAATAACACCTTTATCCTACTATTATTCTCTCTCGGATTCCATCTCTCCCTTTACATCCCTGTTTTCCTTCCATATTCCTGGTCCCTGCAGTTGCATCAGGATGTGCACTCACTTATAAAGATTTGGTGCTAGGATCCATAGATGAGGGAGAACATATGTCTTTTGTTTTTCTGAGTCCATGTTACTTCACTTAGTATAACAGTTTCTAGATCCATCCATTTACCTGCAAATTTCATTATTTCATCTTCAGATTTCTTATCATTTATATTGCCAGTGTATATGGAATCTACATTCTAGCTACATTTTCTGATTGGTTTTTTTGTCTCTGTGTAAAATGTCGTTAGCTGTTTTAAAACTATGCAATAAGTAATAACCTATTGCACTTTTAATTACTTTGCATTGCCTACATAAGCAATCATATCTTCTATGGATATCAACTGTTTTGTTTCTTATTTCCTGATCTTTATACCTGTTTTGTTTCTTCCTTATTGCACACAATAACAGGAGTTTTAGTATACTGTTTATATAGCAGCCATTGCTATCTTATTATAGAATTTAATGACAGTGTCTCAGCCATGGATTTTCCATTGACTTCATGTCTTATTTATGTAATGGATAAGCTCTTTTATGAAATGTACATATATATAGACTTAGGAAGAGTTTAAGTTGGAGTGTTCTAAAATGGAAGCAGTCTGTCTTTGTCTGAATGTTAAAACCAAACACATAGCCTCAATGCCTAGAAATAATTGAATGAACTGCTTGACACACAAGAATAAACTACATCTACATCACAGCTCTTCAGATATGAACTGCACTTTATTACTCCACACAAAGTTTTCAAATACAGAGTTCTCTAGGGTAAAAAAGGGAACACCCCAGTTCTCCTAACTGAGCCCCAAATAGCCCAAATATCTGCTGAGCATGGCACAGGCTGTTTTCAAATGTGTCCCCACTCATGGTAATGCCTACTGTAGGTTTGACAGATCATTTCTCAGCTTTAGGAAAAGTTCCTGGTTTGCAAATTACTTTTACATTTTGTCTATTGTTAACGTCTTTTATTTCTGAAGTAAAACAATTTAGACACAATAGATTTGATTATGACAAGTAGTTACAAGTTTTGCTGATATTTTTCTTGGTACATCTGTACATATTTTTCTTGTATTAGCCTTGCACATTTTTTTCTATTAAAATTATACCATTGCCATGAAATACATTTGAGAGTAGGAAATTCTTTTTACTTATCACAGTACTTTGTACACAGACAATCTGTTTCTGGGGAACTGTTAGAATTCACCCTTGCACCATCGTGACCTCTGTTTTATACTTTTGATATGGGATCATTTTGTTTTGTTTATTATTGTTAATGAATTTTGGTATATTTAATATTCTATTTCTTTTTAAATCCAATTTGAAATTTTTAATTTTGTTCAAAAAGCTGTTCCTTTAATACAAAGTTTCAAAAGCATTTACTAAAAATTATTCGCAGTATTCTTGAAAACTTGTTTAAACGACTCCAACACCAATGCCCACAGTTCCCCCATTTCTCCCTAATATTGTTTATTCTGCATTCATTTTCAATGGTTTATACCATGTAGTTATTTTTAGTAAAGTTATGGGAGTATTTAACTGAGTTTTCCTCTGAAAATACTTTGTTTCACCCTCTCTGTTGAATCAAAGGTCACCTTGACATAGAAGCCTACACTGACAGCTTCTTTGTGTCCTTTAAATTCACTGCTCTGGTGTCTTTGGGCTTCTTTTTGGCTGATATGATATGGAAGGACATTGAACCAAGGTTATAGCAGAAAATGTTCCACAACAGAAGCCACTTAGATTGAAGAAGCATAACAATACACCAAGAGGTTCATTTAAAATAGTCCACTACATAGAACATATGCAAAGGTAATAAAACAATGTAGTAAGGTCACAAAGCACAAGCTCAGTATTTAAAAATCAGCTCTATTTCTTGTTGAGCAATAAACTTTGTAGAAATACCATTTCTACTACCACCAGAAAAAAAAATTTAATGCCAGGAAATAAATTCAACAAAAATGAGCAAGAGCACTGCATAACAGTACCATGTGTAGCCAACAGTATAATGATATATCAGTTATCTCTAAATTGGTTGTAAATTCACTGTAACCCCAGTAAAGATACTAGCAATTAGGAGAATAATAGAAAGGCCATTAACACCCTGAATATAAGAGGAACAAGGCTGAATGAATTTACTACAGATATCAAGATGTATTTCAAAGCTAGAAAAATTAACATGTTGGTGAGCAGCTCAGTGGTTCAAACCCAGCACAAAAAAAAAAAGAAAAAAATGCAATGCGTGATTGATACGAACCTAGACAACTAGATCAATTAATAGCCATTCCAGTTACATTAAAGAGGCTGCTGTGATAAGTGGTTCTACATCAAATATAAGCACTCACTCCATGTTAATCATAAACCTAAATGTGAACCACAAAAACATAAAATTTATAGAAAATTATGCCAGAAAATAAGTTCCTGATCATGGGTCAGAAAAAAGAGTTTTCAAATAGGACTCAAAAATGCTACATGCAGAGCTGGGGTAATGGCACTCAGAAGGCAGAGGCAGGTGGATCTCTGTGGGTTCGATGAGGCCAGTCTGGTCTACGAAGTAAGTTCCTCACCAACCAAGGCTACATAGTGAGGCCCTATTTAAAAAAAAAAAATGTTTAAAGTATTAAATATAAGAGAATGGATCAATAACCAGACTTCATCTAACTTTACTTCTGCTCATTAAAGGCACCATTAAGAAAGTGAAAAGTTGGGCTGGAGAGATGGCACAGAAGTTAAGAGCATTGGCTTCTCTTGTATATGACAAATGTTCAGTTCTCAGGACCCACATGACAGCTACCCATCATCTGTAACTCTAGTTCTAGAGTATCTGATGTATTCTTGGGGTCTCCACAGGCATTACATGTACATGTGTACTTACATACATGCACATAAAACATTCATACTCATATAATAAAAAGAAATAAATTATAAAAGAATTTTCTAAAGAAAGTGAAAAGTAAGTCCAATCACAAAGTTAAAGACAATACTTAAAATATCTATAGCCTACAAATGACTCATATCCAGAGTAAAGAAAGAATCCTGCAACTCATTAGGAAAAAAAGAAAACATTTAGGATTGGGTGAGGGCCTGTGAGATGACTCAGTAGCTAAAAGCCTTTGCTATTAAACCCCCAGAACCAACAGTGGAAGGAGAAAACCAACTCCCACAGGTTGTCTTCTGACCTCTGTACACATACTGTGGCACACATGCACCCGAAGTCATACACACATATATCATACACACACATACACACACTAAATAATCAATAACAATAATAGCAAAGAAAAAAATTAAATAAATAAATAAATAAATAAAAACAGGTGAAAGACTTGAATAGGCACTTCGCAAAAGAAAACATCTGATAATAAGGAGATGAAAACATTCTCAAGATATTAGTAATCAAGGAAATTCAATTAAAATAACCCTATGTAATCATCTCAGTGAAAAACAAAAAAATTGACAACATCAATTATTGTTAAGGATGTGATTAATTAGAACTCTCATATATGACTAGTAGGATTTCAAATTGGCACAACCAATTTGGAAAACTGTTGAAATTATCCTCCTGAAGCTAAATGTGTCCTTTTCCTTTGACCCAGTAATTCAACCTCTAGGATAGAGTCACAAGAAACAAGTACATATATGTACCAAAAGCCATGCCAAAGGATGCTCTTAGAATTTTATTTATAATAGTCAGAATAGGATACAACCCAAATATCCATGGATCTTAGAATAAATAACAAATTGTAAAATACTCAAGCAATAAAATGCTACACTGAAAACAGGAAACGTGCATGGCAGCTTAAATAGGTGTGGAAAGAAGACAAACACAGAAGATGATAATAAGGAAAATTCCAGATTTTTTAAATAAATAATTTATTGAGAACTTCATACATGCATATAAGGTGTTTTGATCAAATCCATGCCAAGTTCCTCCCCTCCAACTCCTCCCATATCTCCCCATCACTTTTTTCTGATAACTTCATGTACCCTTTCTTCTTCTTTGATTTATTTATTTTGTTTTTATGGGGCTTTTGGCTCCTCTAACATCCCCCCTCCAAAAAGGTAACCTCTCATGCCACCTCCAGTGGAGCCCGCATGAGGAACTTGGGTCAAGGCTGAGAAAACTTCAAAGGAAGAATGCTTCCTGGAGAATGGCTGTGTTAAAAGAGCATGCTGTGTCCTTGGCTGTTCTGTTTTAGTTCTTGTCTTCATTGCTCTCTTTATCCCTGTTCTTTCCTCATAGAGGAACTGCTTTGTGCCTACTCAGGTCATTAGGCCCACCTGAAGAGAGACTAGATGATTTCCTGGGAACTCAGTTGCCCAATATTAGACTTCCTCCAAATGCTCCTCTTTTGTTTCAAGCAATAAGTAAAGGAGTTCCTCCAAATGCTCTTCTCTTATTTTAAACAATAAGTAACGTAGCTAAGAATAAGCAACTTTGAAGAATTCTAGATAAATTACAGCAAGAAGAATTATTTGTAAATAATCCCCCTGCTTCAGTTCCTAGAGTTGACTCAAGGAGATTAAAGGGATACTGAAAGAAGATTGCTGCCTTTAGTTAAGACAGACTTAGGACTTGCCTACGAGTTAGGGAGAGGTAGGCTATGGCATCCCCTTAAGGGAAAGGAGAGCATATTCAGAATCCCTGAGCCCACTGATGAACCACTTCCTCATACAGGAGTTTATGAAGGAAATAATAGATGGGTAAATATTCAAGGAAGGAAGGTTTCATGGTATTCATTATAGTTTATGGATAGGTTAGCTAGATCCAGACCAACTTGGTGTCTTTATTACAAGTCAGCATAGCAAAGTATACTTGAACAATTACAGGCAATATAAGAAACATGGAAAGAAAGAATAGGAAAATATGGATTAGAGAAACTAGCTTTTAAAGTTATATGGAGTTATTATAAGAAAGATGCTATTTTACAACTTCACTGGGAAACGGAACCATAAAATTACCAACCATGAAATTTATAAGTAGCTGATGTTGCCAAACCACTAAGGGAAAAGGACAAATAGTCTAAGCACCTGATTAATTAGATAAGAACACTCTACACTGTACTGTATTGCTTTGATTTTGAATTGTATTTCTAAGAAAATAATTAACCATGAAATCAACCTGATGTTTGTATAGTCTTGTTCTGTAACTTGTATAAAATCTGATGCTCTAATTTAGCAAATTACATTCAGGTCATCAACCATCTCTTGTGTTGTGTCTGTTTGTCACTCGCCGAATCCTTGCCCACTCTCCAATTCCCTGTTCCCGTCAGACTGAGTGCTCCAGTCTGGGCTGATCCATCGCAGTAACCCTAAAATCTTTTAAGGATTAGAAACAAGCTCCCAAATACTTTCAACATTTTTGACCTTTGGAACAGAGTATGTTGCCAAGAGGCCCAAGGGCATTGTGAGTTTTAGCCAAAAACTGGCTACTTTTCTCTGGGGTCTTTTTACCCTAACTGCCTACATAATTCCTACCTCCTATTCTTATCACACCATCCTCTGAAGGATGCCAATTTACCAATAGGGATTTGGTTCACAGACCTCTCTGGCTTCTTCCATGCTGAATAGGGATGCAGGGTGACGCAATTGGATTACCCCTTCAGAGGGTCCATCTAAAAGAATCCCAGATTGCATAACTCTTATTTGTAAGGAGGAAAAGAAAGTCCTTAGATCATGACTATGTGAAGGAGAAGTAAAGTCAAGAGTAATTAGTATTACAGGTTCCAGATAGAGAGCTAGAAAAAAGTCAGAACAGGGCAATTCTCAAAAGTTCATATGAGAGTCAATTGGAATTTCTTGACAAGCGCTTCCAAAAGCATCCCTCTATTGGGTTCTTCCTCATTTTTCTTTTGTCTTCCAAGGCTGGACTCTAGAGTAAGGATTTGTTTTCAGGTATTTTGATAGCTGTTGGAGTGGTTAGAATCAGTGTCAGTTCCCTCTCAAAGGCTTCTAGATAGGGGGAGAAAATAAATTTATCCATCATTTTAGAACAATAGCTGGTTGTCTCCCTTAGCCACAGGTGGGCACTACAGTATTAGAGATCAAGATTTGAAGTCTTACATCCTAGCAGCACTTTCTGATTAGGAACAAAATCATCAATGAGAAATAATTTCCTAAATAATTTTTATATAGATTTAAGTCTAATATCTGGGAAGTGTAATCCCTTGAACTCTTAAAGAAATGTACTAATGACTTTACTTTTGGGTTATACTTTCCTTTTGGGTTTTTAAGACTATACAGTTGGCCCAATAAATCAATTTATTCTTATGCTTAAGGTCATTTGAGCATCTGTTCCTCGAGGGGTCACATGGGCTTGGGAGGAGCCCCTGGCTCCTTTCTTCTACCAATTCCATCCATGTGATGATAATTCAAAGGTCCTGCTCAACCACATCTGGCTTCACTTGGAAGCATGAATGAGATGTTTCCTCTGAGTTGACCCTCCTCTTTGTAGACTGGACACTGGTTCAAGTTCACCTCATGGGGTCTCCATGTCCTCCATGAACAAGAGGACCGGTGACTCACCACAGTTACAGGACATTTTGAAAGATGTTTCATAGTCCCCTCCTGAAACTTAATTGGCCTTGGAGGGCAAGGGGCAAAAGCTGTCCTGTAAGTCCCTCTGACGACATTAGTATAGGCCTCAAACTATGGCTGTTAAACATCCAATAAGGTTAGTTCCACCAGTCTGGTAGTTTTAATTATCATGTGCTATGTAGATAAGGCTTGGGTAAAAAACCAAATATTCTCAGATAAACCTTGACTAAATATGTATTTTGTTCCTTAAATTAGTTGATGAAACTATGACCATAGAAGCTGTAATATTATGCATATGTTACTTTTGTCTCATCCTTTATATATCATAACAAACCAAAACAGACCTTCATCACTTGCTTAGGCTTTCTCATTTTTTCTATTTCAGATAAAATCCTTTTAACATCTTTTACTTTCTCATTTCCTTTAAAATATATATATATATGACTCTATTTCCATGGGCTACACAACTGGCCAGCCTCTCTCCCAGAGGCCCTCTGGGACTGATCCTGCCCTCAACTCCCTTTGCTTCCCTGGGCCAGCATGACCCACCAGCCCCTCTCTTGGGTAAGCCAATTGCGCCCTCCGTGCCTTGACTCCCCCAGCCTCATTCACCCTCCCATTTCCCCTGCCTGTCTCTACTCCTAGCCTGGGTCATAACCCATTCCTTGTCTTGGCCAGGGGAACCACCACTGCTTCCTGATCCTTTGCATCTAGACCAACTCAGTTCCTTCTTGTGGTCCCCAGGAGCCCTCTGGGCCTGGTCCCGCCCTCATCTCCCTCTGTTTCCCTGGGCTGCACAACCCACCAGCCTCTTTCTGGGACACCAGGGCTGATGTCTTGGCTTCCTGATCCTTTGCATCCAGACCAACCCAGTTCCTCAGTGCAGTCCCCAGGAGCCCTTTGGGCCTCTTCCAGCCTCATCTCCCTTTGCATCTCTGGATGACATGTCCACCAGCTTCCCAAGACCAGCATCTTTCCTGGGCCCTACTCCCAGGCCTGTCTAAGCCCCCAATTCCTAAAGCCAAATCTTTCCTGAAGGGATCCAGACCTTGAGATGCCTGAGAGCATGTGATCCTCATCTGACTTGGGCCTCTGTGGGAACTCCTGAAGACAAAAGCAATCTGGCCACTCCAATACAAAATCAAAAGAAAGAACATGAAGCTTAGACAAACCAGCTTTTCATGCCCAAAAATAAACCACAAAGGCACTTAAAGTTTACTAAAAGGAGCAGACCTAAACTTGAAGGCTTGAGTCTCACACAAGAATCAGAAACTACAAAAGAAATTCACATGTTAAAATCACAGAGAAAAAATAATAACATGAAAAACCAAGTAAAATATCCCCACCAAATACCAATAATCCTCTAGAGGAGTACAATGAGAATCCCATAGAGATAATACAGGACATGGAACTAAAAAGAACAATTATAAACATGATAAAAGAATTCAGTGAATTTAAAGAACACACAAACAAAGAAATTAAAGAACTGAAGGAAGATGGGATAAACTTCTGAATGAATTCAGAAAAGAGGAAATATTGAAGAGTACCCAGGCTGAAATGAAGAAGGATGTGAAACACTCAATAAGCCTATTAGAAATGATGGGAGAAAGCCTCACCAATAGGATGAATGAAATAGAAAACAGAATATCAAGACTGGAAGATAAAGTGGACTAACGAGACCACTCAAATAAAGATTATGAAACATTTAAGAAAGCACAAGAATGGAATATGCAGGAATTGTGTGACACCATAAAAATACCAAACTTAGTGGGGCTTGGTGGTGCATGCCTGTAGTCCCAATATTTGGGAGTCAGAAGCAGGCAGGTCTCTGTGAGTTCGTGGCCAACCTGGTCTACATACTGAGTTCCAAGACAGCTGGGGTTACAGACAGACTCTGCTTCAAAAAGACAAAGAGGAAAGAAAGAAAGAAAGAAAGAAAGAAAGAAAGAAAGAAAGAAAGAAAGAAAGAAAAAAAGAAAGGAGAAGACTCCCAAGATTCTGAGCATGGACCAGATCTTAACAGATTCAGAGAAGGAAAATTCCCAAAATTAAAGAGAGACATGCCCTTACAAATACAAATAGCATATAGAACATCAAACAGACAGGACCAGAAAAGAAACTCTCCAACGCACATCATACTAAAAGATTAAATGTACAGAAAAAAGAAACAATACTGAAAGCAGGAAAAGAGAAACAACAAGTCAAATATAAAAGAAAACGCTTTAGGATTACAGCTGACTTCTCAGTGCAAACTATGAAAGCCAGAAGAGCCTGGACCAAAGTATTCCCAGTTTTAAATGACCACAGATGCCAAACTTTACACAGCAATACTGTCTATTATAGTTAAAGGGGTAAAGAAAAATCTTCCATGACATGAATAGCCTGAAAGAACTCATGTCCACAAAACCAGACCTTCAGAGAGTTCTGGAAGCAATACAAAGAGCTGAAGAAAGGAAAGACTATACCCAAGGGGTTGCTAAAAGAAATTCAATAAACATGTAACTGGAAAAGTACAGCTATATCAAGAATGTAAACAGAAATAAATATGACAGGATTCAATACACATCTTTCATTAGTAACTTTGAATATTAACAGACTGAATTCCCCAATCAAAAGACACAGACTAGGTGAATGGATTAAGAAACAAAATCCATTTTTTGTTGTCTGCAAGAAACTCTTCTCACTTTCAAGGACAGGCACTGTCTTAAGGTGAAAGGATGGAAAAAAAAAACATACCAAGCAAATGATACTAAGAAAAAAGCAGGCATTGCAATTACTAATATCTGACAACTAGAGTTTAAACTAAAACTAATCAGAAGAGATAGAGGGCCACTTCATTCTCATCAAAGGAAAAATAAATCAAGAAGATATTACAATCGTGAACATATATTCACC
>NW_008360320.1:510525-515169 GCF_000622305.1 Nannospalax galili | reverse complement strand
CTCTAACTAATTAATAGTAGGGGACTTCAATACCCCATTGTCTCCATTAGATAGGTGAACAGGGCAGAGAGTTAACAGAGAGACATTTCAATTAAACAATACCATATATCAAATGGACTTAACAGACATCTATTGAGTATTCCACCCAAGCACCAAAGAACATACTTTCTATTCAGCAACCCATGGAACCTTCTCCAAAATCTACCGTATACTGGGGCACAAAACAAGCCTCAGTAAACACAAAAAGATTGAAATAATTCCATGCAATCTATCAGAACACAATGCAATAAAGCTTACATCAACACCAGAGGAAGCCCTAATCACCACATGAACACATGATGAATGAGTCGATAGAGAAATTAAGAAAAGCATAAAAGTATTCCTGGAACTAAATGAAAAGGACAATACAACACAACAAAACCTCTGGGACATGCTGAAAGCTGTACTTAGAGGGAAGTTTATAGCTGCACATGCCTACATCAAAAAATCAGAAAGAACACAAATAAATGATTTAATACTGCAACTGAAGACACTTGAAAAGCAACAACAAATGAAAACCAAACCCAGAAGACAAGAAGAAACCAAACAATAGGTCAGAAATTAATGAAATCAAAACAAAGAAAACAATGCAAAGAATCAATGAATCCAAGAGCTGGTTCTTTGAAAAGATAAACAAGATTGACAGACTGCTAACCCAGTTAACCAAAAGAAAGAAAGAGCATCTCCAAATCAACAAAATCAGAGATGAAAGGGGAAACATCACAACAGACACCAGAAAGGTACAAAGCATTATAAGGGAATACTTTAAAAACTTATATACTACTAAATTTGAAAACCTAAAAGATATGGACAGATATCTAAAGTACCACCAAAACTAAACCAAGAAGAGATTAACAGCTTAAACAGACCCATAACACAAAAAGAAATTGAAAAAGTAATACAAAACCTCCCGACTGAAAAAAGCCCAGGACCAGATGGATTTACAGCAGAATTCTATCAGACATTTAAAGAAGATCTGCATCCAATACTGCTTAATTTATTCAAAAAATTAGAAATGGAAGTAGAACTTCCAAATTCCTTCTATGAAGCCAGCATCACTCTAACAACAAAGCCAGGTAAGACACAACCAAAAAAGAAAACTATAGACCATTTCCTTAAATGAACATAGATGCAAAATTCTCAACAAGATACTTGTAAACTGCATACAGACACACATCAAAAAGATCATCCACCATGATCAAGTAGGCTTTATCCCAGAGAAGCACGGATGGTTCAATATACATGTCAATAAATGTCATAAATCATATAAATGGGCTCAAAGACAAGAACCACATGGTCATCTCAATAGATGCAGAGAAGGCCTTTGACAAAATTCAACATGCAATTATGTTCAAAGTCCTAGAGGGAATTGGACTGGAAGGAACATACCTCAACATCATTAAAGCTATATATAACAAACCCACAGCCAACATCATTCTAAATGGAGAAAAACTGGATGCATTCTAATTAAAAACAGGAACCAGACAAGGCTGTCCACTATGCCCACTTCTCTTTAACACAGTGCTTGAAACTCTTGCAAGAGCAATAAGACAAGAGCAGGAAATTAAAGGAAAAATAATTGGAAAAGAAGAGATCAAATTATCCCTATTTGCAGATGATATGATATTATATATAAGAGATGCCAAAAATTCCACCAGAAAACTCCTAGAAATTAACACGTTCAGTAAAGTGGCAGGTTGCAAATTTAACCTACAAAATTCTGTAGCCTTTCTATATACCAATAACAAACAATCAGAGAAAGACTACATGGAAACACTACCCTTCACAATAGCTGCAAAAAAAATTATCTCAGAATAAACCTGACCAAGGACATTAAAGACCTACACAATGAAAATTTTAACTATTTAAAGAAAAAGATTGAGGAAGATGTCCGAAGATGGGAGGACCTCCCATGTTCATGGATGGGAAGAATTAATATTGTGAAAATGACCACCCTACCAACAGTCATTTATAGATTCAATGCAATGCCAATCAAAATCTCCATGACATTTTTCACAGAATTGGAAAAAAACATCCTAAGATTCATATGGAAGCATAAAAGACCTTGGATACCCAAAGCAAGCTTGAGCACTAACAGCAATGTCGGGGGAATTACTATACCAGATTTTAAGCTGTATTGCAGATTACAATACCAGAATTAAGCTGTATGTAAAAGCAACATGGTACTGGCACAAATATAGACCCATAGATCAATGGGACAAAATTGAAGACCGAAATATGAGTAAATGCAATTTCAGCCACCTGATATTTGACAAAGGGGCCAAGAACATTCACTGGAGGAAAGATAGCATGTTCAGTAAATGGTGCTGGCAAAAGAGGATCTCCACCTGTAGAAGAATGAAACTAAATGAAACTAAAACCCTATCTTTCTCCTTGCACAAAAGTCAATTCCAAATGGATCAAAGACCTCAATGTAAAGCCTGAAACTCTGAAACTGTTAGAAGAAAACATTGGCAAAAACCTAAAAGATATAGGTGTAGGAAAGGACTTTCTAAACCAGACATCAATTGCTCAGGAAACAAGGTCAAGTATCAGCCAACGGGACCTCAGTAAACGGAAAAGCTTCTGTACATCAAAGGAGGCAACCAGGGAAGTGAACAGAAAACCCACAGAATGGGAGAAAATCTTCACCAGCGACACATCTGATAGAGGTTTAATTACCAGAATATATAACGAACTTAAAAAACAGAGAACTAAGACAAGAAGCAACCCAATTGAAAGATGGGCTCAGGAGTAAATGGCAATGAAACATCTTAAAAGATGTTCAACATCACTAATAATCAGGGAAATGCAAATTAAAACCTCTTTAAGATTTCACCTTACCCCAGTCAGACTGGCTAAGATCAAGAAAATAAATGATACCAAATGTTGGAGAGGATGTGGGGAAAGGGGAACACTCATCCACTGCTGGTGGGGCTGCAAACTGGTTCAACCCCTATGGAAAGCAGTATGGAGAACGCTTAAAAAACTACAAATGAACCTACCATTTGACCCAGTTATACCACTCCTTGGCATATACCCAAAGAATTCACCCAATTGCAGAGACACTTGTACATCCATGTTTGTTGCTGCTCTTTTCACAGTGGCTAAGAAATGGAAGCAACCTAAGTGTCCCTCAATTGACGAGTAGGTAATGAAGATGCGGTTCATTTATACGATGGAGTTTTACTCAGGACTAAAGAAAGATGAAATTATGAAATTTGCAGGTAAATGGATGTAACTACAATCTGTTACACTAAGTGAAGTAACACAGACTCTGAAAAAAAAATCGATGTATGTTCTCCCTCATAAGGATCCTAGCATCAAATCATGATAAGTGAGTATGTATTCAGACATAACTAAAAAAACAAGAATAATGGAAACGAACCTGAGAAGTAAAGGAAAAGAAAGAACCTGAAAGAGAAGAACAGTAGGAAACAGGCCTTAACAACGAGATATGGATAAAAATTGGGTTAGTTTAAGGAAGGGAAGGGAAGGAACCTAGGGGATAAAGGGAAAGCAACCTAGGGGATAAAGGGAAAGAAGGAGCCCAAGAAATGTAGGACCATAGGAGAAGGGTATTATTAAGAAAGAAAGGGAGAAAATGGGGACACCTTAATTGGGGAAACCATGATGGAGGGGTGAGACAATACAAGAGATAAATAGCTCCTAGCTAGTTTTAAAGACCAGAAGTAACCATATTACTCCAACAACCTACTGATAAATTATACATACCAGATCAAGAAATATATGTATAGATAAGGTTTATCTGAGAAAAATTGGTCTTCGCCCAAGATTTATCTACAGGGCACACAGTAATTAAAAGTACCAGACTTGTGGAACTAACCTTCTTGGATGTTTAACAGACATACTTTGAGGCATATACTAATTTGATCAGAGGGACATAAAGGACAGTTTTTACTCCTTGCCCTCCTAGGTTGACTAGTTCCAGGAGACTATGAGCATCTCTCAAAATGTCCTGTAATTGTGGTGGGTCATCTGTCTTCTTGATCAAGGAGACCAAAAAGACCCCACGAGATGGACTTGAACCAGTGTCCAGTCTACAAAGAGCAGGGTCAACACAGAGGAAACACTTCCGCCATGCTTCCAAGCTAAGCGAGCCATGGTCCATCTTTGACTTATCATCACATAAGTGGAACTGTTAAAAGAAAAGAGTCAGGGGCTCCCTCCTAAGCCCATGTGACCCCTGAGGAATAGATCCGCAAACGACCTTAAGAGTGAAAATAAATTGCTTTATCTGGGCCAACTATATGGCCTTAAACACCCAAAAGGAAAGTATAACCAAAGATTAAAGGGGCCAAGATAATTTTTTAAGAGTCCATATGCATAGCTAAAGGCTACTCAACAAGCAACAATGCCAGATAGGAGATACATTCTTTTGAGTTGTTGGCCAGGGTGGCCAAAGGGACTCCCAGATAGTAACCCAGCATAGAACTGGGAAAATGAACAGCAGACCCAAATCTTATCTAAAGGAATATTGACAACTGATTGCTGCTAGATGAGGAACATCTGACCTTCCTAAAACAAAGACCTCTAGATAGGCTGACTAGATTCACCAGATGGAGAAGTAGCGAGGAATGGCTG
>NW_008360320.1:507862-509731 GCF_000622305.1 Nannospalax galili | reverse complement strand
AAAACTTAAGTCATAGTAATTAGTAGATGTGAAAAACATTACCATTGAAATCTACCTGACGACTTTATATCTATGCTCAGATGCCAAGGAGCTCAGAAAGTAACCAATTGTTACTAGCAATAATCAGATATATAGAGATTAGAAATGCATGTGCAAATGTCTTAGTGTTAATTGCATTAAAAATGAATTTTTCTGTATGAAACTGTATTTTAACAATGAAATGGAGAGCTTTTTTAAAGGTTAAAACCCCATTTAATTTTATGTATTATACGGTTTATACTGAGTACAATATTGTATAACAATTAATTCAACTGTAAACCTAAAATTTTACAGCCAATTTTGAAAGAGAGCATCTTAGCTCTGGAAATTGTTATTGAATATGTCAATGCTGTTGTAATGAAATGCTTCTTCTAATTATGTGGTTATTAAATAAATAATTTTTAAAAAATAAGAAAATAAATCATTTAAAAATGTACACAAAAAATAATTATGAAAAATAATCACATTAACAAATAAATTTTCCATTTGTCATGAGACTTCTTTTTCTGGGGAAGCTAAGCAATACTGGGGAACCAATGAAATTATTGAGTTTACTTACCAAAATAACTAAGGGGTTGCTAAGGTGTATGTAGGACCTGAGGGTATGCACACTTGAAAGCCTTTACCAAGCATGAGTCATGCCTTCTCTTCCTAGCCTTCCCCAGATTATATACTTTAGCCCTCCCCAAATCCAGGAGGCCATGTGTGATTAGGGCCAAATTACATATAGTTTGCTGGGAAGAGTAGTTGGATACTCTGACAAGGGTCCAATGACCCTGCTTGGCCCTCCTTTAATGAATGCACACAACCATCAACAAGCCCAATTTTGATATTTAGCAATCAGGCTCAGCTGAAGTCATGATGATGGTAGTTATTTCATGTAGAAGGGACTGCTGTATGGCATCATCTTATTAAAATGACCTAGAATTTAAAAGGATTTGGTGCCAGGATCCACACATGAGGGAGAACATACGTCGTTTGTTTTTCTGAGTCTGTATTACTTCACTTAGCATAACAGTTTCTAGAACCATCCATTTACCTGCAAATTTCATGATTCCATCTTTCTTTACTACTGAGTAAAACCCCAATGTATAAATGAACCACATTTTCATTATCCACACATCAGTTTGGAACACTTATGTTGCTTCCATCTCTTAGCTATTGTGAAAAGTGCAGCAACAAACATGGATGTACAAGTGTCTCTACAATAGGATGAGTCCTTTGAGTATATGCAAAGGAGTGGTATAACTGAGGCCTATGGTAGGTTCACTTTTAGTTTCTTAAGAGTTCTCCACACTTTCCCATAAAGGTTGTATGAGTTTGTGTGGAGAGCCACAGCCTCCGCCGCCATTACAAGATGGCGCCGGTATCCGGACCTTCTTAACAGTAAACATCCTGCTGCACCCATAAGAGGCGTGCACAAGAGCCTGCTCTCCCTCGCCTCCTCCCGTGGCGTGATCTCCAGCAACCAATCCGCTTCTTATACGTCATAGATGGGACCTTTAGACTATAAAAGCAACCGCTCTCCCGCTTCTCGGCATCTTCGGTCTTTAAGCTTCTAAGAGTGTAAGATGCGCATACAATAAACTGCTGCAGAAGGATCCTGACTTGTCCTCCCGCGTCGTTCTTGCCGGCGAGACGGAAAGCGGTCGGGGACACAAAACCAGTGCTTTCTTTTTTCCTTCCTTTTAAAAAATTTTATTATTTTTATTTTATGTGTATGCATATATTGCCAGCATGTAGGTAAGTGCACCCATGTTATGCAATGCCCACAGAGGGCAGAAGAGGCTGTCGGATCCCCTGGAACTGGAGTTAGGACAGTTGTTAGCT
>NW_008360320.1:496763-503555 GCF_000622305.1 Nannospalax galili | reverse complement strand
TAGGCTATGATCATGTTAATAATTAGGGTTAGGTTAAGGGTTAGCTTCTTGCTTGAAAATAATAAAATACAAATATTGTATTATTATTTAGAATAGTGGAATCTGGAAGCAACTGTTATATTTACTGGCAGATGAAACTTCTCTAAGTCTACTCCTACTATGTATACTCATCAACTTTATCATTTTGCTTCTCTCATAAAAGTATTCCTGCCCAGAGTGGCTGCCTTCCAGAGGACTTTTGGCCATTTTTCTCATGACTAGGGTGAAAAATGTTTCTGGTATCCAGTGGTCAGATGGCCAGATGCTGCTCAGCATCCTGACATGCACAAGGTTGTCACCACCAAAAGCCATGATGTGTGTGGAGAGCCACAGCCTCCGCCGCCATTACAAGATGGCGCCGGTATCCGGACCTTCTTAACAGTAAACATCCTGCTGCGCCCATAAGGGGCGTGCACAAGAGCCTGCTCTCCCTCGCCTCCTCCCGTGGCGTGATCTCCAGCAACCAATCCGCTTCTTATACGTCATAGATGGGACCTTTAGACTATATAAGCAACCGCTCTCCCGCTTCTCGGCGTCTTCGGTCTTTAAGCTTCTAAGAGTGTAAGATGCGCATACAATAAACTGCTGCAGAAGGATCCTGACTTGTCCTCCCGCGTCGTTCCGAGATGGAAGATGGAAAGCGGTCAGGGACAAGTTTGCAATCCCACCAGCAGTGAATGAGTGTCCCATTTCTCCACATCCTCACCAGCATTTGGAATCATTTGTTCTCTTGATCCTAGCCAGTCTGATTGGTGATACCTGATCCTGACTTGTCCTCCCGCGTCGTTCTTGCCGGCGAGATGGAAAGCGGTCAGGGACAAGTTTGCAATCCCACCAGCAGTGAATGAGTGTCCCATTTCTCCACATCCTCACCAGCATTTGGAATCATTTGTTCTCTTGATCCTAGCCAGTCTGATTGAGGAAAGGTGATACCTTAGGATGGTTTTGACTTGCATTTCCCTAATTACTAACGATGTTGAACACTTTTTGAGATGTTTCTTAGCCACCTTTATTTCTTCCTTTGAGAACTCTCTGTTTAGATCTTTAGCCCATCTTTTACTTGGGTCATTTGATTTCTCGATTCTTTGTTTTTCGAGTTCTTTACATATTTTAGATGTTAAACCTCTGTCAGATGTGTCACTGGTTTTCTCTTCATTTTTTTTATTGTTCCTTTTGCTGTACAGAAGCTTTTAAGTTTATTGAGGTCCCATTGTTGATTGCTGACCATAATTCCTGAGCAACTTCTAATTGAGAAAATCCTTTCCTACACCTATATCTTATAAATTACTGCCAATATTTTCTTCTAATAGTTTCATGGTTTCCAGTTTCAAATTGAGGTCTTTGACCCAGCAAGGTAAAAGATAACAATCTTGTTTCATTCTTCTACACGTGGAGATCCAGTTTTGCCAGCACCATTTGTTGAAAATGCTGTCTTTCCTCCATTGTGTGTTCTTGGCACCTTTGTCAAATATCAGGTGGCTGAAATTGTGTGTACTTTGGTTTGGAACTTCAGTGATGATCCATTGATCTATTTTTGTGCCAGTACCATGCTTTTTTGTGACTATAGCTCTGTAGTATACTTTGAGATCCAATATAGTAATCCCTCCAGCATTGCATTTTGTGATCAGGGTTTCTTTGGCTATCTGGGGTCTTTTGTGCTTCTATACTAATTTAAAGAATTTTTTTTCTAATTCTGTGAAGTATGTCATGGAGGTTTTGATTGGGATTGCATTGAATCTATATATTGATTTTGGTAGGATGGTCATTTTCACAATGTTAATTCTTCTTCCAATCCATGAGCATGGGAGGTCCTTCCATCTCCTGGTGTCTTCCTCAATCTCTTTCTTTAACGATTTTAAGTTTTTATTGTAGAGATCTTTGGTATTTTTGGTCAGATTTATTCCAAGATATTCTAATATTTTGCAGCAATTGTGAATTGGAGCATTCCCTGTATTCTTTCTCCAATTGCTTGTTATTGATATATAGACAGGCTACTGATTTTTGTAGATTGATTTTATAACCTGCCACTATACTGAAAGTGTTGGTCAATTCTAGGAGTTTTCTTGTAGAAATTTTAGGATCTCTTAGGTATAGTAGCATATCATCTGCAAAAAGTGATGGTTTGACCTCTTCTTTTCCAATTAGTACTCCTTTAATTTATCTGGTTCCTGATTTCAATGGGAATGCTTCCAGTTTTTCTCCATTTAGAATGATGTTGGCTGTGGGTTTGTTATATATGGCTTTAATTATGTTGAGGTATGTTCCCTCCAGTCCAATTCCCTCTAGGACTCTGAACATGCTGAATTTTGTCAAAAGCCCTTTCTGCATCTATTGAGATGACAATGTGGTTTTTGTCTTTGAGTCCATTTATATAATTAATGACATTTATTGACTTGCATATATTGAACCAGCCCTGCATCTCTTGGATAAAGCCTACTTGATCATGGTGAATGATCTTTTTCATGTCTGTCTGTATGCAATTTGCAAGTATTTTTCTGAGAATTTTTGAATCTATGTTCATTAAGGATATGGGTCTTTTCTTTTTTGTTGTTTCTTTAGCTGCTTTTGGTATTAGAGGGATGCTGGCTTCATAGAAGGAATTTGGGAGTTCTCCCTCTATTTCTATCACTTTGAATAATTTAAGTAGCATTGGTTGGAGGTCTTCTTTAAATGTCTGGTAGAATTCCACTGTAAAACCATCTGGGCCTGGGCTGTTTTTAGTTGGGAGGCTTTGTATTACTGTTTTGATTTCCTTATATGTTATGGATCTGTTTAAACTGTTGATCTCTTCTTGGGTTAACTTTGGTGTTCCCATGATTTTAGATACCCATCCATTTATTTTAGATTTTCAAATTTAGTACCATATAGGTTTTTATGATATTCACTTATAATTCTCTGGATCTTTTTGGTGTCTGTTGTGGTGTTTCCCTTTCATCTCTGATTTTGTTGCTTTGGATTTGCTCTTTCTTTCTTTTGGTTAACTGGCCTAAGGGTCTGTCTTATCTTGTTTAGCTTCTCAAAGAACCAGCTGTTAGATTCATCGATTCTTTGTATTATTTTCTTTGTTTCTATTTCATTGATTTCTGCTCTGGTTTTTGTTATTTCTTCTCTTCTGCTGGGTTTGGGTTTCATTTGATCTTGCCTTTCCAGTTTCTTCAGTTGTGGTGTTAGGTCATCTGTTTGGGCTCTTCCTAATTTTTTAAAGTAGGCATTTAGAGCTATAAACTTCCCTCTTAGGACTGCTTTTAAAGTGTTCCAGTGGTAGTATTGTGCTGTATTGTCCTTTTCGTTGAACTTCAGGAATTCTTTTATTTCTTTCTTAATTTCTCCTTTGACCCATTCATTGTTTAGGTGTGTTGTTCAATCACCACAAGTTCATGTAGTGACTAGGGCTTTGTCCAGTGTTGATTTTGAGCTATTGCATTGTGGTCTGATAGAATGCATGGAATTATTTCAATTTTTTATACTTGTTGAGGTTTGTTTTGTGGCCCAGTAAGTGGTCAATTTTTGAAAAAGTTCCATGGGGTGCTGAGTAGAAAGTGTATTCTTTGGTGCTTAAGTGGAATAAACAAAAGATGTCTGTGAGGTCCATTTGATGTATGGTATCATTTAATTTGGATGTCTCTCTGTTTATTCTTTGTCCAGTTGACCTGTCTAATGGAGACAGTTGGGTATTGAAGTCTCCTACTATTACTGAGTTGGGGTTAATCTGTGTCTTAAAGTCCTGTAGTGTTGTTTTTATGAGTTTGGGTGCACTAGAGTTTGGTGCATATATGTTCAGGATTGTAATATCTTCTTGGTTAACTGCACCTTTGATAAGAATATAGTGACCCTCCTTATCTCTTCTGATTAGTTTTACTTTGAATTCTATTTTGTCAGATGTTAGAATTGCAACCCCTGCTTGTTTCTTAGTGCCATTTTCTTAGACTATTCTTTTCCATCCTTTTACCTTAAGGTAGTGCCTGTCCTTGAAGGTGAGATGGGTTTCCTGCAGACAGCAAAGAGATGAATTTTTGTCTCTTAATCCATTCACTTAGCCTGTGTCTTTTGACGGGGGAATTCAGTCCATTGATATTTAAGGTTATTATTTAAAGATGTGTATTGGTTGCCATCATTTTGATTGCTGTTTGTGTTCTCTAATTTTGTGTTTCCTCAATTATACTTTTTTTTTTCTTTCATTGCCCCTGGGGTACAGTTGTTTCTCTCTCCACTACCTGTATTGCTTCAAGTATTCTTTCAAGGGCTGGTTTTGTGGGCATGTATTCTTTCAGGCTACTCATGTCATGGGAGGTTTTTCTTTCCCCCTCAACTATAATAGACATTTTTGCTGGATAAAGTACTCTGGGCTGGCATCTATTGTCATAGAGAACTGGAAATATCTTGGTCCAGGCTCTTCTGGCTTTCATAGTTTGCATTAATAAGTCAGCTGTAATTCTAATGGGCTTTCCTTTGCATGTGACTTGTTTTTCTTTTGCTGCTTTCAGTATTTGCTCTTTGTTCTGTACATTTATTGTTTTTACTATGATATGTCTTGGGGAATTTCTTTTCTTATCCTGTCTATTTGGTATTCTATGTACTTTCTGTATTTGTATGGGGATGTCTTTCCTTAATTTCAGGAAACTCTCTTCCACAGTCCTGTTTAAGATCTGGTCGGTACCATTAACCTGAAATTCTTCTCCTCTCTCTAGTCCTATGAGCCATAGATTTGGTCTTTTCATGGTATCCCACATCTCTTGCATATTCCATTCCTGTGTTTTTTTTTTAAATTTTCCATAATCTTTGCTTGAGTGGTCCAATTCTTCAACTTTATCTTTCAGTGTTGTTATTCTGTTGTCCATTTCATTCACTCTAGCAGTGAGGCTTTCCCCTGTTGTTTCAAATTGGCTTATTGAGTTTTACACTTCCTTCTTTATTTCTGCTTGAGTTTTCTTCAATGTTTTTACCTCTTTTGTGAATTCATTCAGAAGTTTATCCCTATCTTCTTTTAGTTCTTTGATTTGTTTATGTGTTCTTTAAATTCATTGAATTCCTTGATCATGTTTATGACTGTCCTTTCAAATTCAGTGTCCTGGGTTATCTCTAGGGGTTCTCCTTGTAGAACTCTTCTACAGGACTGGTGGAGTTTGGTGGCAACATAGTGTTTTGGCTTTCCATTTTATTATTCTTTCATTGTGATTTTGGCATGTGAATTTCTTTTGTTGTTTATGAATCTGATATGAGAACTAAGTTGAAGCATGCTTCTGTTTGCATTATCAGGGTACCTAGATCCTTTCTTTACTGGTTGTGTAAAGCTGGTTGGTACAGGGTTCAGGTTCTCTCAGATTTAATTTGGAGGGAACTGATGGCTTCAGATCAGCTATTCAGGAGTACCCACAGAAGCCTAATTCAGGTTCCAGTCAGGTACACTCAGGTTTCCTTTGCCATGTGGAGTCAGGATCTGGGCACTCTCAGGCTGTCCCCTGTGTTCTCAGCCCCTGTGTCAGAGGAAGGCCAGAACTCGGCATTCTCTGGCAGTCTGCTGAGATCAGAACTGCTACCCTGATGAAGGCCAGAACCCACTCTCTCAGGCTGTCTGTTAGGATCTCAGCCTTAGCCTACCAAAGCCAGATCTGCCCTGGGGCCTTGGGAGGGGGCCTCATGAAATCCCAGGTCAAGGGATGGGTATGGCACAATTAAGGGAAGCTCACTACCACATGGAGGCAGGATCCAGGGGCCCTCAGGTAGTCCCCTGTGTTCTCGTGACTTCTGCCAGAAGGAGGCCAGAGGGAGGCCAGAACTTGGCACTCTCTGGCAGTCTGCTGAGATCAGAGCCACTACAACGATGAAGGTCAGAACCCACCCTCAGATAATTCCACTTTTGTGATCCAAAACTTGTAAGATTGAGCTGTGGAGACTGAGACCTGAATAATTACCTACTGAAGGGAGATCACGGGGAAAGCCTTCAGGCTGATGATAATGCTCCACGTCCTTGTCTACTGGTTAAAAGAAAAATATATTCTTTTACAAATTAACTTTACTTAAGATTTGTGTACTAGTATAATATAGTTCAACCTCTTAATAAAATGAAATAAATCTATGGGTGTCATATATATTATGTTTCTATCTAAATATAGACTATTCATAGACATTACATTTATATTCTTTTAGTGGTAGATTTACATTTTTAACTTGCACATTTAACTAAAAGTCTAAAAATGTTTTCATAATCTTCCTAAATGATAAAAGGAACTGGAGAGATGGCTCAGTAGTTAAGAGCACTGACTGCTCCTGAAGAAGACCCCGGTTTGATTCCCAGCACACATATGGTGACTGCCATCCATCAGTAACTCCAATTCCAGGGGTTCTGACACCTTCTTCTGACCTCCATGGATATCACACACCAGTGCACTTAAACACATGCAGGAAATACACTGATACACAAATAAATAAATAAATAAATAAATAAATAAATAAATAAAATATTTTTAAAAGTTAGAACACTTTGGGGCTGGAGAGATGGCTCAGCGATTAAGAACACTGTTCTTGCAGAAGACCCGCGTTCAAATCCCAAAACCCACATGGCAGCTAACAACTGTCTGTAACTCCAGTTCCAGGGGATCCGACAGCCTCTTCTGTCCTCCATGGGCATTGCACGACATGGGTACACTTACCTACATGCAGACAATATACACATACACATAAAATAAATATAATAAATAAAATATTTTTAAAGTTAAAACATTTTATTATAATTTATTATAATTTACCAGTACC
>NW_008360320.1:490261-496714 GCF_000622305.1 Nannospalax galili | reverse complement strand
TTATTTTTCACTTTATGTCACACTCTTTCCTAATGTTAGAGTATGGAAAAAAAGCCCCATAAGATCAACTGGTCAAAAAATAAAATCTCTAGTCTATCTGTTGGAAGACCCACCTTTCCAATTTCACTGGTCAATCAGTCACCTGGTCATAGGACTAACCCTAGGAAGGTGGGTTCACAAGCTGCCCTGAGGATTTTTCTTTAAATTCTAATACAATTGTCCTAAAGCTTTCATTTGAGACTATTCTTAAATTCTTTTATGAATGAAACTGAGAACCCTTTAGAGGATGCTGTTCCTTCCCTGTATCAGTTCTATTTTCATTTTTAGGGAAGTGTACAATATATTTACATAAACTTGTTTTAAATTTTTTCTGTAAAGTACACCAGAAGCTTCACTAACTAAAACTAGTTTTTATTTCTACTCTTGGATGAGAGCCCTTACACTATGTGAGTTGTGTGTACTTAGACTCCTCACACATAGAGGATTATTTACTAATGGGAATTTGTACCTGTTCATCCTGCAGTCTCTGAGGGCAAGTTGGGCCCTTTTCCCAGTACCCATTCTGTCTCAGTGAGGGATGTCTTCAGCATCCCAGGTTCTCCAGGAATATTGGTTCCATATCTACATTTTGCATAGATTCATCTCTTGCCCACAGGTAGAGACTAAAGTTTAGCCTCTGACCCTGGAATGGTCACAGTGCTCCCCTACAAGCATATACTTGTGGCTTTAAGTTTCCTGTTCATTTTTTACCATTTTAAGTATTTTTCCATCGTATTAATGTTTTACAACAGATGGTTAATCACCTTAGCTCAATCATCTATTTTCTAATCTCAGAACTTTTGTCTTTTCCCAGGTATGATGTTTGTATTATTTTTTAGTTATTTTATTTATTATTTTTCTCTTCTATGTGTATAAGTGTATTGCCTGCATGTATATAAGTGCACCCATGCATGAAATACCTGCAGAGGTCAGAAGAGAGCGTTGGATCCCCTGAAATAGGAATTACAGATGGTTGCTAGCTGCCATGTGGGTGTTGGAAACTGAACCTGGGTCCTCTGGAAAAGCAGCCAGTGCTCTTAATATTAGCCATCTGTCCAGCCCTGAAATTTGTATTATTTGGGAGGTTTGTTTTTTCTTAACAGAAAACTATTTCACTAAATAAAAACTTTTAAAAATATAATAGATAAATCCATTTCAAACTAAATCCACAAACATGCATTTCTTGAAGTAACTGCAAATCCAGAAGTAACATGTGTTTAAGATCCAGTTCAATCACCACTCCCAGCCTCTCCCCATGGAGTGCCATGTTGGATTACCTCTCCAGCTAGCTGTTCTGGAAACAAGATGTTTTCCACAGTACCAAAAGCCATATGCATGCCTGTTCCCTGCTAGAAACAGAGAATGGGCCTACAATCCAGATAGAAAGTTCTGAGAGTCTCAATGTTCTGACCACTTCAGAATCAATCTTGATGACCACCAAAGTACAAGCACTGATTGACTAAAATGGGGGTTACCTGAACCAATCCAGGTAAATGAGATTCTGTCTCCCTGGCAGGCTTCGATTCTACTCCTGGGGCTCCCCTAAACCACATGATAGCTACATGAGGAGCCCCGTGAATGTTAGAGAGGCAGGTATAATATTTACTTTATTTGACTTACATGTTCCTCAGTCTTTATTTACATAAATTGCTCTCTGAGTTCCAACAATGGGGCCCTACATAAATTTCCAGTACATGTCTGCTAAAGTTTATCAAATTTTCTTTGTCTGATTCTTCAACAGACTTGAAGGTCAGCACTATAACTTTTTTAGTATGTCAGTCCCTATTTCTCATGTTCTACTTTATAAAAAGAATTAAATTTCCATCTATCTTCTATTACTGTGTCAGGCATGAAAGACCCAATCAAACAATCAAATGTGGAGTTACATGTAGAATGGCCTGGATGTGGAAAAAAAAAAAAAACAAGCTATGTGATAATATTCTAGAACACAAAGACTATACAAAAACTATAGTGTAGGCAGATGGTGTGCAAAATCAGCTGAAACACTTGTAAAGTACTGTTAGTCAATACTCTGAAAAAAAAATCTTATACATTAGAATTCTTTGAACAGTTTCAAGGAAAAAGAAGCCCTGGCTAAACAGTACAAATAACTCAGGCATTGGTCTGTTGTGGCTGCTAGTCAGAGGTGCAACTCCACGTACTGTGTTGCGAAGTGAGTAACAGCAGGGATTCAGATGATGATTAAGAGTGTCCTTTAGCACAGATGAGTTTGCCAGCCAGTAAGGAAATTAAAAAGACAAGGATTTTGCATCGCTGCACTTTTTCTGATGTGGTTTTTTTATTGTTCTAATCTTCCAGGATCTACAATGATCCAGATGGTTGTATCATATTTTGTGACCAGAGCATGAATCAACGGTTATCTTGAAAAGCCAAGTTTTTTATTTTGCTGTAGGAAGAGTTTCATAAATTTTACTGAAAATGATACCCTAATGTAAATGGCTTTGGTTAAAATTATCTGTCATCTAAGAGCAGAAACAACACCTGGCATTTTTATATATTCAATACTTATATTCTTTAAAGGCTTAGTTATTTCTAGCTAAAATAAAAACATGAAACCGTTTCATGATTTGAAACTTCTGGGTTAAAAATGAATTCCTTTATATGAACAAAATAGGTTTATAAAACGTGTGCATATACACTATACAAACATATATGTGTCTCCGCATGTGTATTCAGGAATCAATTCCTATGTAAGTAACTACCCAACTCTGAGGCCACCAGCCTTGACATCATTGTGATCTTGCTGTCAATAACGGCCTCTCACCTTGGTGAATTTGTACAACAGAATCACCTTTCAGGAAAAATTCCACTAATAACTTTGCCTGGGAGGAAATCAATAACTTCCTTCCTACTTATGTTATCTTCTACAGCAAGGGGAGCAGCAAACAAAATAGACCTACTTAATGTGCAAAATGCATGCCTCACTTTTTAATGCTGCCCATCACAAAGAAAAACCACCATTTTCCGGCCATTTCAAGTCCCATACTGTTTTCTCGTCCCACTTTATATGCCAGGTTCTCTTCTTATGGGAAGTTTTTTCCAAATATCTATGGTGAAGGTAAACATAACCCAGTTGCTTTGTAGCTGTTGTTATTGAATACAGGGTCTCCTCAGCCTCTTGAGTGCTGGGATTTTAAGGAAGAGCCACCCCACCCAGCTCAATCATTTAGTATACAGAGCAAGTTGCAAATTGATAGTCTACATTCAAACCCTTGCTCCATCACTGATCTCTCACTCAGTCTTATATTCCTTCGTATATTCTTCTATTAACGTATGTACAAAATGAAGGCAATAATAACTTTCTCCTAAGTTCATTACCACAAACTGACTTGAGCAAATATGGCCATCCAGAAGCTGTCAAATTCTTTTGGTAAATGTAGAGAGCTTCTTTGATAGACTCACAACCAGAAGTGGGGAGAGTTCCACAACTTCTCTCTTAGTGGTATATTTTGACAAGCCTTAGATTAAAAAAAAAAAAAAAAAAAAAAAAAAACTTCACCAACAATTAGGAGCAAGCATACACACAAAAAGCCACATGGTCCATTCTCATAAATCTTAAAAGGGCCATTCTCTGTGTTTAAGCTCATCCCTACTGGCTTTACCAGAATGGCTCACTCTAAGGACAACAGTTTCTTATGGCCAGGTGCCAGTTATCTATTCAGGAAAGGCAGCAGAATCCTTCACAGTAAAAAGACCCAAGGCCAAACTTCACAGGACCACAAATGGAAGGCGTCTGGGACAGAGTAGGCTGGATGGTCATTAGCTCTTATCCTAATGCTGGGAAAGTTTGGATATAAAGCATGGAGCTGGAGAGATGATTCAGTAATAAAGAGCACTGGCTCTTCTTCCAGAGGACCCAGGTTCAGTTCCTAGCACCTACATGGTGGCTACCAACCAACATCCTATAATTCCAGTTCCAGGGGATCTGACATCTTCTTCCAGCCTCCCCAGGCACTATATGTGCATGGTACAATTATATACATGCAAGCAAAAGACTCATACACATAAAACAAAAATGAATTTTTTTAAAAAGACATAAAGCATGGCAGAAATCAAGATGCAAATGAGGAGTGTTGTGTAGCTGCTTCCTCTGAACTAAAATCTTCCCTCCTATGGGGAGAGCAGGATCATAAGGCTTAGGAAGCTAAAGAAACAAGAGTCAGGAAGGTCATGGAACTCACCACGTTTAGGAAACTCAGAAACAGGATTCACAAAGCTCCTCCCATGGTTACATAAGCAATAAACAATGGCTAGGGAGAGGAGACTCCAGAGGAGCTGAAAATAGGTTGCTCAGGAAATTGCAAGGATGCTGCTTTCTGGAGTCATCATCCATGCTGGGATGGGCTTTTCCTGTTGGTAGCTGCCCTTAAATCACCGTGCTCCTGTAAGTAATTCCTCATCCATGTTCCCATAAGTAACCCCAATAAATTCATTGGTTCACCAAGCTAGACTTGGTGGAATAATTTCTTTGATCTCTTGTCTGTTCCTTATCTGGGGTGAATAAACATTTGTTTGTGCCACAGAGCAAGGAGATATCTTTACACTAGACCATGAAATAAAAACAAGGACAAGCCTATGGTTTCTTCAGTAGATGACACATTATACTCTATTTTCTTGTATTCTAAGTGGAGATCTCTGAAAATCATGGTCCTAAAAAAAAAAAGAACTCTAAATAAAGCAGTGAAGGAGTAATTTCCATGCTATGTTTAGCATCATGCAAAGGATGATTCAACATTCAAGAGAAATATGGCACTTTCAAATAATTTATAGTCTAAATAAGCAAGAATCAAAAATACATAGTACATATAAATATAGGTATAAATTGTGTGTGAAAATAATAAATGTTTTAGAAGATCATGAAGAAGGAAATAAAAAGGGCAGCGTCATCAAAGGAGTCTCTGTTAAAAGGCAAGGCTTGTTAGAAACCAACTTTCCTAGATGGGTGTCTTGCCCCAGCCCCACTGTTTACAGCCACATCCCTATACTCTTGATGGAGTGCCACAGCTGCAGAAAAGCCAGACAACCCACTCCCCCTGCCAGAATGCCTCTCTGCTGTCTTTATCATTATCATTATCACCATTATCAACTAGCCACATCTGAGCTAAAACACGTTCTTTGTTCTGCTAAAGCAAGCAACTCCAGGAAAAGGGCCTAAGGACACCTTAACTCAAACTTCACAGCTGTGTATGCTCTGTTTATTCAAGTCATATGAAACCCACAACAATCCCCACCACAGGGCACAACTTCTCATTCCCATGGGAAGGTTGTTGCTACCTCACTGAGTAAACGCTACTCAGTCTGCTGAAATATCTGGCTCTGGCCTTGTACCTAAACTTTATTCTTTCTCTGTTCTAAATCTCACAAGACTTAATCATAAACCTTGTAAAATGAACAGGATTCAGGAGTAAGTGAAGAGCAGACACTTCCAGTGGAAGAACAGACACAAGGACAGAAGCTTAACCAGACATAGCATAGCCGCCCCTACCATGACAGAGGTTAACAGCAAGGAAAAAGTAAGGAGTAAAGTTAGAAAGAAGGGATGGACCTAAAAGCAGAAGGCTTTAAAAGGCATCCAAATAAGTAAGAATCTGATGCTGGAAGAAGTAGCCCCTCTGCTATATGAGAACATGATGCTCCTCACATTAGAGGATACAGCATTCAGAGCACCATCTTGAAAGTAGAAAAACCAGACTCTAACCTGCTGGCATCTAGACCTTGGTCTTCCCAGTCTCCAGAACTTTGAGAAATAAATTTATTTTCTTTATGAATGATGAAGCCTGAGATATTTCTATTATACCTGGAACCTACAAATATGTGGCTGTTGTGGCAAAAGGACTTTGCATTTGTGATTCTAGGATCTTGAACCAAGGAGGCTTTTTTGGTTTATCCAGGTGTTCCCAGTGTAGTAACAGGCATCCTTGTAAGTTGGAAGTAGAGAGGGTCAGAGTTCAAGAGAAAGAATTTAGAGAGAAACAAGATAAAGAAAGCTGAGGTCAGAGTCATGGGCCAAAGTCTGTAGGTAACCTAGAAGACCCAGAAGGCATGAACCACATTTGCATTATCCACTCATCAATTGAGGGACACTTATGTTACTTCCATACCTTAGCTATTGTGAAAAGACCAGCAATAAACATGGATGTACAAGTGTCTCTGCAATAGGATGAGTTCTTAGGGTATATGCCAAGGAGTGGTAGAACTGGGTCAAATGGTAGGTTCATTTGTAGTTTTTTAAGAGTTCTCCACACTGCTTTCCATAGGGGCTGAACCAGTTTGCAGCCCCACCAGCAGTGGATGAGTGTTCCCCTTTCCCCACATCCCCTCCAACACTTGGCATCATTTGTTCTCTTGATCTTAGCCAGTCTGACTGGGTAAGGTGAAATCTTAAAGTGGTTT
>NW_008360320.1:478883-481285 GCF_000622305.1 Nannospalax galili | reverse complement strand
GTTGTATCTTTACCTGGCTTTGGTATTAGAGTGATGCTGGCTTCATAGAAGTAATTTGGAAGTTCTCCCTCCATTTCTATCTTTTTTAATAAAATAAGTAGTATTAGATGTAGATCTTCACTAAATATCTGATGGAATTCTGCTATAAATCAATCTGGTCCTGGGCGACTTGGTGGAATAATTTCTTTGATCTCTTGTCTGTTCCTTATCTGGGGTGAATAAACATTTGTTTGTGCCACAGAGCAAGGAGATATCTTTACACTAGACCATGAAATAAAAACAAGGACAAGCCTATGGTTTCTTCAGTAGATGACACATTATACTCTATTTTCTTGTATTCTAAGTGGAGATCTCTGAAAATCATGGTCCTAAAAAAAAAAAGAACTCTAAATAAAGCAGTGAAGGAGTAATTTCCATGCTATGTTTAGCATCATGCAAAGGATGATTCAACATTCAAGAGAAATATGGCACTTTCAAATAATTTATAGTCTAAATAAGCAAGAATCAAAAATACATAGTACATATAAATATAGGTATAAATTGTGTGTGAAAATAATAAATGTTTTAGAAGATCATGAAGAAGGAAATAAAAAGGGCAGCGTCATCAAAGGAGTCTCTGTTAAAAGGCAAGGCTTGTTAGAAACCAACTTTCCTAGATGGGTGTCTTGCCCCAGCCCCACTGTTTACAGCCACATCCCTATACTCTTGATGGAGTGCCACAGCTGCAGAAAAGCCAGACAACCCACTCCCCCTGCCAGAATGCCTCTCTGCTGTCTTTATCATTATCATTATCACCATTATCAACTAGCCACATCTGAGCTAAAACACGTTCTTTGTTCTGCTAAAGCAAGCAACTCCAGGAAAAGGGCCTAAGGACACCTTAACTCAAACTTCACAGCTGTGTATGCTCTGTTTATTCAAGTCATATGAAACCCACAACAATCCCCACCACAGGGCACAACTTCTCATTCCCATGGGAAGGTTGTTGCTACCTCACTGAGTAAACGCTACTCAGTCTGCTGAAATATCTGGCTCTGGCCTTGTACCTAAACTTTATTCTTTCTCTGTTCTAAATCTCACAAGACTTAATCATAAACCTTGTAAAATGAACAGGATTCAGGAGTAAGTGAAGAGCAGACACTTCCAGTGGAAGAACAGACACAAGGACAGAAGCTTAACCAGACATAGCATAGCCGCCCCTACCATGACAGAGGTTAACAGCAAGGAAAAAGTAAGGAGTAAAGTTAGAAAGAAGGGATGGACCTAAAAGCAGAAGGCTTTAAAAGGCATCCAAATAAGTAAGAATCTGATGCTGGAAGAAGTAGCCCCTCTGCTATATGAGAACATGATGCTCCTCACATTAGAGGATACAGCATTCAGAGCACCATCTTGAAAGTAGAAAAACCAGACTCTAACCTGCTGGCATCTAGACCTTGGTCTTCCCAGTCTCCAGAACTTTGAGAAATAAATTTATTTTCTTTATGAATGATGAAGCCTGAGATATTTCTATTATACCTGGAACCTACAAATATGTGGCTGTTGTGGCAAAAGGACTTTGCATTTGTGATTCTAGGATCTTGAACCAAGGAGGCTTTTTTGGTTTATCCAGGTGTTCCCAGTGTAGTAACAGGCATCCTTGTAAGTTGGAAGTAGAGAGGGTCAGAGTTCAAGAGAAAGAATTTAGAGAGAAACAAGATAAAGAAAGCTGAGGTCAGAGTCATGGGCCAAAGTCTGTAGGTAACCTAGAAGACCCAGAAGGCATGAACCACATTTGCATTATCCACTCATCAATTGAGGGACACTTATGTTACTTCCATACCTTAGCTATTGTGAAAAGACCAGCAATAAACATGGATGTACAAGTGTCTCTGCAATAGGATGAGTTCTTAGGGTATATGCCAAGGAGTGGTAGAACTGGGTCAAATGGTAGGTTCATTTGTAGTTTTTTAAGAGCTCTCTACACTGCTTTCCATAGGGGTTGAACAAGTTTGCAGCCCCACCGGCAGTGGATGAGTGTTCCCCTTTCGCCACATCCCCTCCAACATTTGGTATCATTTGTTCTCTGGATCTTAGCCACTCTGACTGGGGTAAGATAAAATCTTAAAGTGGACTACTATCCTCAGGCCTCTTGGGGTAAGTATATAGCGCAGCTCTCTGCGCCGGGACTCCCTAAGCGACATTCACCCTTCCATCCCCCGCATCGCCGTTCTATACTCCTAGTTTGGGCCCTGCGCCATTCCTAGTCTCGGGGCCCCAGACACCTGGGGAACCAATACTGCTTCCTGACCCTTCTCACCCAGAGAAACTCAGTCCTTTTCTTGGGCTCCAGGAGCACCGCTTCTGGTCCTGGCCCTGCCCTCATCTCCCTCTACTTCCCTGGTCCTGCAACACCCACCAGCCTC
>NW_008360320.1:467747-471535 GCF_000622305.1 Nannospalax galili | reverse complement strand
AAGGTTAAAAACTCATCCAATTTTATGTCTTACAGGGCTTATACTTGCACCCACTTGTGAAAGAGATACATCTTTGCTCTGGAAATTGTTATTGAATATGTTAATGCTGTAATGAAATGCTTCTAATCATGTGGTTATTAAATAATTAAAAAAAATTTAAAAAAAAATCTTAAAGTGGTTTTAATTTGCATTTCCTTAATTATTAGTGATGTTGAACATCTTTTAAGATGCTTCTTAGCCATCTTTACTTCTTTTGAGAACTCTGTTCAGCTCCTTATCCCATCTTTTAATTGGGTTATTTCTTGTCTTGATTCTCTGTTTTTTGAGTTCGTTATATGTTCTGGATATTAAACCTCTGACAGATGTGTCACTAGTGAAGATTTTCTCCCCTTCTATGGGTTTTCTGTCCACTTCCCTGGTTGCCTCCTTTGACGTAAAGAAGCTCTTTCATTTAATGAGGTCCCATTTGTTAATTCTTGCCCTTGTTTCCTCAGCAATTGATGTCCAGTTTAAGAAACCCTTTCCTACACCTATATCTTTTAGTTTTTGCCAATTTTTTCTTCTAACAGTTTCAGAGTTTCATACTTTACATTGAGGTCTTTGATCCATTTGGAACTGACTTTTGTGCAAGGTGAAAGATAGAGGTTTAGTTTCATTCTTCTACAGGTTGGAGATCCAGTTTTGTCAGCACCATTTTCTGAACATGCTGTCTTTCCTCCAGTGAATGTTCTTGGCCCCTTTGTCAAATATCAGGTGGCTGAAATTGCTTGTACTCATATTTGGGTCTTCAAGGTTGTTCCATTGATCTATGGGTCAATTTTTGTGGTGGTACCATATTTTTATGACTGTATCGCTGAAATCTAGTTTAAAATGTGGTATAGTAATTCCCCCAGCATTGCTCTTAGTGCTCAGAGTTGCTTTGCCTATCCAAGGTCTTTTTTGCTTCCATATGAATCTTAGCTTGATGTTTTTCCAATTCTGTGAAAAATGTCATTGGGATTTATTGGCATGGCATTGAATCTATAAATGGCTTTTGGTAGGACGGTCATTTTCACAGTATTAATTCTTCCAATCCATGAGCATGGGAGGTCCCTCCATCTTGTGATGTCTTCCTCAATCTTTCTTTAAAAATTTCACTGTAGAGGTCTTTACTGTCTTTGGTCAGGTTTATTCAGAAATATTTTCTTTCTTATATTTTTTTGCGGCTATTGTGAAAGGGAGTGTTTCCATGTACTGTTTGTCTGATTTCCTGTTATTGGTATGTAGAAAGCCCACAGACATTTTGTTGTTAATTTTGTAACCTGCCAGTTTACTGAAAGTGTTAATCATTTCTCGGAGTTTTCTGGTGGAATTTTTGTTGATTGAGATATAATAGCATATCATCTGCAAAAAGGGAAATATTGAACTACTCTTCTCCAGTTATTACCCCTTTAATTTCCTTCTCTTGTGTTATTGCCCTTGAAAGAGTTTTGGCACTGTGTTAAAAAGGAGTGGAGATACTGGACAGCCTTGTCTTGTTCCTGATTTTAATGGGAATGCTTCCAGTTTTTCTCCATTTAGAATGATGTTGGCTGTGGGTTTGTTGTATATAGCTTTAAACATATGTTTGCGGTATGTTGCCTCCTCTAGGACTTTGAACATTAATGCATGTTGAATTTTGTCAAAGGCCTTCTCTGCATCTATTGAGATGACCATGTGGTTCTTGTCTTTGAGTCCATTTATATGATTTATGACGTTTATTGACTTGCGTATATTGAACCATCAATGCATCTCTGGAATGAGGCCATAAGGCCCACTTGATCGTGGTGGATGATCTTTTTGATCTGTGTCTGTATGCGTTGTGCAAGTATTTTGCTGAGAATTTTTGCATCAGTGTTGATCACGGATATGGGTCTATATTTTTCTTTTTTGGTTGTATCTTTACCTGGCTTTGGTATTAGAGTGATGCTGGCTGCACAGAAGGAATTTGGAACTTCTCCCTCCATTTCTCTCTTTTTGAATAAATTCAGTAGTATTGCATATAGATCTTCTTTAACTGTGTGGTAGAATTCTGCTGTAAATCCATCTGGTCCTGGGGTATTTTTAGCTGGGAGGTTTTGTATTACTCTTTCAATTTCCTCATGTGTTAGGGGTCTGTTTAAGCTGTTGATCTCTTTTTGGTTTAGTTTTGGTGGTTCTCATGCTTTTAGATACCCATCCATTTGTTTTAGGTTTTCAAATATGGTAGTGTATATGTTTTTTAAAGTATTCCTTTATAATGTTGTGGATCTTTTTGATGTCTGTGGTGATGTTTCCCCTTTCATCACTGATTTTGTTGATTTGGAGGTGCTCTTTCTTTCTTTTGGTTAACTGGGTTAGGGGTGTGTCACTCTTATTTATCTTTTCAAAGAACCAGCTCTTGGATTCATTGATTCTTTGTATTGTTTTCTTTGTTTCGATTTCATTAATTTCTGCCCTGATTTTTGTTTTTTCTTCTTGTTGGCTGGGTTTGGTTTTCATTTGTTGTTGCTTTTCAAGTGTCTTGAGTTGCAGTATTAAATCACTTATTTGTGTTCTTTCTGTTTTTTGATGTACACACTTAGAGCTATAAACTTCCCTCTAAGGACAGCTTTCAGCATCTCCCAGAGGTTTTGTAGTGTTTTATTGTCCTTTTCATTTAGTTCCAGGAATACTTTTATTTCTTTCTTAATTTCTCTTTTGACCCATTCATCATTCAGGAGTATGTAGTTTAATCTCCATGTGTTCATGTGGTGATTAGGGCTTCTTCCAGTGTTCATTGTAAACTTTATTGCATTGTGCTCTGACAGAATGTATGGCATTATTTCAGTCTTTTTGTATTTGTTGAGGTTTGCTTTGTGCCCCAGTGTATGGTCGATTTTGTAGAAGGTTCCATGCCGTGCTGATTAGAAAGTATGTCCTTTGGTGCTTGGGTGGAATACTCAGCAGATGTCTGTTAAGTCCATTTGATATATGGTATTGTTTAATTCAGATGTCTCTCTGTTAACTCTCTGCCCTGTTGACCTATTTAATGGAGACAGTGGGGTATTGAAGTCCCCTGCTACTAATGAGGTAGGATTAATCTGGGTCTTAACATCCTGTAGTATTGTTTTTATGAAGTTGGGTGCACCAGAGTTTGGTGAATTTATGTTCTTGATTGTAATATCTTCTTGATTTATTATTACTTTGATCAGAATGAAGTGGCCCTCTTTATCTCTTCTGATTAGTTTTACTTTAAAATCTGTTTTGTCAGATATTAGAAGTGCAACGCCTGCTTGTTTCTTAGTATCATTTGCTTGGTATATTTTTTCCATCCTTTCAGTTTGAGATAGTGTCTGTCCTCCAAAGTGAGATGAGTTTCTTGCAGACAACAAAAAGATGAGGTTTTTTTTCTTAATCCATTCGTCTAATCTGTGTCTTTTAACTGGGGAGTTCAGTCCATTAATATTTAAAGTTATTAATGAAAGATGAGTATTGACTCCTGTCATTTTTATTTCTGGTTACAGTGTTGATATAGCTCTACTTTTCCACAGTTGTATCTTCATTGAGTTTCTTTCTTCAACCCCTTGGGTATAGTCATTCCTTTCTTCAGCTCTTTGTATTGCTTCCAGAACTCTCTGAAGGGATGGTGTTTGTCTTAGTTTGTTCTTCATTGCTGTGACAAAACACTTTGACCAGTACCAACTTGGGGAGGAAAGGGTTTATCTGTCTTACATCTCCCAGGTCACACACGGTTCATCAGGGAGCCCAAGGTAGGAACTCAGGGCAGGAACCTGGAGGCAGGAGCTGGA
>NW_008360320.1:464537-467264 GCF_000622305.1 Nannospalax galili | reverse complement strand
ATATTTCTAATTCTTTTCTGAATTCATTCAGACGTTTTTCTCTATCTTCAGTTCTTTGATTTCTTTGCATGTTCTTTAAATTCACTGAATTCTTTTATCATGTTTATAATTGTTGCTTTGAGTTTCATGTCCTGCATTATCTCTAGGGCATTCTCATTGTACTCCTCTAGAAGACTATTGGTATTTGGTGGGGATATGTTATTTTGATTTTTCGTGTTATTTTTTCTCTGTGATTTTGACATGTAAATTATCTTTTGTAGTTTCTGATTCTTGTGTGAAACTCAAGCCTTCAAGTTTAGGTCTGCTTCTTTTTGTAAATTTTATGTGTCTTTGTGATTTACTTTTGGGGCATGAAAAGCTGGTTCTTCTAAGCTTCAGGTTCTCTCTTTTGATTTTATATTGGATTGGCCAGATTGCTTAGGCCCAAGTCAGATGAGGATCAGATGCTCTCAGGCTTTCCCCTAAGGTCTGAATCCCTCCAGGAAAGATTTTGGCCTCAGGAATTTGGGGGTTGGACTGGCCTGGGAGCAGTGCCCAGGAAAGATGCTGGTCTCAGGCAGCTGGTGGCCTTGTCACCCAGAGATGCAAAGGGAGATGAGGCTGGAAGAGGCCCCAAGGGCTCCTGGGGACTGCACTGAAGAACTGGGTTGGTCTGGATGCAAAGGATCAGGAAGAGGAAAGGTCAGCCCTGGCATCCAGGAAAGAGGCTGCTGGGTTGTGCAGCCCATGGAAGCAGAGGGAGGTGACCTGGGGACCCCAGAAGGAACTGGGTTGGTCTGGATGCAAAAGGTCAGGAAACAGTGGTGGTTGCCCTGGTGCCTGGGGCACCAAGATAAGGAATGGGACAGGTCCCAGGCTAGGAGGAGAGATTGGTGGGGGAGATGGGAGGGTGAATGAGGCTGGGAGAGTCAAGGCATGGAGGGCATGATAGACTTACCCATGAGAGAGGCCTGCAGGTGGGAGAGTGGCCTGTGGGTCATGCAGGCCCAAGGAAGCAGAGGGAGGTGAACAGCAGGTTTCTTTTTAAAGCTTAGTATTAAATATTAAATATCTTCCCTGTTTTAATTTTACATAACTCTGTCAAGGAAAAAAAAACAAATTTAGCTTAAGTTATTTGAAACCTGAATATACTTCTATGATTAGCCAGGCTAAATAAAAGCTGGTAACTTATTCTTCCTGCCATGTAAGCACACAGATCTAAGCCCTAGAAAGATGGGGTAGAGTTATAATTGTTTTTGAAAAGTGTACTACAAAAATGGATGGCCTCAGAGGCAGGCAGATCTTTGTAAGATCAAGGCCAGCCTGGTTTACATAGAAAGTTCCAGGCCAGCTGGGGCTAAAGGGACACCCTGTTTCAAACAAATGAACAAACAAAAAAAATGGATGGCCTGTTATAAGCCAAGTTACAAAGTAAGGATGGGGGTAACGAAGGGCTATTTTCTTCAAGAAAAAAATAATAAAACAATTTCTGAAGAATCCCAGCCCATAATTTTTCCCCCAAATGGCTGGAGGAATGAGTGAAATTTCAACATGAGCTTCAAAGTCCTGTCCATGAAGTTTCCTGACCAGTAGTTGCCTTGCTGAGAAAGTGGCTGTGAGCAGGTAGCCATGTTGACCATCCCCCATGCCCCTCAGCCAATGAATAGAAAGTTTATTGTCTAGTAGCTGTGAAAGTGAGCAAAAGCTTGGCTGGTACTGAATTATCTAAGGGATTTCTTCTAGAAACAGACAAGTCAGACACTTTCTCTTGCTTCAGTAAAGAAGTTATTTTTTTTTTCCCTTCACATTTTTTTTTAATTTTTAAAAATGATTTATTTAATAACAACATACTTAGAAGAAGCATATCATTACAACACAATTGACATATTCAATAACGTTTTCCTGAAGTAGGATGCATCTCTTTCAAATTTGGCTGTAAATTTTTAGGCTTACAGTTGAATTATTACAGTTATACAATATTGTACTCAGTATAAACCCTATAAGACATAAATTAAATGATGTTTTAACCTTTAAAAAGATCTCCATTTCATTATTAAAAATTAAAATTTCATATAGAAAAATTCATTTTAATGCAATTAACATTAAGATGTTTGCACATGCATTTCTAATCTACAAGTTATTTTTATATCCAGTGTAGGAGTCTCCAACCCAGCACTGTGATCTCCTAGCACCCTTTTCCTTCACAGTACCTACCACTGCATCACATGCCATTGGGGCATTTTCATAGCACCTCTCACTGAGGTCAGCTTGTGGCTGAAGCAAAGCAGGGGCCCAGGATGATCGTCATTCTAAGGAATCAAGGGAATCACATCATGATTATATGATTTTTTGGGGGGGCATCCCTTTTTAAAGAACTTTGACCATTACCTGTAGCTTTAGAGGCATAATGTTAAAAGAAAGTAAGCATATTGAAAATTATTTTTTCCCTATAACTTTTATAAACTTAAAATTCCTTATTTGTAAAGTTGAAACACTACCTTTTAACCATCTGAATGTACTTGTGGAAGACCTAAGAGACAAAGCAGAGGAAAAGAGGGGGAAGCCCATGCTTATTCAGCATCTGCTCAGTCTGAAGCAAATTCCACCGATGATGTTAGTGCTCATCTTGAGAGGATGGCATTAGGGTTAATAGTTTATGCATGAAGAACTCGAGACACATGAGGATAGTGCTCTGGTGGCACCCAGATATACCAAACAACGTATTCCAATAGCATGTAATGTTTTTGC
>NW_008360320.1:449905-458774 GCF_000622305.1 Nannospalax galili | reverse complement strand
TGGGGGTGGGCAGGGGGGGGCAGGGGGGGGTGGAAGGGTGAATGAGGCTTAGGGAGTCCCGGCGCAGAGAGCTGTGCTGTAGACTTACCCCAAGAGGCCTGAGGATAGTAGTGCCAAGAAGTTATTTTTAAAAGCACTTGAGAAGTTCCTCCTCCACCCCTCAGGTGGGAAGGCTCAAAGAAGGAAATCTCAGTACAGCCACCTTCTAGGCTATAATGGAATTCCTAAAGGTTTGAGACTCCATGGAAGTGGACAAAAGATACTGAGACCACCAAGACATGGAAAACCTGATGTCAGATTTTTCCAGGAAAGAAGCACTCAGGAATCCATACAACATAAATGCCAGTTCCAGTGAGGTACATCACAGCCATGAAGAGGAACCAGTCCCGCCTGTCCTACTGTGGTATCCTTGACCAAACTCTTAGTGATTATGGTCATGGTGGGCACAACACTACCCAAGCCAAGTCCCAGGAACACTCCTGCTCTCATCTGCCAATGCTTAGGAGTGGCAAACCAATTCTACTGTGCCACAAGGATGGCAGAAATGCCCAGGACACAGACAATAGAAAGGTAGATGAGACAAGGCTATGGAGAGTGGTAGGAATGAGTCAGTGCTGTAAGCCAAATAAATCCTTTCCTCCCCAAGTTGGTTTCGGTCAGTGGTTTTAATCACAGCAATTGAAAGCAAACTAAGACAGAAATTGGTCTCAGAGAGTGGGCTATTGCTGTAACAGATCTGGCCCAGTTGTTTAAGGGAGGATTGTGGAAGTTTTTGGAGATTTGGACTGGAAAAGCCATTGAGTGTTTACAGCGTAGTGTGCTGTTCTGTAGGTAATAACCTGGAAAATAATGCTGAAAAAGATATAGACAATGGAGACCTGGCTTGTGAAGCTTCAAAAGGAAGTAAAGATTATGAGGGCTATTTGCATGATATTTTGAATTGAGAATCTGCAGTTTCTGGTCAGGTGGGGCTCAAGAATGAGCTGTGATTAATAAGAGACCAGCAACACTGAAGTAAAACCTTTGCTTTACTGGGACAATTGATGCTGGTTGGCTGGCATGGAAAAATCAGCTGTGAGTAACAAGAGACCAGCATCTTTGAGGTGAAATAGTCTGGGAAGTATTTCCTCAGGGTCACCACACAGAAGCTGTGGCCAAGAGGCAGCCTAAGGCTCCATCTCAAGCTGGAAGCAGGGGTTGGTAATGTGTAAGAGTCTCCCACATGGTTCTGGTTTTGAAGACATGAAGGGGTCCTGGAGAGCAGCTGTGGCTTGGCACTGTGAGATGCCAGGAAAGGCCATTTGTGAAGGTGTGGCCTCAGTTGCAGTGAAGACCCCAGGATTAAAGAGGTTATGGAGAGAATCTGAGGTTTTACACCCTGTAAGGCCAAGAGAAACCCTTGGCAAAGGTCCAGCCTCAGTTGCAATGGAGACTCCAGCATGTTGTAGATGCCAGGGCCATAGGATGACCACCAAGGGCAGCAGCAGGAGTGGAGTGGAGCCAGCCTGAGCCTGTTAGACACGCTGTGGACGAGAGAGCCGTAATCATGAAGCCTCCCATGTCCCTTTGGAGCCCAGAATACCGTAAGTGAACTCCAGATGTCCAGACTTGAGCTACTTTGCTGGACTTTGGTTTTTGCTTAAGTGTGCCTAAATCTTCTCTTTTGAAATAAGACAGCTCTTAACTTGTTTTGGATTTTACAGGAGCCCACAGTTAAGATACTGTTAAGAGAGACTTTGAACTTGTAAAGCATTTGAATTTTTTAAAGACTGTGGGACTTTTAAAGTTGTACTGTTCTATGTTATAATATTAATATGAAATCTTAGGGATAAGAAATGGAAACATTGTGGTTTAAAGTGATGTGTTTGTTTGTCAAGTTGACAAGGGGTCAATTGTGCTGTATAGCTTTAGTTGTCAACTTGACATACCTAGGTAAAGGGAATCTCGGTTGAATAATTGCCTCCATTTGATTGACCTATGGCCATGTCTGTGGGACATTTTTTTGATTGTTAAGTGATATGGAAAGGCCCAGCCTACTATGGGTAGTACCACCCCTGGGCAAGTGCTCCAGTATTGTATAAGAAAGCAAGCTGAGGCTGGGCCTGGGAACAAGCCAGTAAGCAGCTATCCTCCATGGTCTGTGCTCCAAATTCTTTCCCTGAATTCCTGCTTTGGCTTCCCTTGATGGTAGACTGTATTTGTAAGTCAAAGAAACCCTTTCCTCCTCAAGTTGGTTTTGGTCAGTATTTTTATCACAGAAATTGCAAACTAAGATAGCATGGCTCTTCCTCAGTTTTAGTTGGGGTGATGGTTAACCGCTTGCCTTTCTCTTCCAGCAGAGGACACAGCTCAGCTGCTTCCACTATGTCAGTTTCTCTGTTACTGGAAGGCACCTCATTGCCCTGTGCATTGACAGATCTTTTGTGGGAAGACATCAGCTGATACTTTAATACCCTGTAGCTTTGGCTTGGGGAATGATTCTGATCTCTCAGCCCCAGTAAGCAGAGTCTTCCTGTGATAGAAGATAAGCCTGTTGTGCTGCCTCTGCTAGGGGTCAATATCCCTGAGCTACATCCCCCTTTGCTGGAGGTGGCCTGCAGCCAAGCAGGCACCAGATTCTCAACTATTTTTTTTCACGTAGGGTTTTACCATTATGCCTCATCCTCTTGAATGCTGAAATTATAATCATAAGACACCATTCCCAGCTTCTAGTTCTGCATTTGCATGTGTGAACACACGTGGTTCTGTATGTGCCTTGGTACATACACAACTGTGGAGGTCAGGGAACCTCAGATGTCATTTCCTAGGGGTTGTCCATCTTGTTTTTGTTTTTGTTTTTGTTTGAGATTGGGTCTCTCATTGTCCTAGAGTTCACCCATTAGGCTAGCCAGGAGCTCCACAGATCCTCCTGTCTCCAACTCCCCAGTGCTAAGACTACAGGTGCATGTTACCATGCCTGGCTTTTTCACATGGGTTCTGGGCATCAAACTCAGGTCCTTGTGCTTGTATGGCAAGTGCTTTGCCAACTGAGCCACCTCTCCAGCCTTCCAATTCTACATTTTTAAATGATAAGAACATTCACACCCTCAAAAGAATATTAGAACATACTGGTGGGAAATTCAGTTGTTTGAATGGCAAACCAACTCTAAGACACAAACTATTGACTTCTGTGCTGTGCTATAACATAGTCCATCATAGGTTCCATGTCAGGTCTTAGGTCAAAATAAGTGCTGCTCAGAAGAATTTTAGTTGCTGCTGAGCTATGATGTCATATCTCAAGAAAAACCTCTTCACACAGTACAACACTGATACACTGATATTCCCTTTCACTGATTCCATATCTCCTACCTGAACTGTTTTCAAACATATTGAAATGATCACATGAGATGTTACACACAAAGTAGTTAGAGCAATGCTTGTACAGAATAAAAGTTCAATAAATAATATCTGTATAACTTGATGGTGACAATGATAAATAGCCTAAAATCATCAAATTTTGCTGGAGATCAAACCCAAGTCCTCAAATATGCTAGGCAAGCTCTCTACTACTGAGCTACGAACCCAGCAAGTGCTGGGCCTTGAATCAGCCAGAACTCCTCCAACAACCTAAATCTCACAAGGAATTGAGTTAAGCCTAGCAGGAAACTTCCAGGACAGCTACGGGTCCCGAGAAGCCAACTGAGCTCTTTCTTAAGCTATTGGAAAGATCTTAAAATCATGAGTCTATCACTATTTTCACAGAATTTGAGAATTGGTTCAAAAGAAACTTCCAACCCAGTACTCAAAGTTCACAGTAGACCTTCCAGTCCCTTTCACGTGTATCATGATCCAATGTGTGTCATAAACACAAAGATGCACAGTGTAGATCCTTCAAGGAAGAACTTCCTCTTGACTGCAGCCAGCTGCTGTCCTCCAGCAGCCACTGGCTCCTTTGGAGTCTGCCTCACTTTATATAGCACCCCTCTGGTGACTGAGCAAAGTGGGAGAATAAAAGCTTTACCACTTTGCACAATTCTGATAGCAACTAGCCTTGAGTTGGCCAAAGTTTAATCAGGCCTATGGCATAGTCCAATATTTTTCACTATTTTGCTTTCTTCCTCAGTTCTTAACCCCTGATATAATTTTGCAGCCCAGACTGACTTTCAGGGTCAACTCCAGAAAACCCAACCTGAGACAGGATGCTATGCTAAACAAATAACAGCTCACCAAAGATACTGTATCCTCATACTCAGAATCTGTAAATACGTTGCCTTATTGGCAAAACAAACTTTGCAGGTGCAAGTAACAAAAGAATTTTAAAATAAAGAAATAATGTATTATTCTGTTATATGGGTGGAAACAATATAATCATAAGGATGGTTCTCTCTACTGGAGTGCTGAGGATCAACTCTGAAGCCTCATTCATGCTAGTTAGGCAGTACTCTTCCACCAAGCTCCACCCTCAGCCCATGAAAATTTTTATTATAAAGAGAGAAACAGTAGAGTCAGAGTGAGAAGATGGTCTGAGACAAGAAAGCAGAGGTCAGAACTATGTGACTGTTGGAAGGGAGCCACAAGCCAATGAGCCCCAGCTACTCCTCAGAGCTAGAAAAGTCCTCCCATAGACACAACTCTGACAATACCTTGACTATAGCCTCATGATACACTATTCATACTTCTGATCTCTAGAACTATAAGACAAGAAACTTGGGTTGTTTTGAGTTACTAAATTGTTAGGAATTTGTTATTGCAGCAATAGAGAATTCATGCAGATTTAGGTAACTGAAGGAGGGGCTGCTGTAAAATATACCTAAAAATATCAGTCCAGCTTTGGGATTGAGCAATGAGTAGAGGCTGGAAGAAATTTGAGGAACATAACAAAGAAAACCTAGATTGCTTACAGACTATTAACAGAAATAGGGTGTTAATCATTCTGCTAGTGGTAGTGAACCACGGGTATCCTTAGAGTTGTTGGCCTTGCATTCTCTAGGATATTTCTCAAAATGTCAGGCTCCATGTACAGTGTCTGTGAAAAGAAAATAGAGGTTATTTGAGACTCTAGACACATGCATACCCTGCACATAATGATGATATCCCTACACCTCATGGAAAGTCAAACTGTGGCCATACACCAGGAAAGGAAGGGAAGGGGTCAAAAGAACAGGGCCTCAAAAGACTTGTAATATAAGCAATGAAGTGCAGCCTGAGACAGGTGACCTTACCTTAGCTCAGGAGTCTATGCTGGACTTTGGAGCAACAATTGCTTGCAGATGCCATCAAGCCCAACAATGTGAACTTTCATCCCATCCCCACTTCTGTGAAGGGTTTTCACTGAAGTCCATCATGTCAGGTGGCCAACTCAGGCTTCTCTCTGCAGAAGAATAGCAAAGAAATCTTCACCTGAAGTTTTATGTGGTTCAAACCTGACACTCCCAAGAGAATGTTCTTGTTACCAGCCTGTACTTTTCCTCTCCTGGACTAGATGATACACTATATCCTGAATGTGTTAGAGGGGATAAAAAGATACTGAAAATGTTGATTATAACAGAATAGGATAAAACACATTATCAGACACCAGAATATGTTACCCTAAACATGCTACCTTAAAAGGCACCAAAGTGTTATTTTGACCTGAAAGAGAATGAGAGAAAGCAAAGAAAACCTTCCTGCCCTTTCTCTAGTAGTCAAAAAAAAACAGAACATAAGAACATACATCTAGGGAAGTCTTTCCTTCCATCTCTATGAAAACAAACAGTACACAACCCACAAATAAGCCAGCTTGATCCTACTTATCCCTGGGTGTGCCCTAACCATCTTCAGTATCTTCTGAAGCCTTGAACTGGAATAGTTAAGTATTTAACTATATTGCAAATGATTATTTTGTTTTAAGGATTTGTTTGCTTATTATTTTTAGCAGATTTTTAAGTGGTTTCACATTTCACAAAAACTGAGCAAAAAACACATCATCCTCCGATTTCCCATTATTAAAATCCTACATTACTATGGTACCTTTTTATAAACAATAAAAAAAAGTAAATCTCCTAGTGAGAAGAATTCAGAAGGAAATGGTGAACATGGTAGAAAAAAACGTATGTGGTCTCATATAATACCTAAAGAGACCAATGGTAGAAAGATGGACATTAAAAACACTGCAGTGAGGGCACACAGGACAACTGGACATGTGTTATTGGGAACTACAGGAAAGGGATCTTTTTATATAGTTTCAGGAAGCTTCAGTGACTTGTGTCCTAGAGTTGCCTCCAAGGCAAAAAATCAACCTGGAAATCAACTTGAGATTCCAAAGTGTTGAAAGTAGGTTAGTTTCTTGCTTCTCGTAGTAAAATGCAGGAGGAAAAGAACGAATTTCAGGAAGAATTGCTGAATGAAAGAGAAACCAGCTGATGGCGATTTGGGGCTTGACCTATTCTGACTTGGAAATGGCACTATAACAAGGAAACTCATGCCACTCACTGTGCTCTGGGAAAAAAAAGCCCAGGATGTGGTTAAATGACCTTTTGCTAGTGCTTCAAGAATATCAAAAGGTCAGTGTTCAGTTATGGAGAGGGTTTTGGTTTTTTTTTTTTTTTTGAAGAGATTGCTTGTGTGACTCATGGATCCCCCTCAACCATCTCAGTGGAAGTCAGGAAATACCTGCAGAGGAGACTTTTTAATCTAATGGAGGATTTACTCCATTACATCTTCATGACATGCATGGGAGACCCAAAAGTTTCACTGTGATAGTAAAGAGCAGAAACACAGCCAGCTCGGACTAAAGGGACTGCTATAGTTTGGATCTATGTGTAAGATTTGACCTCTAGCCTATGCCACTATTAGGAGGTGATAGAACTTTCAAGAAATGAGGGAGGACCTTGTGGGACGTCTTAGGTTATTAGGAGCCTTCCCATTGAAGAGGGTTATGAAACACTTCTTCCTTACCCTCCCATTTTGCTTCTTGTCCACCATGAGGCAGACATCTTGCTCTGGCATGAATTCTCCACCATGATGTGCTACGTCGCCACAGACCTAAAAGCAACAGAACCAACCAACCACTGATTGAAACCTTCAAACTTGTAAACCAAAGTCAAACTTGTTTCTTTTTCAAAAAGATTTTAATTTTATTTTAATTATGTACATATGTGTGTGTGTGCGCAAAGACCAGAAGAAGGCAACGGATCCCCTGGAGTTACAGACCGTTGTGAGCTGCCCAATATGGATGCTAGGAACTAAACTCAAGCCCTCTCCAAGAACCACTGAGCCATCTCTCCAGCCGCAAAATTTGTTTTATAAACAAATTACTCCAGGCACTTATTACAGGAAGAGAACACCAACACGAGGACAGGGAGGAAGAAATGGAAGAGTTGTCAGACTTCCAAAATTCTATTGGCAGAAAATGAGCTTTCAAAACTCACCTACAAGCACATGCTGTCTCTCCTTCATGAAGAAGGAAAAAGAATTCTATAGGAAAAGGCTCAAGCCCAGAGGACAAAGCTACATAGAGGAACATTCCCACACCTTGAAACCTAATGCTATCCCAGCTGTGTTTTGATGTTGCTTTGTACTGCAGCAGCATCTTTACTCCTTCCACATCTCCCCTCTTGAAGTGGAAGTTATCTGTTATCCTATTCTGGCTCCACCACTGTGGGGGGAAGGACAGATGAGAATGTCTTGAGTTTCATGAGTTCACTGATAGAGATGAATCTTGCCTCAGAATGGGTTGCACCCTACCTCACCTATGCCTCTTGAGATTTAGGACTTTGAACTGATGACATTTTGGACTTTGAGCTCCTCATGTAATGGATTGAATTTTTTAATTATTTATTTAATAATGATACAATCAGAAGAAGCATTTCATTATAACAGCATTGACATAATTCAATAACAATTTCCAGAGCTAAGATGCATCTCCTTCAAAATTGGCTGTAATTTTTAGGTTTACAGTTGAACTAATACAGTTATATAATATTGTACTCAGTATAAACCCTGTAAGACAAAATTAAATGAGGTTTTATACTTTAAAAAAGATCTCCATGTCACTATTAAAATACACCATTTCACAGAGAAAAATTCATTTTCAATACAATTGATGCTAAGATGCACATGCATTTCTAATCTCTATATATCTGATTATTACAATTCACAATCATTTACTTTCTGAGATCCTTAGCATCTGAGCATGGATATAAAGTCATCAGGTAGATTTCAATGGTAATGTTTTTCACATCCACCAATTATTAAGGAGCAAATTTTTATGCTTTCAAGAATTTTTTTTAATTTTTTAAAACATTTATTTATTTATTTTTACACCCACTTCCCAGATAGCACCCTCCCATAGCCTCCCTCCCCTCAATAAAGCCCTTCTACTCTGATATCCCTGCTACTGCCTGCTGTGTTGTCGGCACCCCCAGCCATTCCCCACTACTTTCCCTTCTGGTGAATCTAGTCAGCCTATCTAGAGGTCTTTGTTTTAGGAGGGTCAGCTGTTCCTCATCTAGCAGTAATCAGTAGTCAATATTCCTTTGAATAAGATTGGGGTCTGCTGTTCATTTTCCCAGTTCTACGCTAGGTTACCATCTGGGAATCGCTTTGGCCACCCTGGCCAACAACTGAAAAGAAGGTATTGCCTGTCTGGCATTGTTGTTTGTTATGTAACCTTTAGCTATACATATGGACTCTTAAGAAATTATATTGGGCCCTTTAATCTTTGGTTATACTTTCATTTTGGGTGTTTAAGGCCATACAGTTGGACCAGATAAACCAATTTATTTTTACTCTTAAGGTAATTTGAGGATCTGTTCCTCAGGGGTCACATGGGCTTGGGACCAGCCCCTGGCTCCTTTCTTTTACCAGTTATGCCTATATGAAGATAAGTCAAAGGTCCTGCTTGACCATG
>NW_008360320.1:449024-449892 GCF_000622305.1 Nannospalax galili | reverse complement strand
GAAGCATGAAGGAAATGTTTCCTCTGTGTTGAGCCTCCTCTTTGTAGACTGGACACTGGTTCATGTCCATCTCATGGGGTCTCCTTGGCTTCCTTGATCAAGAGGACAGGTGACCCACCGCAGTTACAGGACATTTTGAGAGATGCTCATAGTCCCCTGGAACTAGTCGACCTAGGAGGCCAAGGAACAAAAGGTGTCCTTTATGTCCCTCTGACCAAATTATTATAGGCCTCAAAGTATGTGTGTTAAACATCTAAGCAGGTTAGTTCCACCAGTCTGGTATTTTTAATTACTGTGTGTCATGTAGATAAACCTTGGGAAAGACGAGTTGTTCTCACATAAACCTTACCTAGACATATATTTCTTGATCTTCTATGTGTAATTTGTCAGTAGGGTGTATGAGTAATATGGTTGCCTCTGGTTTTCAAAACTAGCTAGGCATTGTCTCACACCTCCATCATGGTTTCCCCAATTAAGGTAACCCCATTTCCCCCCTTTCTTCCTTACTAATACCCTTCTCCTATGGTCCTACCTCTCTTGAGCTCCTTCTTTCCCTTTATCCCCTAGGTTCCTTGTATACCCTTCCCTCCCCGCTCCCTTAAACTAACCCAATTTTTATAACATATCTCTCTTATTAAGGCCTGTTTCCTACTGTTCTTCTCTTTCAGGTTATTTCTTTTCCTTTACCTCCCTGTTTCCTTTCCATTATACTAGTTCCTGTAGTTATTTCTGATTGCATACTTATTTATCAGAGTCTGGTTCTAAGATCCACATATGAAGGAGAATATATGTCGATTTTTTTTTCTGATTCTGGGTTACTTCACTTAGTATAACAGTTTCTAGTTCCATCCATTTACCTGCAAATTTC
>NW_008360320.1:447996-448781 GCF_000622305.1 Nannospalax galili | reverse complement strand
TCCACACTGCTTTCCATAGGGGTTGAACAAGTTTGCAGCCCCACCAGCAGTGAATGAGTGTTCTCCTTCCCCCACATCCTCTCCAACATTTGGTATCATTTGTTTTCTTGATCTTAGACAGTCTTACTGGGGTAAGCTGAAATCTTAAAGTGTTTTAATTTGTATTTCCCTAATTGTTAGTGATGTAGAACATCTTTTAAGATGTTTCATAGCCATCTCTACTTCCACTTTTGAGAGCTTTCTGTTGAACTCCTTAGCCCATCTTTTAATTGGATTGCTTGTGGCCTTGGTTCTCTGTATTTTTAGTTCTTTATATATTCTGCTAATTAAACCTCTGTCAATTGTGTCGCTGGTGAAGATTTTCTCCCATTCTGTGGGTTTTCTGTTTGCTTCCTTGGTTGTCTCCTTGATGTACAGAAGTTTTTTAGTTTAATGAGGTCCCACATGTTAATTCTTGCCCTTGTTTCCTGGGCTATTGATGTCCGGGTTAGAAAGTCCTTTCCTACACCTATGACTTGTAGATTTTTCCCAATGTTTTCTTCTAAGAGTTTCAGAGTTTCAGACTTTACATTGAGGTCTTTGAGCCATTTGGAATTGACTTTTGTGCAGGGTGAAAGATAGGGGTTTAGTTTCATTCTTCTACAAGTGGAGATCCAGTTTTGCTAGCACCATTTGATGATCATCTGTCCTTCCTCCAGTTAATACTCTTGGCCCCTTTGTCAATATCAGGTGGCTGAAATTGCATGTACTCATATTTGGGTCTTCAATTTTGTTCCATTGATCTA
>NW_008360320.1:447082-447955 GCF_000622305.1 Nannospalax galili | reverse complement strand
CAGTACCATGCTGTTTTTATGACTATAGCTCTGCAATACAGCTTGAAATCTAGTATAGTATTCCCCCCGGCATTGCTCTTAGTGCTCAGCGTCATTTTGGCTATCCAAGGTCTTTTGTGCCTCCATATGAATCTTAGGATTAGTTTTTTCCAATTCTGTGGAAAATGTCATGGGGATTTTGATTGGCATTGCATTGAATCTATATATGACTTTTGGTAGGATGATCATTTTCACAATATTAATTCTACCAATCCATGAGCATGAGAGGTCCTTCCACCTTCTGATGTCTTCCTCAATGTCTTTCTTTAAAGATTTAAAATTTTCATTGTAGATCTCTTTTATGCCTTTGATCAGGTTTGTTCTGAGATAGTTTAATTTTTTGCAGCTATTGTGAACAGGAGTGTTTCAATGTTCTCTTTCTCTGATTGCTTGTTATTGGTATATAGAAAGGCTATAGACTTTTGTAGGTTAATTTTGTAACCTGCCACTTTACTGAATGTGTTAATAATTTCTAGGAGTTTTCGGGTGGAATTTTTGGCATCCCTTAGATATATCTCATCTGCAAAAAGGGATAATTTGATCTCTTCTTTTCGAGTTATTACTCATTTAATTCCCTTCTCTTGCTCTTGCAAGAGTTTCAAGTACTATGTTAAAGAGAAGTGGGGATAGTGGACAGCCTTGTCAGGTTCCTGATTTCAGTGGGAATGCTTCCAGTTTTTCTCCATTTAGAATGATGTTAGCTGTGGGTTTGTTATATATGGCTTTAATTATGTGGCGGTATGTTCCCTCCAGTCCAACTCCCTCTAGGACTTTGAATATAAATGCATGTTGAATTTTGTCAAAGGCCTACTTTACATATATTGAGACAACCAT
>NW_008360320.1:429155-446870 GCF_000622305.1 Nannospalax galili | reverse complement strand
GTATCTTTACCTGGCTTTGGTATTAGAGTGATGCTGGCTTCATAGAAGGAATTTGGAAGTTCTCCCTCCATTTCTATTTTTTTGCATAAATTAAGTAAAATTAGATGCAGATTTTCTTTAAATGTCTGATAGAATTCTGCTGTAAATCCATCTGGTCCTGGGCTTTTTTTCAGTCGGGAGGTTTTGCATTACTGTTTCAATTTCTTTTTGTGTTATGGGTCTGTTTAAGCTGTTAATCTCTTCTTGGTTTAGTTTTGGTGGTTCCCATGCCTTTAGATATCTGTCCATTTCTTTTAGGTTTTCAAATTTAGCAGCATATAGGTTTATAAAGTATTCCCTTATAACGTTCTGTATCTTTCTGGTATCTGTTGTGAGGGTTCCCCTTTCATCTCTGATTTTATTGATTTGGAAGTGTTCTTTCTTTCTTTTGGTTAACTGGGCTAGCAGTCTGTCAATCTTGTTTATCTTCTCAAAGAACCAGCTCTTGGAATTGTTGATTCTTTGTATTGTTTTCTTTGTTTCAATTTCATTGATTTCTGCCCTGATTTTTGTTATTTCTTCTTGTCTGCAGGGTTTGGGTTTTGTTTGCTGTTGCTTTTCAAGTGTGTTCAGTTGCAATGTTAAGTCATTTATTTGTGTTTTTTCCGATTTTTGATGTAGGCACTTAGAGCTCTTAACTTCCCTCTAAGGACCACTTTCAATGTGTCCCAGAGGTTTTGTTGTGTTGTATTGTCCTTTTCATTTAATTCCAGGAATACTTTTATTTCTTTCTTAATTTCTCTTTTGACCCATTCATCATTCAGGAGTGTGTAGTTTAATCTCCATGTGTTCATGTGGTGATTAGGTCTTCTTCGGTTGTTGATTGTAAGCTTTATTGCATTGTGGTCTGATAGAATGCATGGAATTATTTCAATCTTTTTGTGTTTCTTGAGGTTTGTTTTGTGCCCCCGTATATGGTCGATTTTGGAGACGGTTCCATGGGGTGCTGAGTAATAAGTATGTCCTTTGGTGCTTGGGTGGAATACTCAGTAGATATCTGTTAAGTCCATTTGATATATGGTATTGTTTAATTCAGATGTCTCTCTGTTAACTCTCTGCCCTGCTGCCCTATGTGATGGAGACATTGGGGTACTGAATTCCATTGCTATTAATAAGTTGGGGTTAATTTGGGTCTTAAAGTCCTGTAGTATTGTTTTTATGAAGTTGGCTGCAGCAAAATTTGGTGAATATATGTTCATGATTGTAATATCTTCTTGGTTTATTGTTCCTTTGATCAGAATGAAGTGGCCCTCTTTATGATTAGTTTTAGTTTAAAGTCTATTTTGTCAGATATTAGAATTGCTATGCCTGCTTTTTTCTTAGTGCCATTTGCTTGGTATATATTTTTCCATCCTTTCACTTTGAGTTGGTGTCTGTCCTTGAAAGTGAGATGAGTTTCTTGCAGACAACAAAAAGATGGGTTTTGTTTCTTAATCCATTCACATAGGTATGTCTTTGGACTGGGGAGTTCAGTCCATTAATATTTAAAGTTGTTAATGAAAGATGAATATTGAATCCTGTCATTTTTATTTCTGTTTACATTCTCGATATAGCTACACTTTTCCACAGTTATACCTTCATTGGATTTCTTTCCACAATCCTTTGGATATAGTCATTCCTTTCTTCAGCTCTTTGTATTTCTTCCAGAATTCTCTAAAGGGCTGATTTTGTGGACATGAATTCCTTCAGCCTATTTATGTCATGGAAGATTTTTCTTTCCCCTTCAACCTTAATAGACATTTTGGCTGGGTATAGTAATCTGGGTTGTCATATGTGGTCATTTAAAACTGGGAATACTTTGGTCCAGGCTCTTCTGGCTTTCATAGTTTGCACTGAAAAGTCAGCTGAAATCCTAATGGTTTTCCTTTACATGTGACTTGTTTATTCTCTTTTGCAGCTTTCAGAATTGTCTCTTTGTTTTGTACATGTAATGTTTTTACTATGATGTTCCATGGAGAGTTCCTTTTCTGGTCCTGTCTGTTTGGTGTTATGCTTCTTGTATTTGTATGAGCATGTCTTTCCTTAATTTTGGGAACTATTCTTCTACAATCCTGTTGAAGATCTTGTCCATACCATTATCTTGAGATTCTTCGCCTTCCTGTATGCGTATGATTCATAAGTTTGGTTTTTTTATGGTTTCACACAATTCTTGCATATTCCATTCTTGTGTTTTTTTCAGTTTTTCATAATCTTTTCTTGAGTGGTCTAATACATCCACTTTATCTTCCAGTCTTGATATTCTGTTTTCCATTTCACTCATCCTATTGGTGAGGCTCTCTTTTCTGAATTCATTCAGAAGTTTATCCCTATCTTCCTTCAGCTCTATGATTACCTTGTTTGTGTGTTCTTTAAATTCACTGAATTCTTTTATCATATTCATCATTGTTCTTTTGAGTTCCATGTCCTGCATCGTCTCTAGAGAATTCTCATTGTACTCCTCTAGAGGATTACTGGTATTTGGTGGGGATATGTTATTTTGGTTTTTCATGTTATTATTTTTTTCTCTGTGAATTTGACATGTGAATTTCTTTTGTAGTTTCTGATTCTTGTGTGTGGCTGAAGTCTTGAAGTTTAGGTCTCTTTCTTTTTGTGAACTTTATGTGTCTTTGTGGTTTACATTTTGGGCATGAAAGGCTGGTTAGTCTAAGCTTCTGGTTCTCTCTTTTGATTTTATATTGGAGTGGCCAGATTGCTTTTGTCTTCAGGAGTTCCTACAGGGGCCCAAGTCAGATGAGGATCAGATGCTCTCAGGCTTTCTACTAAGGTCTGAATCCCTCCAGGAACGATTTTGGCCTCAGAAATTTGGGGGTTGGACTGGCCTGTGAGCCTGGCCCAGGAAAGATGCTGGTCTAGGGCAGCTGGTGGCTGTGCCACCCAGAGATCCAAAGGCAGATGGGGCGGGAAGAGGCCCCAAGGATTCCTAGAGACTGCACTGAGGAGCTGGGTTGGTCTGGATGCAAAGGATCAGAAAGAGGAAAGGTCAGCCCCCGCATGTCAGAAAGAGGCCGGAGGGTGGTGCAGTCCCAGGGAAGCAGAGGGAGGTGAGGGTGGGGTCAGGCCCAGAAGTAGTGCTCCTGGGGCCCAGAGAAGGCACTACTTTGGTCTGGATGAAAAGGATCAGGAAGCAGTATTGGTTCCCCAGGTGTCTGGGGCCCCAAGACAAGGAGTGGGGCAGGAACCAAACTAGGAGGAGTGCCTGGTGGGGGAGATGGGAGGGTGAATGAGGCTGGGGGAGTCAAGGCACGAAGAGGGTGCGATGGACCTACCCCAGAGAGAGGCCTACAGGTAGGAGAGAGGCCTGTGGCAGGTGGTGCAGGCCCAGGGAAGCAGCTGGATTGAAATTTTTAGAGGTAGATAAAATGGGGTGAACGTCTACATGTTGGAGGGAAATAAATCTTTGGTGGATAGAGGTAGACTGTGGTAGGTAGAATAATGGTCCCCAAAGACAAACACACCTTAGTCTTCAAAGCCTGTAAATACATTACCTTATATGGCAAAACAGCTTTGTTGATGTAAACATGTTAAGGATCTTGGGGTGGAGGGATCATCTGGATGATCTGGGGGACCCAGTTTAATCATGGGGTTTATAGCAACAATAGGAAATGAATAGACAGCCCACGAAAGGCATTTTTCAAGATACTTTGTCTTGAGAGCCTTCTGTTAAAAGCAGTGTAAGAGTAGCTGATTTCTGAACATGTGGCTTTTTTTTTTCACTGAACCAACTTTAAGCATTAAAGCATTAAAATGCAGCAAAACACTCTGAGAGTCTGAGATTAATTAAGAGATTGCATCTGGACAGAAAGTGTGTACATAGTAAGACTGGGGTTCTTCATGCTAAGCCAGTTCTTGGTACCTTCCCAACAGCATCCTGCCTCTGCAAAGAGGCTGATTACAAAACTGGACATCTCTCCCTAGGGGATGGAACCAAATGTCTGTGAGCAAAAAGAAATCAGAAGCAGTTCAGCATGGAATCACAGTCACAGTATCCCAGAGAGATAGAGGGGTGATTGTCTCCCTTTTCTAGCCAGATTCTCAGGCCCCCATGGCAGGAAGGGCTGAGGAAGGAGGCTTGGCTTTACTAACAGTGTAGGAGCAGGACATGTCACAGTTTGCATTTTCATTTCATTCTGAGCAGAAGGTCCTGACAATAAACATCTGGAAGCTTGTCCACTATAAATTGTTTGGGTTTCTTTTCCTCTGTTTCACGAGGCTGGGGTGATATTATACTCTTGGAATTTCTCCTTTCATCTGCTTCCTTTCTACTGACAGTTCATAAAGGATGGGCCACACTGGGAATGAAAGCTAAGCAGTTATTTCTTAAAATACCAGGGGAATTCAGGCTCCATAGACCTCGGACTGGATGCCAGAGAGAACATTTTTCCTCAGCTGTGGCTGCTTCAGTGCCTGGGGCACCACCTGAATTCCCACATGGTCCTTTAAGGTCTGAATTAATAACTTAAGTCTTAGGAGAAAGAGTCAGTAACCAGGTGGAAAAAATAGATAAGGGGCTTTTTCTGCTTGTCTTCTTTCTATTAATAATAAAAATGGTTGTCATGTAAGGGTTTTATACACGGGACCAAATTTTCTTTGTGTACCTATTTTACATACTCTTGTTCAACCAGAAGTTTTGTTGAATTCTGCTTTCTAAGTAAAGTAAATAAATTTATAAATAAATATGTTTCTGATACCTACTAAAAAAGCAATAAGTCTGAATTAGAATACAGATCTATCTAAGCCCAGATTCCACACTCTTAACCACTTTTTTCCGTGTGGTGCTAGGGATCAACCCGGCCCCTGTACATGGTAGAATGCATGTATCACTGGTCATCTCCCTAGCTTTTCACCCTCTTAGTTGCTATTTACTACTGATTCCCTACTACATTTTTAATTAATATTCTTCACTGAGATTATTATTTTAATTGAGGAAATTTTTCCTGATAATCTCAGTGAACTCGTGTTCTTCCTGTGTATGCAGCGCTCTACAGGACTGCAGCATGTTTATGCTATAGGTTTGTGGAGGCTAAAGTCTAGGTCTACACATCAGACAAGATGCCACATGCTATGGAGATATTTGACTCTAATAGTCCCTTAAGAAGGTGGCTTTTTTGTATGTCCCTGTCTCCTGAAAACTTAATCCCCAAAGTTCCCACATGTTAAGAGTTTGAAAGCAGGAAGTACTTGTTTCCATTTTGGAACTGTGCAAGTGGCAAATGTCCTGGAGTCATTAAGGCCATCCATGACAAATGTGGCCTAGACAAGCAAAAATAGCTAAGCAATGGTGCTAAGAAAATCAGAGGAGAAACTTCTGGATATGTCCCAGCTTCAAAAGAGATTTGGGGGCCCTGGGGAGAAGCAGATGTGGACAAGCTTTGCAGTTCATCAGACAAGGACTCAAGATCAAGAGAGTCTTACTAGATTTTGGACTCCAAGTGACAAAGTCTATCCTCAAATTTCCACCGTGTTCTGATTCACCCCGGCTTCCACCGTGTTCTGATTCACCCCGGCTTCCACCGTGTTCTGATATACCCCGGCTTCCACCATGTTCTGATCCGCCCCGGCTTCCACCATGTTCTGATTCGCCCCGGCTTCCACCATGTTCTGATACGCCCCGGCTTCCACCGTGTTCTGATATACCCCGGCTTCCACCATGTTCTGATTCGCCCCGGCTTCCACCGTGTTCTGATTCGCCCTGACTTCCACCGTGTTCTTATATACCCTGGCTTCCACGCTGCAATTCTGTTGCAGGAGGTAGTGAGAAAATCCAGACTCTTGATTTAAGTTTTTGGTAGTGAAATGTCAGATTACTCTGGATTAAATGATGTTCATTTCTGACATCTAGTAGAATAGAGACTCAAACTATAAATTAAATTCAAGTGTGGGGGAAAAAATAATACTCTTGCACATCTGAGTTTGTAACCTAAGAAATACAAATTACCTATATATGACAATAAACTAAACCATAAATATACACTGAAAGAATGTAGTATTTTTTCATCTTTACTCTTTTTATGTTTATTTGTGTATGTGTGTGTGCACGTGTGACATGCTGCTTATGTGGAGGTCAGAGGACCATTTTGCAGTTGTTTCTCTGCTTCTACCATGTGAGTTCCAGGAATCAAACTCTGGTCATCAGTCTTGGTGGCAAGCTCCCTTACCATCTGAAGCACCTCTCCAGCCTTCATCTTTACTTTTTTAATGGAAAGGTTTAGAAGCATAGCAATAATAGAATGAACCCCTGTTCCAACAATGATCAAGATGCTGCCCATCTCCTGTCTTCTATTACCCCTCATCTTACACACACACACACACACACACACACACACACACACACAAACACACATACACACACTTCATTGTGGAACTTTTTGTAGTGCTCAGGACCTTACCTATGCTAAGCAATTCCTTCAAGTGAGTTGCATCCCACCCTTATTGTAGGATGTTTTATAGTGAATTTTAGTATCAAGTAATTTCAAGCAAACATTTTTGTCTTTAATAAGTAAAAAAAAAAAAATAGCACTTCCAAAATACCATTATCACATCTAATAAAATAAACAAAAATGCTGTATTATAATACAATATTTTAGCCCTGATCAAATTTCCCTAATTGTCTCATAGACATAATTTTAAGGATGATATGTTTACATTATAATCCAGGCAACGTTCATAGATCATATTTAGGTAATAGGTCTCTTAGGTCCACTTTAATGTAGAACATAACTTTCTAAAGTCAGTGACTTCTAAGTTTCTAATGCACATGGAATCATGTCTGTGGACTCAGGCTGAGCCCCTAAATTCACAAGCCTACAAGCTGATGTAAACGTGCTGGAGAGCAGTAGTCTACAGGACAAAGAATTCCTCACAAAGGGATCTGGCTCCCTCTAGTGATTTTTTAAATTATAACTTTCTTAATCACAAACCAATATAGACATAAGCAATCCTAATGCAAGGTTCCCCCTTTAGTGACATTTTAACTGAGTATTTCTAACATCACACTACTCAGCAATGAATATTTTTAATATTGAGAGTTACTGGATGCCAAGATCAGAGTCAGGAACTAAATGTTTATTTCCTTGCTTGAATCCGATTATAGAGGATGTCATAGTCTATCACTCAGAACAACATCATCATTTACACAGGAGTATCTGGCCACTGTTTCCAAGACATTCCTGTTGCCTTAGTATCTCTTATTTCAAACCGCCACTACTTGGCATTATTCATTATTATATTTGGGTTAAATTAGGGGAGGTAGACAAAGGCTACCCTAAAAGCAATTAACTGTCCTTTGCTTCTTCATGGCAAAGAAACAGAAGAGAGGCAACAGGAAAGAAAAACTTACATTGCTTATAATAAACCTTAAGACCAGGCCATCTACAGATGACAGGAAGAAGGAAGTGTCAACTGTATTTACAAATAATATGTTAAATAATGAGGTATCAAAATTCATATTTTAGAGTAATAATTATAACTGATATAAAAAGAAAAGATGGAGGCTGGAGAGATTGTTCATGGTTAAAAGCACTGACTGCTCTTGCAGAGGACCCAGATTCAGTTCCCAGCACTCAGATGGTGGCTAACGACCATCCATAACTCCTGTTCCAGGGACTTTGGTGCCCTCTTCTGACCTCCATGAGCATTTCATGACATGAATGTACTTACATACATGCAGGCAATACACTCATACACATAAAATAAAAATAAATAAAATATATATTTTTAATGTAAAAAAAGATACATCAAATCAATAAACATTTGTTTACCTTGACGAATTAGATATCTCTGAGTATAGGAAATTGTTCATTTTCTGCCACACCTACATTAAATTTTAAGCCTACTTTTGAACTTGTATATTTAAAATTATCATTATTATGCCATGAGCTATTTTTAAAGCTATATTTCTGAAAGAAGAAGCAGAACTGAGCTACACATGATGGTACAACCTGTAATCCCAGCACATGGAAAGCTAAGACAGGAAGAGCCTGAATTCCAGGCCAGCTTAGGCTGTATAGTAAAAAACCCTGTCAGGGAGAGGGCGAGTTCTGACCTCCATCGGTGTAGCAGCTCTGATCTCAGCAGACCACCAGAGAGTGCCAAGTTCTGGCCTCCCTCTGGCCTCTCTCTGACAGAGGGACTGAGAACACAGGGGACTGCCTGAGAACTCCCAGATCCTGCCTCAACGTGGTGGTCCTTTTAATAAGATGATGCTATACAGCACTCCCTTCTACATGAAATAACTACTATCATCAGTATGTGGATCCTAGCACCAAATCCTTTTAAATACCTGGTCCTTTTAATAAGATGATGCTATACCGCAGTCCCTTCTGCATGAAATAAGTACCATCATCACAACTTCAGCTGAGCCAGATTGCTAAACATCATCACAATTGGGCTTCTTGATGGTTGTGCTCATTCATTAAAGGAGGGCCAAGCAGGGTCATTGGACCCTCACCGGAGTATCCAGCATGACTCATGCTGGGTAAAGGCTTCCAGTGTACATACCCTCAGGTCATTATACACCTCAGCAACCCCTCAGTTACCTCAGTAAGTAAGCTTAATAAATCCATTGGTTTCCCAGTAAAACTTTAATCAAACATTGGCTCAACACTAGAACCTTGAAAGGGAATAAGCATTGCTTAGCATCCCCAGGAAAAGAAGTCTCACAACAGATAGAAAATTTACTTGTTAATGCTATTAAGACTCATAATTATTTTTTAAAAAAGGAAATGAGAATGTGAAAGATGTTAAAAGGATATGGGAATGGAGATATTTTCCAAAATATAAAAAAATGAGAAAGCCTAAGCAAATGATGAAGGTCTGTATAGGTTTGTTATGATACATAAAGGATGAGACAAAAATAATATACACATAATCTTCAAATGCCTATGGTCATAGTTTAGTCAACAAGTTTAAGGAACAAAATATATATCTAATCAAAGTTTATCTGAGACTATTTTTTTTACCCAAGCCTTATCTACATAGCACATGGTAATTAAAAGTACCAGACTGGTGGAACTAACCTTATTGGATGTTTAACAGCCATAGTTTGAGGCCTATACTAATGTGGTCAGAGGAACTTAAAGGATAGTTTTACCCCTTGCCATCCAAGGTCGACTAAGTTCCAGGGGACTATGGAACATCTCTCAAAATGTCCTGTAACTGTGGTGAGTCATCTGTCCTTTTGTTCAGGGAGGCCATGGAGACCCCACGAGATGAACTTGAACCAGTGTCCAGTCTACAAAGAGGAGGGTCAACTCAGAGGGAACATCTCATTCATGCTTCCAAGTGAAACCAGACATGGTCTAACAAGACCATGTCTGGTCTTTCACTTATCTTCACATAGATGAAACTGGTAAAAGAAAGGAGCCAGGAGCTCCTCCCAAACCCATGTGACCCCTGAGGAACAGATCCTCAAATGACCTGTCTTAGTTTGTTTCTTCATTGCTGTGACAAAACACTCTGACCACTACCAACTTGGGGAGGAAAGAGTTTATTCAGCTTACATCTCCCAGGTTGCAGTTCATCAGGGAGCCCAAGGTAGGAACTCAGGGCAGGAACCTGGAAGCAGGAGCTGGAGCACAGGCCTTCTTAACCACTGAACCATCTCTCCAGCCCTCAGTTACCTTTCTTCCCCAGCCCAGGCCCACCTGCCCAGGGATGGCACCACCCACAGTGGGCTGGGCCCTCCCTCATCACTCATCAAGAAGATGCCCCTCAGACATGGCCACAGGCCAGTCCAATAGAGGAAATTCCCCAGTTGAGGCTCCCTCAACCCAGGTGTGTCAACTTGACACTAAAGCTATCCAGCACATGACCTAAAGTGTAAAAATAAATTGATGTATTTGGGCCAACTGTATGGTCTTAAACACCAAAAAGGAAAGTTATAACCAAAGAGTAAAGTCATCAATGTATTTCTTTAAGAATTGAAGGGATTATACTTCCCAGACATTAGGCTTAAGTCTATAGAAAAAGTTATTTAGACAATTATTTCTCATTGATGATTTTGTTCCTAACCAGAAAGTGCTGCTCGTAAGACTTCAAATCTTGGTCTCCAATACTGTAATGCCCACCTGTAGCGAAAGGAGACAACCAGCTATTGTTCTAAAATGATGGATCAATTTGTTTTCTCCCCCTATCTAGAAACCTTTGAGAGGGAGTTAACACTGATTCTAACTACTCCAACAGCTATCAAAATACCTGAAAGCAAATCCTGAATCCATCACTCTAGCCTTAGAGGGAAAAAGAAAAATGAGGAGGACCCCAATAGAGGGACACTTTTGGGAAGCCTTGTCAAGAAACTCCAATGGACTCTCATATGAACATTTGAAAATCACCCTGTTCTGACTTTTTTCTAGTTCCCTGTCTTTAACTTGTAATGCTAATTACTCTTGCCTTTACTTCTCCTTCACATCTCCTATTCAGGATTCAAAGACCTTCTTTTCCTCCTCGAGATAAGAGTTATGCAATTTGGGAGTCTTTTAAGTAGACCCACTGAAGGGGTACTCCAATTGCCTCACTCTGCATCCCTGCTCAGCATGGAAGAAGCCAGAGCAGTCTGCGTCCCAATTCCCTATTGGCAACTTGGGTAACCTCTTCAGAGGATGGTGTGATAAGAATAGGAGGTAGGAATTGCTAGGCAGTTAGGGTAAAAAAAGACCCCAAAGAAGAGTAGCCAGTTTCTTGGCAAAACTCACAATGTCTTTGGGCCTCTTAGCAATCTATTCTGTTCCAAAGGCCAAAAATGTCAAAAATATTTGGGAGCTTTTATCTAACTCCTAAAAGATTTTAGGGTTACCTCTTCAGAGGGCAGAATGTTAGAGTAGCCAAAAGCCCCATAAAAATAAATCAAATCAAAGAAGAAGAAAGAGTACATGACGTTATCAGAAAACAGTGATGGGGCGATATGGGAGAAGTTGGAGGGGAGGGAGTGGGCATGGATTTGATCAAAACACCTTATATGCATGTATGAAATTCTCACTGAATTATTTACTTTAAAAAAAAAACCTTGTCAGAATAAGAAAAAGAGGCATAGGAAGAGGAGAGGAGGAAGAAGAGGAATGGGAGGAGGAAGAGGAGGAAGAAGAGGAAAAGGAGGAAGAAGAGGCAATATAGTAAAGGAGTCAAAAAACATACACTGAGTTCCATCTCTGGAACACCACAGGAACACACCCAAAGCCTCTTACACAGGAGCTCAGCAGTAACAGTTTTTCAAGACTTGTCCCTTGCACCCATAAGTAATGTTTTCAACTGTGTTAACAGAATGCCATGTTTAGGAGAACATTGTCACCTTTAAACTTTTCATCAAAAGCTAAGGTTGAACAATACCCTGTATAGTTCCATTAATGGGAATTCAGTCTCCAACCCAGCATGAGCCTGGCTGTGGGCAGTGCTGATCACTCCTCCCTTCCACTGAACCCTGGTGACTGTTAACAATCAATCCCCATCAGATTTTCAGAAATGTACTAGTGTTCAATCGTTTTGTTTAGTTTTTCAATATGTTGGGGATATGAGAGAAAGAAAATAAATATTCTCACTCAGACCATTCTGAGGGCAGAAAGAGGAATGCTTTCCATATCTGGCCCAAAAGAGAGACCACAGGAGTAAGACCTGTAGACTATGGCAGAATGGGTGAGGGTGAGTTGCACCATTGCATCTGCAGATTACCATTCCATCTTTTGCCACTCCACCCCAGCTAATGGCAGAGACAGAGGCACAGGGTCCCCTTGTTGAGGGAGTACACAGTCACTGGAGAACAGCATAAGGGACAAGGATGCCCCTTTGAGAACTAGCAGAGTCTGGCCCTTCCACAAGTCCTTACAGAAGGATGATTGCTGAACCAGGCTCCCTGACATCATGAACCCACCTTAGGGAACAACTGTTTACGCAGTTGATTGTTGATACTTTTGCCCTGTAAAGTCTCCAAGTACACTGAATTAGCAAGTACTGAATCATCACTCTTAGACTTACAGAGTTAGAATCCTTTGAGCCTCTGGTCACATTTTCAGAAACTAATCAGTACATAATCTTGTTTTCTGTGCATTTTATTTCAGAACACCTTATTGTCCATCCCAAAGTCTCCTCCAGGTTTCCACTGCCTGGCATGATCTGGACCAGTTCTTGGGGAACTGAAGTACAAAGAGGAGCCTATTGTTTAAACTTCTAAGGACAAGAAGATATGAAAAAATAATTAGACCAGGTCTTAGAGAAGCAAAGCTTCCAAATATTCTCCAGAATTGCTGGAAAAAAAGAAACACCTGGAGCCTTCAATCTCACAGTTGTTCAGTTTTTCTTCTTGAATTTAATTCAAGCTGAGTATGCCCTTTTTTTCAGTGTCACCAATGCCCTGGTGGGTCAACTGTACCAAGAACACCATTAAGAAGACTTAAGAACTGGCAAGATGGCTCAGTATGTAGAAGCATTTGTCCCATAGCCAGAGGATCTAAGTTTGAGCCCCAGAACCCATGGTGAAAGGAGAAAATTGATTCCTCAAAGTTGCCCTCTGACCTCTTATATGCATGGCACATCTGCGCTCTCTCTCTCTCTCTCTCTCTCTCTCTCTCTCTCTCTCTCTCTGAGACAAATACATATGAGGGAGGAAGACGAGGAGGAAAAGAAGAAATTAAAAATTAAGAAAGACTTCTCTGGGGCTGGAGAGATGGCTCAGCGGTTAAGAACACTGACTGTTCTTGCAGAAGACCAGGGTTTGAATCCCAGCACCCACATGGCAGCTAACAACTGTCCATAACTCCAGTTCCAGGGTTTCTGACAGCCTCTTCTGTCCTCTGTGGGCATTGTACATGGGTACACTTACCTACATGCAGGCAATACAAGCATACACATAAAATTAAAATAAATAAAATGTATATGAAAAAAGAAAGACTTCTCTTCCAACAATAATAAAAGCATGTAATGTCTACTCTACTGCTGCTGCTGAGATGGAGGCTGCTTCTACAAAGAAGCAATGCCTCCCTTTCATGGCCCTGTCCTCTTCCTTCACCACCTCTTTCTCTAGAATCTAACCTCTTGATGTTTGACTTTGTCTCCTGCCCTGTTGGCAGACTGGGTAGTAGTGGAGATGGCCTCTCACATTTGTATTCATCAGCTTTCATCACTGTAACAAAATACCAAGAAGAAACCAACTTAAAGAAAGGTTTATTTGGGCTCATAGTTTCAGATGTTTCAGCGTCATTGCTTGGCCCCATCACCTTAGGCTGATGGGAAAGCAAAACATCATGGCAGGGGCATTGCAGAGCAAAGGTGCCCACCTCATGGCAACCAGGAAGCAGAGAAAGAGGCAGGAAGCAAGATATACCCTTCAAAGGTATGACAGCTCAGTCCCACCTCCTAATAGTCCATTTAGGTATGAACTTACTGATGGAGCAGTAAGTTTATGATCCAGTCACCTCTCATCAGTCACCAGCTGGAGATCAAGCCTTCAGCACACTAGTCTCTAGGCTCACTTTATACCCAGACCATCACTCTCCCCTTCTCTTCTCCTTTCTCTGTCCTCCTTTCTCACTGTTTTAAAATTCTTGGTTGTCAGTGTCCCTCACATCAAGCAATTATTTTGATTTCTGTTCCCTTTCTAATTACTATAGGGCTCAAGACCCCAACAATCCTTTCCTTTCACCATCTTCTTTATGAGAGTACATGAAAGAAAATGAAATTGTGAGAGGAACTTAAGAGGCACACCTATGGAGGAGAAAGCACCATCACATGTAGAAGCTTGTCTAAAACGTGTTTCTCTGTAACATACATCACAGCGTTCGTGACCTTAGCACTTACAATTGGGACTCATTTTAAACAGTGAAATCGCCAACAGAATTGTGGAAATTTCAGCAAAGACCCAGAAAAGAACATTTGTTTACAAAAAGGAAGCTCAACAAGCACAAAAATCATCACCCTGTCAACTTTGTTCAGCTGGGAACAAAATCATCAGGTAGCTCAAATTCTCTGCCATTTTGTGCATGTCTGCAAACAGGGTTACAAATAGGTACTAGCAAGCATAGATTTTTAAAAAGAGTCTGTGAATAACAAAGACCATCTACACTAAGAGAGCTCTGCCCATAAAAATGCCTGTCCCTGGGAGCTGGCCACCTTTGTGTTTTAGTAAATGCTGCTGAGTGTAAGTACAGTGAGTATGCGTTCTTCACCTGTAGAAGCTACTAGATCAGTGATGAACACCAGACACTGCTGCCTGGATAAGAAGCCGCATGCTGAAATCACAGGCCACTGGAGACAGGCTGGTGAGCAGGTTGGGTTCCCATGGCAACCCCAGGGCAACAGTTCTTTCCTCAGGCCTAAGCTCCTACTCAGAAAATGTTCCCAGGATTTTAAAATTACCCAGAGAAAATATCTCAAAAAAGGAGGAAAGAACTGGTGGTAGTACATGCCTATAATCTCATCACTAGGGACACTGAGGCAGGAGGATCATGAGTGGGGACCAACCTGGGCTACATATAGCAAGACCTAGTCAGAAAAATAAAATGTAAAAGGAAGAGAGGCTTTCTTATAATTGAAAAGAAATATCAAGGCCTCTTCTTCCCTGGGCCTGCACTACCAGCAGGCCTCTCTCCGACAGGCAGGCCTCTCTCTCTGGAGTAAGTCTATCTCGCCCTCAGAGCCTGGATTCCCCCAGCCTCATTCAACCTCCCATCTTCCCTGCCGGTCTCTCCTCCCAGCCTGGGTCCTGTCCCATTCTTTGTCCTGGCGCCACAGACACCTAGGGAACCACCGCTGCTTCCTGATCCTTTGCATCCAGACCAACTCAGTTCGTTCTCGGGTCCCCAGGAGCACTCTGGGCCTGACCCTGCCCTCACCTACCCTTACTTCCCTGGGCCTGTAAGACCCTCCCCCTCAGTCTCTTTCCTGGACACTGGGCCTGACCTTTCCTCTTCCTGATCCTTTGCATCCAGACCAACTGAGCTCCTCAGTTCAGTCCCCAGGAGCCCTTGGGGCCGCTTCCCACCCCCATCTTCCTTTGCATCTCTGGATGGCATGGCCACCAGCTGCCCTAAATCAGCATCTTTCCTGGGCCTGGCTCCCAGGACAGTCTAACTTCCAAATTCCTGAGGCCAAAATCTTTCCTGGAGGGATCCACACCTTAGGAGAGAGCCTGAGAGCATCTCTTCCTCATCTGACTTGGGCCTCTGTGGGAAATCCCGAAGACAAAAGCAATCTGGCCACTCCAATACAAAATCAAAAGAGAGAACCAGAAACTTAGAGGAACCAGCTTTTCATGCCCAAAAAGTAAACCACAAAGACACATAAAAATCACAAAAAGAAGCAGACCTAAACTTGAAAGCTTAAGGATCACAAAAGAATCAGAAACTACAAAAAATATTCACATGTCAAAATCACAGAGAAAAAATAATAACATGAAAAACCAAAATAACATATCCCCACCAAATACCAATAGTCCTCTAGAGGAGAATAATGAGAACCCCCTAGAGATAATGCAGGACATGGAACTCAAAAGAACAATTATAAACATGATAAAAAGAATTCATTGAATTTAAAGAACACAAAAAAAAAGAAATCGAAGAACTGAAGAAAGATAGGGATAAACTTCTGAATGAATTCAGAAAAGGGTTAGAAATATTGAAGAATACTCAGGCTGAAATGAAAGAGGAAGTGAAACACTCAGTAAGCCAGTTAGAAACAACAACAGAAAGCCTCACGAATAGGATGAACAAAATGGAAACAGAGTATCAAGACTGAAAGTTAAAGTGGATGAACTACACAACTCAAGCAAAGATTATGAAAAATTTAAGAAATCACAAGAATGGAATATGCAGGAATTGTATAACACCATAAAAAGACCAAACATACGAATCATAGGCATACAGAAAGGAGAAGAATCCCAAGATAATGGCATGGACCAGATCTTCCACAGAATCGTGGAAGAAAATTATCCAAAATTAAAGAAAGACATGCCCATACAAATACAAGAAGCATATAGAACACTAAACACACAGGACCAAAAGAGAAACTCTCCATGGAAATCATACTAAAAACACTAAACATACAAAACAAAGAAACAACACTGAAACCTAAAAAAGAGAAACAAGTCACATATAAAGGAAAACCCATCAAGATTACAGTTGACTTTTCAGTGCAAACTATGAAAGCCAGAAAAGCCTGGACCAAAGCATTTCCAGTTTTAAATGACCACAGATGCCAACCCAGATTACTATACCCAGCCAAAATGTCTATTATAGATGAAGGGGAAAGAAAAAATCTACCATGATATAAATAGACTGAAGGAATTCATGTCCACAAAACCAGCCCTTCAGGGAGTTCTGGAAGCAATACAAAGAGCTGAAGAAAGAAATGACTATACCCAAGGGGTTGTGGAAAGAAATTCAATGAAGGTATAACTGTGGAAGAGTACAGCTATATCAAGAATGTAATCAGAAATAAAAATGACAGGAAATGACAGGATTCAATACTCATCTTTCATTAATAACTTTAAACATCAATGGACTGAACTCCCCAGTCAAAAGTCACAGGCTAAGGGAATGGATTAAGAAACAAACCTCATCTTTTTGCTGTCTGCAAGAAACTCATCTCACTTTCAAGGACAGACACCACCTTATGGTGAAAGGATCGAAAAAAATATGCCAAGTGAATGGTACAAAGAAAAAAGCAGGTGTTGCAATTCTAATATCTGACAAAATAGACTTTAAACTAAAACTAATCAGAAGAATAAAGAGAGCCACTTCAATCTGAACAAAGGAACAATAAATCATGACAATATTACAATCATGAACATATATTCACCAAACTCTGGTGCACCCAACTTCATAAAAACAATACTACAGGACGTTAAGACCCAGATTAATCCCAACTCATTAATAGTAAGGGACTTCAATACCCCCCTGTCTCCATTTGATAGGTCAACAGAGCAGAGAGTTAACAGAGAGACATCTGAATTAAACAATACTGTATATCAAATGGACTTAACAGACATCTACCGAGTATTCCACCCAAGCACCAAAGGACATACTTTCTACTCAGCACCCCATGGAAACTTCTCCAAAATCAACCATATACTTGGGCACAAAACAAATCTCAAAAAATACAAAAAGAGTGAAAAAATTCCATGCATTCTATCAGACCACAATGCAATAAAGCTTACAATCAACACCAGCAGCCCTAATCACCACATGAACACATGGAGATTAAACTACACACTCCTGAATGGTGAACGGGTCAAAAGAGGAATTAAGAAAACAATAAAAGTATTCCTGGAACTAAATGAAAAGGACAGTACAACACAACAAAACCTCTGGGACATGCTGTCCTTAGAGGGAACTTTATAGCTCTAAGTGCCTACATCAAAAAATCGGAAAGAACACAAATAAATGACTTAACATTGCAACTCAACACACTTGAAAAGCAACAACAAATGAAATCCAAACCCACCAGAAAAGAAGAAATAACAAAAATCAGGGCACAAATTAATGAAATTGAAAGAAAGCAAGACAAAGAATCAACAACGCCAAGAGCTTGTTCTTTGAAAAGATAAACAAGATTGACAGACCGCTAACCCAGTTAACCAAAAGAAAGAAAGAACACTTCCAAATCAATAAAATCAGAAATGAAAGGGGAAACCTCACAACAGACACCGGAAAGATACAGAACATTATAAGGGAATACTTTAAAAACCTATATGCTACT
>NW_008360320.1:402865-428420 GCF_000622305.1 Nannospalax galili | reverse complement strand
ATGTGCTCTTACTCTTTTTTAACACAGTGCATGAAACTCTTGCAAGAGCAGTAAGACAAGAGAAGGTAATTAAAGGAGTAATAATTGGAAAAGAAGAGATCAAATTATCTCTTTTTGCCGATGATATGATATTATACCTAAGAAATGCCAAAAATTCCACCAGAAAATTCCTAGAAATTATTAACACATTCAGTAAAGTGGCAGGTTACAAAATTAACCTACAAAAGTCTGTGGCCTTTCTATATACTAACAACAAGCAGTCAGAGAAAGAGCACATGGAAACACTCCCCTTCACAATAGCTGCAAAAAAATAAAATAAAATATCTCAGAGTTAATCTGACCAAAGAGGTTAAAGAGCTCTACAATAAAAAATTTAAATCTTTAAGAAAGAGATTGAGGAAGACATCAGAAGATGGAAGGACCTCCCATGCTCATGAATTGGAAGAATTAATATTGTGAAAATGACCATCCTACCAAAAGCCATTTATAGATTCAATGCAATGCCAATCCAAATCACCATGATATTTATCACAGAATTGGAAAAAAAAAATCCTAAGATTCATATGGAAGCACAAAAGACCTTGGGTAGCCAAAACAACCCTGAGCACTAAGAGCAATGCTGGGGGGATTACTATACCAGATTTTAAGCTGTATTACAGAGCTATAGTCATAAAAACAACATGGTACTGGCACAAAAATAGACCCATAGATAAATGGAACAAAATTGAAGACCCGCCGGCCATGGTGGTGCACGCCTTTAATCCCAGCACGTGGAAGGCAAAGGCAGGGGGATCTCTGTGAGTTCAAGGCCAGCCTGGTCTACATACTGAGTTCCAGGTGAGCTGGGGTTACAGGGAGACCCTGTCTCAAAAAGCCCAAAAAAAAAAAATTGAAGACCCAAATATGAGTAAATGCAATTTCAGCTACCTGATATTTGACAAAGGGGCCAAGAATATTCACTGTAGGAAAGACAGCATGCTCAGCAAATGGTGCTTACAAAACAGGATCTCCACCTGTAGAAGAATGAAACTAAAACCCTATCTTTCACCCTGTGCAAAAGTCAATTCCAAACTGTTCAAAGACCTCAATGTAAGACCTGAAACTCTGAAACTCTTAGAAGAAAACATTGGGGAAAAAATCTATAAGATATAGGTGTAGGAAAGGGTTTTCTAAACCGGACATCAATTGCTCAGAAAACAAGGGCAAGAATTAACAAATGGGACCTCATTAAACTAAAAAGCTTCTGTACATCAGAGGAGGCAACCAGAGAAGCAAACAGAAAACCCACAGAATGGGAGAAAATCTTCACCAGCAACACATCCAACAGAGGTTTAATAGCCACAATATATAAAGAACTCAAAAAACAGAGAATCAAGATAAGAAGTAACCCAATTAAAAGATGGACTAAGGTGGCCAAAGGGACTCCCAGATAGTAACCCAGCATAGAACTTGGAAAATGAACAGCAGACCCCAATCTTATCTAAAGGAATATTGACAACTGATTGCTGCTAGATGAGGAGCAGCTGACCTTCCTAAAACAAAGACCTCTAGATAGGCTGACTTGATTCACCAGAGGGACTAGTAGTGGGGAACGGTCGGAGGTGCCGACAACACAGCAAACAGTAGCAGGGATATCAGAGTATAAGGCTGTAGTGGGGGGAGGGAGGCTATGGGAGTATGCCATCTGGGAAGTGGATGTATAGTTGAATAAGATGGTTTGGGATGTTCTGTGTGATATACACACAAAAAAAAAAATCAACAAATTTTTTTTAATGTATTAGATTCGAGGAGGAGGCATGGAAATTTATGTCATGCTAATTAGTAGAGGTGATAAACAATACCATTGAAATCTACCCTGATGACTTTATAGACATACACAGGCGCCAAGGATCCAAGTGCAACCAATTATGACTAGTAATAATCAGATACAAACAGATTAGAGATGCATATGCCAACATCTCAGTGTTAGTAGCATAAACAATGAGTCTTTCCGCAAGGAACAATCTATTCTAAAATGAAATGGAGATCTTTTTTAAAGGTTAAAAACTCATTCAATTTTATGTCTTACAGGGCTTATACTGAGTTCAATATTTATTTTTATTTTTATGTGTATGAGTGTTTGCATACATGTATATATGGATTCCATGTGCATGCTTAATGCTCAGGGAGACCAGAAAACAGCACTGGATTCCTTGGAACTCGAGTTTTACAGATAGTTTTGAGTCTCCATGTGGGTGTTAGGAACCGAACCTGAATTCTATGCAAGAGCAGCCAGTGCTCTTGACCACTGAGCCATCATCTCTCCTAAACCATGCCAAGGAGCTCAGAAATTAACCGACTGTGACTAGTAATAATCAGATATATAGAGATTAGAAATGCGTGTGCAAACATCTTAATGTCAATTGCATTAAAAATGAATTTTTCTGTATGAAAAAAAAAATCAAGATTGGAATTGTTCATTTAAGTAATTGGAAAATTGTGCACTTATACTCTAATGCTAAAGTATATATACCAGTTAAGACTCTAAGAGGGTTTAAATGAATTTTCTGACAGTGTGGCATGGTTTATCACATTCAGCAGACCACAGAAGCATAACCCACAGCCCTACTGCACCAGCCAAAAGCATGAAGAACACAAAGAACACTTGAAAACTAGAGGATGTGTTTCTGCTGATTCAAAGTATCCAGGAGGCAGAGCACTGCAGACAGGCCTAGAAGCAGTTCTCTAGGGAACTATAGAAAGACAAGCAATTTCCTCACCATAATTAAGCCAGAGCTCAGCTCTTTCCAGGGATCAAGAGGTGAATTCAGAAAACCCTTCCTCCTCCTCTAGGTGGAAGGAGAACTTCAGAGAAGAATTCTGATATTCTTCACCAAAATCATGCTGTGATACAATGATCCCTGGTCAGGTTATACTGCTGAAGCTTTGAGGGGACCCCTAGGGAGAGCATCACTTTCAAAGGAAATGTTGTAGTGTCAGACAGGACTTTTTGTACCACATTCTTCCTCCTACAGAAAATGTACTGAAGCAAAACAAATGCAAGGTAAACAGCCCAAATCACAGCACTGCATTTATGCAGAGCTAGGTCACGTTTCTTGTGTAGTGGAGAACAGGAGAAATGGCTACTACTGGCTATGGAGAAGCAAGCCCAAACCTGGATTTCATCTTAGCACAAAATTTTATGAGGCAGGCAAGCATGGAGAGCAGTTTAGCAACCTGGGACTCCGCTTAGCTTAAGCTATGCATATCTCTTCTCTAATGACACACTTGGCAGCTGGGACTCTAACTTGCATGTACTGTGTACACAAACCCCTCTCTGAACAACACACATAGCAACCTGTTAGCAACCTGGGAAGCCCACATCCATCAAGCTGTGCACACAACTTTCTCTAACCAGTGGAATAAATTTCCCCTCCCCTTAGTGATCATCAAATGTGGATGGTTTCTATTCAGTTATACTCCAGTTATATCAAGGTACAAGAGTAGGAGTACAAAGCCTACCTGAACTGGGTTTTTTACTATTTTGTATTTCATGTGTATTAGTGTATTGCCTTCATATATGAAAGTGCTTCCATATCCTTCAGTGCCTGTGGAGGTCAGAAGAGGGTGTTGGATTCCCTAGAACTGGAGCTATGAACAATTGTTAGCCACCATGTGGGCACTGGGCAATTAGAGCCCTTAACCACTGAGCCATTTCTCTAGTCCCTAGCCTAAAGTAGTTTTGAGTGCATGTGCAATAAGACAAACTATATCTTCTGAGTGAAATTTTAGGGGGAAAAAAGCCCTATTTACCATCTTTTGCCTAAGCATAATTGGGTATAGATAGATGATTGATAGATAGATGATAGATAGATAGATAGATAGATAGATAGATAGATAGATAGATAGATAGATAGATATGATTGAATTCAGATGCATTATGGGAAAGGACATACACACTCAGCAAAGGTTTATGTAATCTAAGCCTGTCAGTCAAAACAGAGAGTACAGAGTGCTTGGCCCTAAATTGGACATCTGTATCACACTCCATCCTCCAAAGCCTCAAGGATCATCACAGAAGAGGGGGTAGAAATATTATAAGAGCCAAAGCAGTGGATGACTACAGTGAAACAGTGTTTTCTGGATACAGATGGGCAGTTGCACAAGACCTGCAGAAGATCAAGCCAAACAAAATCATAGCATGGAGGGGGAAAATAGCAACAAAGTCCCACTCCTAGCTGAAGATCTCCTAGTGATTGGTGGCTTCTAGGAGAAGGACAGTCAATTTTCTTCAAGGATACAGCCCTGAGAAGCTACCCATTATCCAGTCAATAGCCCTATACCCATGCACATACTGGCAAGCACTAAGTTGGCTCTGAAGGTTTAAAAAAAAAAAAAAAAAAAAAAGAGCACATGAAATTGGGAGATAGGGAAGGAAATTGGGAGATAGGGAAGCTATAAACAGTATTTAACTCGTTGAAAGCAATGAGATCATTATCCAACTTGTGTTGCAAACAACAGATGGGATTAAATAGATAGCATCTGTCTGTAGTTGTATGTGCAGGTAGCCCTAGGTCAATGGAGGTGAGAAGGGGCAAAATCCTCTGATAAGAGTCTACCTTTACTTCCCCATTTCATGTTGGATATACTGTTCCAATAAAAGAGAAGGTGATCTTTGTTTAAAAGCACAGTTCTGAGTAATCTAAAAGAACAAGTGCTCAGAGCAGTTCAGGCCCCTCTGGTTAAAATGGATGCTAAAGAGTCAGGCTGTCTTTACTCAGTGCTGACTGGCTTGATCTTGTGCGTTCTTGGGCAGTATGAGTTCATGAGTGCAGAGGTCCTATCATGTCCAGAATATACCAAAAGCTGGTTCTTGTCATTTTTCCACTTTCTCCTCTGAGATGTTCCCTGAGCTGTAGGGGAAGGTAGTATGACATAGAGGTTCCACTTATGGCTGAGACACTTATTCTTTGAACTTTGATCAGTTGCAAGTCCTTATATTAGCCACTATCCACTGCACAAAGGAGCTTCCCTGATGAGAACTGAGAGTTACACTAATCTATTGATACAGAAATGTGTATTTAGAAGATAGTTTGATACTAAGTCATTTGACAAAATATTAATACTAAGTTCACCCCTAGGGCCTGAAAGCACACCAACCATGGGCCAGATTTACACTACCAGGCATGTGTTTCCTCCTGTGAAGCAGGCCTTAAGTCCAGTCACAAAGTAGTTGGTTAACCCCATACTATTCATGCAACTATTGCACTCATGGGCATATCTTGCCAGGCCAATAATTATTGTAGTTCATAGGGTTTATATCAGGATAAGACTGTTGATGACTATTCTCCCCTCACCGTCTGGTACTATGAAAGCCAGCCAGAAGGGAAGAAACTTCCAGGTCAGTATCAGCTTGATTTCTCCAAGTCCCATGATGAAAGTGTGCCATATCTTCAGCCATAGGGCCTCATCATCAAATTATGGTGAGCATCCAAGAGTAATGTCAATAGCTTGTATTGTTTGTGTATCTCTGAGATTCCCCCCACCCAACAACAAGGGAAGGCATACCACACCTGACACTGGGCTTTTGATTTGGCAACCTATGGCTTCTGGGAGGAACATTATCCCCTATGTGGGGTAACTCCATTTAAACTCTTCTGTCCGTGTCTGTGACTGTGTGTATCTGTGTATGTCTGTGTGTATGATGTTTGTAAGATAATAGGTTTCCATATTGCTTTTTCAAACATCCTTAGTGTCAGTTACCCCTCTTCCTTCCTCTCTTGTACCCTCTCATCACCCTTCCTTACTCAACCCCCTCATTATTCCCCTTTCCCCTACATCTCACTTGTATTCTGCTAAACTCCCTCCCTTGGAATCTATGTCTCCTCTTCTACCCTAAAGGCTCTGTGGTAGTTTGAATAAAAATGTCCCCCATAGGCCCCAAGTGTTTGGACACTTTGTCCCCAGATGATGGCACTGTTTGGGGAGGTTTTAGAAGGTGTGGTTATCCTGGAGGAAGTATGTCACTGGGGGTGGGCCTAGAGAGTTCTTAAGCCTTGCCAGATCTCCAGTCACTCTCTTGCTTCCTGTACCTGTATGATGATGAGAGCTTAGCTTCTACTGCTCCTGCTCCAGCCACCTCCAGCCACCTCCAGCCACCATGCCTCCCTGCCATGACAGACTGTAATTCCCCTGGAACCATAAGTTCATAAACTCTTCCTTTTATAAATTGCTTGGGTCAGTGTTTCCACCACAGCAACAAAAGTGGTAATTGGTACCAAGAGTAATACAGTACAGTTATACAGTAATTGGTACCAAGAGTGGGGCATTGGCTGTGAAGAACCTGACCATGTGGGATTTTGAAGAAATATGGAAGACTTTTGGAGGTTGGGCTAGAAAAGTGGTTGACTGCTGTAAGCGGAGCTTAACAGACCATTCTAGTAAGGGCCTGAAAGAAAATAGTGCTGAGAACAATGTATTTCCAGAGGGAAATAAGGACTTAAGCAGCAATTGGGATATCTTGGCAAAGAGTCTGGCTGGAGTCTGCCCACAGCCAAAAAGCTTGCCTGAAGCTAAGTTGAAAAGCCATGTACTAATTTCTCTGGCTGAAGAAATTTCAAGACAGTCTAATGTAGAAATGGTGCCATGGCTATTAATGGTGAATATTATGCAGATCTACAGTGAAAGAGAGAAAAAATGGGCAGAAAGAAATATGGAATGTACAGGATGGATTGAAAAAGAGCACTAGGAAGATAAATATTGGAGCCCTGTCATGTGAAGGAGAGGATCCCATTGATAAGGAGATTAAAGTGATTAAAGGAACTAAAATGATTAAGGAGGGGCCTAGAGATTCAAACTTAAACAATTGAGAGAGTGCCTCCAGGGCAAGACCACACCCAGTTAAGCCTCCAACTTGTGAAAGGAAAATGCTTCAGGAGCCATTGGAGAGAAAAGCTTCTAAAATGGATAAAGCAGGCTGGAGTCCATCCCAAACTTGCAGTCAAACTTGGCAATGTCATTCACCTGGTGCTGGCTTTAGAGGCATGAAAGATGCAAGAGTGAAGCGGTCATCAATTCTTCCTCCAAGGTTTCAGAGAGCCTTGGAGGCCAGGCAGCATGAAGCAGGGGTGCCCTAGCCTAGAGAAGGCCCTGATAGGCCATTGTGTGAAGCTGTGAAGGTGAAGCCTGGTTGGCAATGGAGACCCCCAAGAAGTTCATGATGCCAGAGCTGTGAGGCATCTGCCAAGAAGGCCTGCATACAGGGAGTGGTACCAGCACAAGAGAGAGATGTGTGTTGCACACAGCAAAGCTAGGGAGGCTGAGCCATCTAAGCCCCTTGGAAGTAAAGTCCCAGAAGTTGGATGTGGAACTACTAGATTTGGTGTTTACCCTGCTGGTTTTCGGTCTTGTTTTGGTCCCATATTTCCTTACTATGCCTCCATTCCTCCCTTTTGGAATGGTAATGTGTATTCAGTTCCACTGTACGTTGGGAGTATGTAATTTGTCTTTTGATTTTATAGAGGCTTGCAGTTGAGATATTTACCCCAGTCCACTTTGGACTGTAAACTTTTGAATAGTATTGAGATTGATAATGACTATGGGGACTTTTAAAGTTGGACTAAACGCATTTTGTACTTTATATGATCATGAGCCTATGGGGGCCAGGGGGTGGAATGAGGTGGTTTGGATGAAAATGTCCCCCATAGACTCTAAGTGTTTGAACATTTTTTCCCAAGATGATGGCACTGTTTTAGGAGGTTTTTAGAAGGTGTGGCTATCCTGGAGGAAGCACATCACTGTGGGGAGGCTTAGAGAGTTCTTAAGCCTTGCCAGATCTCCATTCACTCTCTTGCTTCTTGTGCCTGCTTGAAGATGTGAGAGCTTAGCTTCTGCTGCTCCTGCTCCAGCCACCTCTGGCCACCATGCCTCCCTACCATGATGGATTGTAATTCCCCTGGAACCATAAGCTCAAATAAACTCTTCCTTCTATAAATTGCTTGGGTCAGTGTTTCCATCACAGCAACAGAAAAGTGACTAATACAGGCCCTTGTCTAATTTCCTGGCTTCTACAGGTACTCCAAGTCTACTGTTACTCTTGTCATCATATTTCTTTCTGATCTGTACTATTGCTTACTTTTGAATAAAGCTCTCTTGCTACTCTGCAATTTGTGTGGATCTTTATTTCGATAAAGATGTGAATAAGAGACCAAGAACCTGGAAACACTGCGCCCAGACCCTGACCATTAGTGACAACAGTTATCTCCATTTGCTACATGTAGAAACTGAAGGCCTGAACACAAGTCAGTAAGTAGGGTTGTTAAAATTCAATCTCAGACCTACCAAGCTACAAAACCATTCCTCTCAATTCCTACCCTATGTGACTACACACATGGGTAGTGTCTTGACAGAATCATCATTATGGAATCAATGCTTATTAACTTGGGTAGGGCAGACTTATTCACATTTGGAAAATAGATGTTTATAAATAAAGTATTGGTTAGTATATTGAAATACTAGATCTTTTATGAGCATGTGGAAGCTTTACATTTCAGAAAATGCAGGCTGTAAGTGGGTATGAACAAGATATGAGACTAGGGGGCAGGAGAGATGGCTCAGCAGTTAACAGCACTGGCTGCACTTGCATAGGACCCAGGTTGGATTCCCAGTATCCACATGGCAGTTAACAACCACCTGTAATTCCAGTTCCAGGGGATCTGATGCCCTCTTCTGTACTCCACAGGCACTGGACAACACGGGTGCACTTATATACATGCAGACATAGCACTCATACACATACAAAAATAATAAAAATAAATTTTTTTTTAAATTTAAGAAGAATATCAGACTAAATACTGCAGTGAATTTCAGGATAAGACAGTGAACACCAGCAAGTGAATTTAATCCTCCTAAATACCACTAATCATTTCAGAAACATCAATTTTCTATTGATGTACAGTATGAATTAAGGACGTGGGGCTAGGAAAAGCCAAAGAAGTAAACCAGTTAGAATAACATTACAATAGCACATATCTGAGTTGGAATAATGCACAGAGGATGAGAAAAAGAAACAACTATGAGAGATGGTCTGGAGACAGAATCAAAAATGCTTAGCAACTTACAGAATGAAGGAAGAAATATGTGTGATTCTCTCTCTAAAGGGAAGAAAGGTGAGCATTTTAAATAATTACCCCATAAACATCTGCCTTCATCAAAAGCAAGCTGCTCCTCTCCACATTCATACACACCTGTATTAATTACTTTTTGTTGCTGTAATAAAAGCACAATGACCAAAGCAACTTATGGAAGAAAGAGTTTATTTTGGCTTACAGAGGGAGCATAGAGGGATTGGAAGAATTCGTACTGTGAAAATGATCATCCTATCAAAAGCAATATATAGATTCAATGCAATCCCAATCAAAAACCCCATGACATACTTCACAGAATTAGAAAAAAAAAATCCTTAAATCCATATGGAAGCACAAAAGACTCTGGAAAACCAAAGCAACCCTGAGCACAAAGAGCAATGCTGGGGGAATTACTATACCAGGTCTCAAAGTATACTACAAAGCTGTAGTCATAAAAACAGCATGGTGCTGCCACAAAACTAGACACATAGATCAATGGAACATCATTGAAGACCCAAACCCACATACACTCAATTTCAGTCACCTGATATTTGACAAAGGTGCCAAGAACACACAGTGGAGGAAAGACAGCATCTTCAACAAATGGTCCTAGCAAAATGGGACCTCCACCTGTAGAAGAGTGAAACTAGATCTTTATCTTTCACCTTGCACAAAAATCAACTCCAAATGGATCAAAGACCTCAATGTGAAACTCAAAACTCTGAAACTATTAGAAGAAAAGATTGGCAGTAACCTGCAAGATATAGGTATAGGAAAGAACTTTCTAAATCAGACACCAGTTGCTCAGGAATCAAGGTCAACAATCAACAAGTGGGACCTCATTAAACTAAAAAGCTTCTGTACAACAAAAGAAATATGTAGCAGGAGGCCTCCAAAGATGGCACGGACCCAGAGCCCTGGGACTCAGCGAGAATTCACTTCACTTCTTGGTCCACAAATAGCCCGCCAAAAGGAGTGACGCCTCTGTACCCTGCTTGTGAGCCCAGTGACTGCTGACAGACTGTGTGGCACAGACCAATCAGAAAACGATACGCTGACTAAAGGGACTTGGGGGCGGAGAAAGGGGAAATATAAGGCCTGCCCCCTCCTGCATTAAATGAGCCTGCAGCACCTTTCCTAGTGCTTGCTTCTACCTGACTCCCAGGGTCTGTGTGTCATGACTCCGCGCCCTCCCCCATCGGCAAGGGACCTGATCCAGGTTAGGGTCTTCACAGCTGGCCTGAGGAGAACCCGCAACACCTGGCACCTGAACAGGAACCACTGCCCACAGTGTTGGCGACACCCAGAACCTTTGTTCGTTCAGGAAGTAGGACCCTGGATTTGTCGGTTTCTTTGGCTGCTCAAGGGTAAGTGAGTAGCCCCCTCCTCTGTCCCCTCTACCCTGTCTGTCGTCTTTATTGTTGGACTAGTTTGTTAGATCAGGGAGGCACACTCCGCCACGTGGTCCCGAAGCCCACGTCGGCACCTCCCCCCTCTCGGCTTGTCCCAGTGAGTTTACATAAGGGCTGATGCACCCCGAACTCAGAGCCCAGGCTTCGGGTCACCCTGTTGCCTGTCCCAGAAACACCGTGTGAGCATATGGCTGGAGGTGTCATGGCCTCCAGAAGTCCCTCACTGAGCACAAGACATTTGGATCTGATACACCTTTACATGTTGGGGCGGTTTACAACTGAGTGGCTCACAGTGCTTCTTTGCTTCCTTTGTGCCCTCTTTGTAGTCACCCTCGTCTTCTACTTTTGTGGTGACTTCCCCTTCACGAGACCCTCCCACAATGGGCAATTTACTACCACAATGCAGGGAACCACAAACGGCAGCACTCAAGGTTCTCCTTAAAACCAGAGGGTTGAAAGTGAAACCAAAAGATATCAAACACTTTTGGGATGAAGCCACTAATTTGGCTCCATGGATCTCCCCTGAAAACATGTGGGACCCTGACACATGGATGCAGGTCCTCTTCCTGGCCCAAAAAAGGGAGGTCGGGTCAGGGATCACTCCCCCTGCATGGTTCGTACCAATCCTCCTAGCCATCGTTGCTAGCCTTAAATCCTCCTCTCCTGAGGAAGTCATCTCGGACCACAACAAACACTACCAGGAGCAATCTAGTGTAGATCTGGCTATTACGTCAACCCCGGACCTCCCGGACCCGGAGGTGGATGCAGCTTCTGTGCCCACTTCCAATAAGGAAGGAGCTCCTTTGCCTATATCTCAGGATACTCTCTAGAGCTACCATGCCCAGAAATTCCCCCACCCCATTACCCGTGGAAGGAGTTACTCTCCCCCCCAGTAACCATCCTGCCCCTTCCCCTGCTAACATGTCCCTCCCTCCTAGACCACCCTCCTTAAAGCCTCACCTGCCTTTATCCACATTTCCAGTTAACGTTGGCCCCGATGCGGCGCAGCATCCATGGCTGCCCACCCCACTTGCTGACATCATTCTTATCTACAAGGCACCTGAGCAATCAGGCCGTGACTCCCCATATTTTGAACAGGTTCTTCACCAGTGGTCCTTACATTTACAAACCCACTATGATTCGTATAACTTACTACAGGCAGTCTTACAACCCTCAGTATTTCTAAACTGGTGCACAGCCTATGACAATCAGGCTGAAAACTAGGCAAGCCTAAATCTCCAATATGGCCTCAACATTACGTTGGACATGCTCACGGGACACGGACAATATACTGACCCCATCTCCCAGTCTACTATTGGCCTCCATGCCTATTTTCAACAAGTTTCTGACTTGGCCTTTAAGGCCCTTAAATGTTGCTCCCCCCGTGACCCACAAGTCTTTTTCCGTAATTTGATTCAACCATCAGGGGAGTCCTTCACGGACTTCCTTACCCCTGTCACCGAGGCAGTAGAGCGGAGGGTGGAGTCTGGACCCACCCAAGAGGTGCTTATGAAACAATTAAATTGAGAGGGACTAAACATCCCTACTCAGAATGCTATCGCGCCTGTCTGCAATGATAACATTCACAAATGGGTACTTGCTACTAGAGACTTAGACCCTATGGCAGACCCTATTGAGGCTTTGACCCCCTCCTTGGAGACTCTTTTGTCACAAGGAAAACCCACCCACTTTGGCGCACGGGAAGGCTGCTGGAACTGTGGGGGCTTGGCCACTTTCATAGCCACTGGAGAGGTACAGCCCACCGCAAGACTTGCTGCCCCAAGTGCAAAAGAGGGTTCCACTGGGCTAAAGACTGTAGGTCACAGTCTCAACTGGATTTGTCTCCCTTAAACTCCACCTGGGGTGCCCTTCAGCCCTGCCCACAAGAGAGGAAGCAAGACAGATATTATGGACTCTCCCAATCCTCAACCACTCCCCACTAATGACCCTGTTCCTAGATGGAACTGCCATAAAGGGCATAATAGACACAGGGGCTGATGTCACCATTATATCAGAAACTGAATCCCTTAAATTCCTTCATTGGAAATACCGGCCAGGCCCATCAATAAAAGGAGTTGGCGGCACACAAGGTACCAAGCTGGTCACACGTCCAGTATATTGGAAGGACTTGGATGGGAATCAGGGCACAGTTACCCCCATAGTAGTGGACATTCCCCATAACTTATGGGACCAAGATGTCCTAGAGGACATGGGCGCGGTCCTTACCATGGATGACCGTGCCTTTTATGATGATATCATGCTCCACGATAACTTGGGACTATCAGGGAAAGGACAACACCTTGCCCAACACCCCCAATTCTAATGGCCACTGCCCACCTGGGATCAACTCCAATCTTGTCCCCCCAGCCAATCCCCATCACCTGGCTCTCTAATGATGCCATTTTGGTGGACCAGTGGCCTATAATAGAACCTAAATTATCTGCCCTCACAAATTTGGTAGCTGAACAGTTGAGGCTTGGTCACATCGAGACCTCTCTCAGTAAACATAATACCCCAATATTTGTTACTAAAAAGAAGTCATGGAAACACAGACTCCTCCAAGATCTTAGAACAGTCAGTGCCAAGATGGAAAAGATGGGCTCTCTACAAGCAGGCTTACCACACCCTACAGTTATCTCCCCATCCCATCACAGTATTGATATCCAAGATTGTTTCTTCCAAATCCCCCTAGCAGAACAAGATAGACCTCACTTTGCCTTCACAGTATGGGAGCCCAACTTTCAAAGAACAGCCAAGAGATACCAATGGAAGGTACTACCACAGGGTATGAAAAATAGCCCCACAATCTGTCAATTATATGTTAATAAGGCCTTAACCAACATCCCCAAGGAACTAATTGTCATCCACTATATAGACGACATACTGCTAGTACACAAATCTCACAATACAGGCTGCAATACCCAGTCTGCTTGCCAATTTAGAATGTCTAGGTCTCCACGTTGCATGAGACAAGTTACAATACATCCAACTTTTCACATTCTTTGGCTACCATATAGATATTGTAATCAAACCACTTAACCCTTCCATCTTGCAAAAAACTGTATATAACTTGACTGAGCTCCAAGAACTCTGTGGGACTATAAACCGGTTCAAACAATTTATACCTGTCCCTGAATTGGAATTCTGGGCATTGTTCTCCCTGCTGGAAGGCCATAATTCACCAATTTCAACGATCCCTCTCACCCAGTCAGCTAAAGATCTTTTTAATAAGATACACCATATACTCTGGTCAGTGTCACTCCGACATCATGACCCAGCAGAACCATTACTGGCCTTAATCTTCTGGACTAAAAATGGTGTCTTGGGGGGGGCTATTGCAGCAAGACCCCCTGGTGTGGACCCACCTGGCTACCTCAGACCTAACTAGGCCTAGCTTTAAGTATGATTTTGCCTTCAAGTTAGCAATTAAGGCCCAACAAACAGCCAGGCGCATATTCAGAAAGGAGCCTAACAAAATTATACTGCCCTTTCCTCTTAAGCATTCCCAAACATTATAGGCAGACTCTCTGGCTTTCCAACTAATGATGTCCGGGCTCATGGGGGAGTTGGATAACCACACTCCCCCAGATAAGCGATTGGCCAGCCTGGCCTGTTTGGAAATCACCACTCAGCCACATGCTTCCCCCTGCAAAAACCCCTTACCTTTAGCCATGCTAGCCTTCTCAGATGCCAATAAGTCCCGTTATGACGTTGTCATTCAGCACATGGGAAAGGGTGACACCTGTTACGTACAAGATAATCCCGGCTCTGTCCAGTTGGGGGGAGCTCCTGGCCTTGTTAAAAATCTTCCAAGTCTGCCAGACTGAGCTGCTCAATATATTCTCCGACAGCCAGTATGCGGTTCAAGCCCTCAGGTGTCTTCCCTTTGCTCGGGTAAAAGGCCACAAGGATCCCATCACTAGAATGATGAGAGCTCTCCAGATTATCTTAGATAACAGACAATGGCCTTGGCACATCTCCCACATAAGATTACACACCAAGCTCCCCGAGATCTTGGCAAAGGGAAATGACAAAGTAGATAAACTTATTATGTCTGTAGAGATTCCTCTACTAGAACAAGCCAGAGCCTTACACCAACAATTTCACCTTTCTCCTCACAGTCTGCACCACCTTCTACCCGACCTACCCATCTCTCAATGCAAACATTTGAGCAGATCTTGTGTTTCATGTGCACCCCTTGCTCCCTTAGGCCCCCTCAATCAATATGGAGTTAACCCTCGTGGTTTCCTACCCAATGCCTTCTGGTAAATGGATGTCACCCATTATAACTCCTTTGGTAATCTTAAGTATGTCCACGTCATTGTTGACACCTACTCCCTACTTTCTTTTCGCCATTGCTCAAACCGGTGAAAAGGCCTCACATGCCATTAAGGCGGTCAAATCAGCAATGCTGGCAATGGGAGTGCCATGGACTCTAAAAACTGATAATGGGCCAGCTTGCACCTCTCTACAATTCTAATCATTCCTGTCAACATGGAAAATTAGCCACTCCCTTGGCATCCCTTATAATCCACAGGGACAAGCCATTGTGGAGCGGGCAAATAGGACCCCCAAAGAAACATTACAAAAATTTGCTACCCCTGAGTCTAAAAGGGACCTGCACCTGGCTCTAATTGAAGCTCTATTCAGCATTAATTTTCTGTCCTTCGATGAAAATGGGTTGAGCCCAGCCTACAAACACTGGGCTACCGTACCTAGGCCTACACCCCTGCCACTAGTGAGATGGAAGGAACCCGTAACATGTCAATGGCAACCGCCTGCCCCCTTGTTAACAAGAGGACGAGGCTATGCTTGTGTGTTTCCTCAGAAAGAAACAAAGCCAGTATGGGTTCCAGTGAGACATGTGAGACCAGCAACCAACCAACAGGACCCCCAGGACCCAGAGGCCTCACCGCTATCTGGATAATTGGTTTGCTCTTCCCCACCCCTGCCACAGCCCATCATCTCTGGGCCTTGGTCCCCCCACCTATACTCTTGCCCTTATCGCTTCATTCCCCAGCCTCTATCCCCTCTATTCAACTAATTCTACACTTGGCCTCCCCGCCATGGACCCAGTTACTTCCTGGGAATCACTCAATGGCTCCTGGCCCCTAAATAACTCTCTAAGCTTCACTACCAACAACTCATTCTCATACATTGGCCTGTTCAACCTGACCATCCAAGATTATGCCGGCAGTGCCTCCTCGGGTTACATGCTTAAACTCAAGGGCCTTTCCCTTATGTGTGAACCCACGGCCCTTTGGGTTCCAGTCACCAATGCAATCCACTTCCATGCTGTCACCCTTATAGAGCAGACAGCCTTGTCACAAGCCCCTCGCTTAAAACTGCAACTCTCATCTCAGCCATCATCCTTGCATTAGGGTCAGCCACCACCACATGGCTATCACCCAATCTTCCACTACTGTGGAGACACTCGAGGCTGTGTCCAAAACCTCTTCTACCTTTCACACTCAGTCCCTTATCAATCAGCATCTTCATCAGGCAATTAATGTGTTACAACAAATTGATCTCTTAAGTGAAGAGCTGGCAATTACCAAAGACATGGCTCTGCTAGCTTGTGACCCTCACTTTAGGTCACTTTGTCTCACCCCCTATAAAGTACAGAATATTACTGAAGCGCGCCTACAACTCATGCACTATATTCATGGCCACTGGAATCAAAAGTTTCTTAATTACTCTATATTACTAACAAATCAAACTATTGCTCTAAATTATACCCGTGCCCCCACACTGGACATCAATTCAGGGTTCTTAGAGAAAATCTAGTCTACTCTAAAAGCACTGTTTGACCCGTCTTGGATCATCACTTACCTACCTGACGGGCATAATTATTCTTCTCTTTCTACTTCTTAAATGCCTTGTTCTTCATTCCCACAGTCAGGAAAAATTCAGTCACTTGGTGTATCAGGCCCTCAGAGCACTACATGAAGATGATTTCAACCCACCCTATGCAGCCCGACAGGCTTGGCTTGCACAAATGTACGAGGCCTCCTACAGATAATTCCCCACCTCGACTGATCCCCCAGGACGATACCCCTTGGAGGGCTGGTAGCCAATGACAGGTAAGCTCCTGTTGGGCTGAATCAACCTAAGCCAGGACACGGACGTGGACACCCATGAACCAATGATGGGTAAGGTTCATGCCCGAACAGGACAACCTAAGACAGGCACAGTCCATGATTCTGTGGTCATCCCGAGGCGGAGCTGCCTACAGGCTTTCACTGGACAGTCATTTTTAAAGAAGAAGGGTGGAAATGTAGCAGGAGGCCTCCAAAGTTGGTGCGGACCCAGAGCTCTGGGATTCAGTGAGAATTCACTTCACTTCTTGGTCTGCAAATAGCCTGCCAAAAGGAGCCCACGCCTCCATACCCTGCTCACGAGCCCAGTGACTGCTGACAGACTGTGTGGTTCAGACCAATCAGAAAACGATACGCTGACTAAAGGGACTTGGGGGCAGAGAAAGGGGAAATATAAGGCCTGCCCCCTCCTGCATTAAACAAGCCTGCAGCACCTCACCTAGTGCTTGCTTCTACCGGACTCCCGAGGTCTGTGTGTCATGACTCCGTGCCTCTTGCCCTCCCCCAACTGGCAGGGGACCCGATCCAGGTTAGGGTCTTCACAGCTGTCCTGAGGAGAACCCACAACAGAAACAATCAAGAAAGTGAAGAGAAAACCCACAGACTGGGAAAAAATCTTCACTAGCAACACATCTGACAGAGGTTTAATATCCAGAATATATAAAGAACTCAAAAAACAAACAAGAAAGAAAGAAAATGACCCAACTAAACGATGGGCTAAAGATCTAAACAGAGAGTTCTCAAAGGAAGAAATAAAGATGGCTAAGAAATATCTCAGAAAGTGTTCAACATCATTAGTAATTAGGGAAATGAAAATCAAAACCAACTTAAGGTTTCACCTTACCCCAGTCAGACTGGCTAAGATCAAGAAAACAAATGATACCAAATGCTGGTGAGGATGTGGAGAAAGAGGAACATTCATTCACTGCTGATGGGAGTGCAAGCTGGTGCAACTCCTATGGAAAAGTGTGGAGAACTCCTAAAAAGCTAAAAATGAACCTACCATTTGATCCAATTATACCACTCCTTGGCATATACCCAATGGACTCATCCTATTGTCGAGACACTTGTACAGCCCTGTTTGTTGCTGCTCTTTTCACTAAGAGATGGAAGTAACCTAGGTGCCCCTCAATAGATGAGTGGTTAACAGAAATGTAATATATTTATTTACACAATGGAGTTCTACTCAGTGGTGGTAAAGAAAGATGAAATGATGAAATTTGCAGGTAAATGTATGGATCTAAAAACTGTTATACTAAGTGAGGTAACACAGACTCAGAAAAAAACTTATATTCTCCCTCATTTGTGGATTCTAGCACTAAATCCTTATAATAGATGGAATCCCACTGAAATGGGCCAACAGTCCATCGAAAATATGATACAGTTCAGTGCCTTGCCACAATGAGAGGAAGATCATCCCACACTTATCACCACCTCCAAAGCTCAAGGACTTTTGTGGAAGAGGTTGGCGGAAAGAATGTAAGAGCTGGAGGAGGGGTGGAATGTTAACTGGAAGTGTCCTCCAACCACTGTGCTAGCAAGCTATAGTCACACCTCCATCCCATGCCTGACAATGAGTCGATGGGGGAGTCAGTTACCCCTCCCACCCAATCAGTCTATCTTAGCTGCATCGGGGGGGCGGTAGGGTATATAAGCAGAGAACATGAGGCACCTCTCTCATCATTTTGTGCAGCTGTTGGGAAGTCACAGGATCTATATTTGAGTGAGGACTTTCCAGTGCATTCATAAATGCAGGTGCCCACCACTCTTCTTTACATAAATTCCCACCCTATGTTCTGTTAGCAAGCCCAACAAACTCATTAGGATTAAAAAAAAAAAAAGAGTTAAAGGAAACCTTGATTATTCCACCAAAGTTGAACCAAGTTAGCAAATACTTTGGTCTTTGATTTGTTATTATTTTCCCCCCTTAAATTTCACTTAACTTCATAAAATATATTCATATGTTTTATGTTACCTGCTTCAAGTTATTTCTGGAAAAATGTGTTAAAAATTGCCTTTCTTTGTAATAATAATTTTTTTTAAAAGAAAATACTACCCTCCTTACATTTTTCCTCCTATTCCTCCCATGAAATCACTTATTATTTGAAACAACATTTTTAAAGACTTTGGAAAATATGTACAATACATTCTATGCCCTTCCCATCCATCTCTGGACAGCCCTATTCTTTAGTACTTTTATGACAGCTGAATACATACAATATTAGAGACTCAATTCCTCTAACTTTGAATTTCATTTGAAAAAAATCAAAAGAAGGCATAGTCTGCCTCTTTTGCCTTTACCAACATTACTGGAAATTTGTTACCTGGAGGGGAGCACATGCTCACACAGTATGCATGCTACCTAAGATTTTCCACTGATTAAAATGTTTTAACTTACCAATCATTAATGGGTAGACTGATTTTAGACCTTGGGAATTCCTGACCATCTCTTACAGCTGATAATCAGACAGCAGACAAGACAGATGCAACAAATCTTCATAACTCTCAAATTAAGTCATGAGGTATTTTGCTCTATGTGAAACCAAATCAAGAGACAGGCAAATGTCAGGAAGTATGCCTTGTACCCGAGTACAGCAGCAATTACTGGCCAACTTGCTTGACAAGCATAGAAAGGAGATATCCTATACTCCAATTTGTCTTGCCAGAGAGAATTTTCTGCATTGGAGGAATAGTGTGAATAAGAAATGCAGACCCATTCTAATAAAGTAAAAAATCAATTTTAATATTACTGTGTTGACAAGAGAGAACACTGCATAACACAAAAAAAAATTCCTGGACCAATGAACACTCATTTATTATCTACTAAGTGCAAAGTCCTATATCAAATTCTATGTGGATTATAAAAACTGTTCATATACTTCATACATATTTTCAGAATGTCTGCTCTATATCAGGTGCCCTGTTATAAAATGGGGAGAAACAAAATAGGAAAAGTCCCTCAAGAGGGTTAATGTAGGAGTACAAAACACAGGCCCACATCCATGGCCATCTGCATAGGAGGCTCTCACAAAATTTTTGGGAAAAAAAATCTAGCTCTACTGGCTTCCTGTGTTAGCTGTAGCAAATTACAGCAAATAATGGCTTAAAACAACCAAAAGTCCTCTCACAGTCTAAAAGCTGGAAGCCTGCAATCAATGTGTTCACAGGGCCAGAGAAACTCTTCTTCTCTTTTACAGTTCCTGGTGACTCCCCGAAGCCCTTGCTGTTCCTCAGTGGGTAGCATGTCACTCCACAATGCCTCTCTCCATTTGTCCCGGCTGCTATAACAAAATACCAGACTAGATAGCTTACTAACCACTGGCATTTACTGTTCACAGCTCTGGAGGCTGGAGATCCAAGATGAAATTGCCAGTATGTTTTACTCTCTGGAAAAGCTTATTGGTGGCAACCCCAGTGGGCCCAGAAGGTGAAGCACTGATCCAAAGCTTCTGTTCAAGCTTTCAGATCTTACACAGTTTGTCTTCTCATTGCTTGAAACCTATCACCTCTTCCTTGTCTCCTATTTCTCCCTGCTGGAATTGGATATGCCTGTCCTGTTCCTTTCCTACTGATTAGTCACTTTTCTGTTGCTGTGATAGAAACACCATGACCAAGGGAACTTATAAAAGGAAGAGTTTATTTAGTTTGTTGTTCCAAAGGGGAAAGAGACCATCATGGTGGGGAGGCAGGAAGGCTGAGGTGGCTGGAGTAGGAGCAGAAGTAAAGTGCTCACACTTGAAGCAGGCACAAGAAACAGAAAGACCGGAGATCCAGCAAGGCTTAAGAAGTCTCTAAGCCTATCCCCAATGATGTGCTTCCTCCAGCATAACCACACCCTCTAAGACCTTCCAAAACAGCATCACTGACTGGGGACAAAATGTCCAAATACTTGGAGCCTATGGTGGACATTTTCATTCAAACCACCACACCTACCATCCTATTTTGAAAGCACAAAACCTCTTTGGTTTCACAAGTTCATAGCTGGAAAGGAATTTTGCTACAGTCTGAATTACACATGATCTCACTCATATCTGATTTAGGTGGTGTATAGATGAGCCTTTGGACACTAGATTTTATAGTATTGATACTGGAATTAGGATATCTGGAGTCACTAGAGTGAAATAAATGTGGGTTGGGGGTATTTTTATTCCATTTTATTTTGTGTGTGCATGTGAATGCACATGTGCACGAATGTACCATGTAGGTCCCAGAAATCAAACTCCAGTCACCAGGCTTGGTGGCAGGTGCCTTCCCCTGCTGAGCCATCTCAATGGCCCTGGTGTGTTTGGCCCTTCACAAGGACATGAATTTCTGGGGCCCAGGGGTGGAATGCTACGGACTGAATGTTTGTACCCTAATGAGTCATATGTTAGAATGTGCTGCTATGGTTTGGACATAAACTATCCCTCAGACCTTTCTCATGGAAAGATTGGTCCCCAGTTGAGTGTGTCTAAGAGGTGATTGGATTGTTAAGGTGCTAACCTCATCACAGACTAATCTACTCATGAGCTTCTAGCTGAATGGACTATTGGGAAGTGGGGCCCAGTTAAAGGAGTCAATGGTGATGTGTTTCTAACGGGTAAAGTTTGTCCCAGACCCTTCTCTTTTGCTTCCCAGCTGCCAGGAAGTGAGCATCTTAGCTCTCCTATCCCCTTCTCAAGGTGCTGGAACCCTGCCACAGACCACGATGGACAGCAACCATGGACTGAAAACTGAGAACCAAAATAAATCTTCCTTTTGAGTTTTCTCAGGTATTCTGTCACAGCAACAGGAATCTAACAGAGATGGTGTTTGAAAGTGGAGCCTTGAAAAGGTAATTGGGTGGTGAGGGAGAAAGTTCATGATGGGATTAGTGCCCTTTTCACAAGAGAGCAGGGACAACTTGCTTCCTCTTTTCATTTCTTTCTCCTCTTGCCCAGGGACAGGGCCCTTAACATGGCCTACCATGTCTACAGCCTGATCTGACTCCCTGACTGTCAGAACTGTGGGGAATAAATGTCTAATGTCTATTATTTAAGTAACCGAGTTTTTTTTGTTTTGTTTTTGGGTTTTTTTTTTTTGTTTTTTTTTTTGGTTTTTTGGTGGTAGTGGTTTTGTTTTTGTTTTTTGAGACAGGGTCTCTCTGTAGCCCCAGGCTGGCCTTGATCTCATAGAGATCTGCCTGCCTCTGCCTCCCATGTGCAGGGATTAAAGGAGTATGCCACTGCACCCAGCATCCAGTAGCATTTTTTACAGAAGCCTGGACTGAGGGAAACAATTGTTTTTACCCTGTGGATCATGTCCTTTGAGGTACAAAAGTTGTTCAAGTTGATGTAGTCTCTTTTGCAGTCCCTTTTTTATTTTGTTGCCTGTATTTTGATTTCAGAAATATACAACTTAAAGAAATAGAAATTACACATTTGCAATTTAGATGACAAAGAAAAATTATGTAATAGATTTTTCTTATACTGATACAGTTCAAATAATGATAATCACGTGTGCTTTGAGATGAACAATAGTTACAGTTTCACTGTCTTTTACACTAGGAATTACTCTGCAGTGCCCCAAGTATTTAAAATTGGTTTATTCTGAGGCTAAATTCAATAGAGTCATAGACTTTGAAACATTATCACTGTGGCTTGATTTTTTCTTTCTTGTTTTATTTTTCTGTTAAGTAATAACATCTCAGGATTAAGAGCCTAGATGTTCAAAATACAGATGGTATTTGGCCTAATAGTGGTTCAACTCAGTTCAATTTTTATGATTTTTTTTTTTTTTTTTTTTTTTTTTTTTGGTAAAAAAGAAAAAAAAATTTGGGCAATGTGACTCGGTTCCGACCCACAGAACTTCCACGAAGTACCTGGATTGGGGGGTGGGGATGTAGATGAGGCAAGGGACAAGAGAAATGGAGACAAGGCAGGATTCTGATCAAGTCTCGTTTATTGAAGCTCAAGCAGGAGTTTTTATAGAGAATGAGAACAAAGGCACACAGACTGCAAACCACTACATCAGTCAGAGCACAAGGGCTCTGACGCACTTTAAGGGAGGAATCTCTGATTACAGAAGAATAGAACCGTATGCTGGAAAGGAGAGCAAGGCCGTGGGCCAAGGCTATCTAGCAAGGCTATCTGGCCCCAGCTTCAAGCCAAGGTTTTGGGCCAAGGTTGTGAGTCCCGGCTGCAAGCCAAGGCCGTGGGCCCCGGCTGCCTGCCAGGGTTTCCAGGCCAAGGCTGCGGGCAGAATGGAAAGCTGCCAGCTCAGGCCTGTCAGCAGTTTTGAGAGGTAGCTGAGACTCAGTTGAACCTCAGGCTCCCAGGCTCCCAACAGGTCCCCCTTTTTATTTTATAGAGCTTAGGGATCAAAAGTTGCTATACCCTTAGGGAACTGCGCCTATCTTATGTTGGAGTATCCTTCCCCAAGTGCTTACCAGAGGGAATCCAAGAAAGGAGAGGGGAATCCAGCCATCTAGAAGGGCTTTGATAAAAATGATGCAGTTTGTAACTGATGGTCTGCAAGGTCTGTATATTTTGTTCCACTAATCCTGATTTGTTGATGTAGAAACAGCATTCCTCCTGTAGGAAAAGACAAGATCCCCCCTTTTCAGTAGTAATAAGATCAAGGGCCCTACGATTTTGAAGGACAACTTGTGCCAAGGAAGTCAGCTGGCATTGCAAGGACGCAAGGCTACTGGCTGTGGATTCTATAACTTGTTGTAATTGGGAATTGAATTCCTTTGTAGTATAGAGAGTATGTCCCAAGGCCCCCGCAGAAAGGCTGGCAGAAACAGTAAATCCTATCCTGATTGCAAAAGGGATGAACACCCCTCTCTTAATGCGTGGGCGGATTAGCCAGGCGAAATCCTCTGGCGAATACATGTTTAGTTGGGTACAATAGTAATTAATACACAGGGTCCCAGAGAGGAAATAGTGATCTGTTGATACAGAGATTCATTGCACCAGAAAGACGTAAGAGGAGGAGCATATAAAGGTCATAACACATAACGATTGTTACAACATGTAAAAGAGGGAGAAACATAAACAGTGGTAATAGAGAGAAATATTTTGAGCAGGATTATGAAGTAATGGAATTGACGACATAGGAGGAGAAGATACAATGCCAGCAACAGCAGTACTAAGTGCAGAAGAATCATTAACAGGAACAGCGGCCAGCAAAGGCCGAACCAGGGAGGCACACAACATAACGATTGTTACAACATGTAAAAGAGGGAGAAACATAAACAGTGGTAATAGAGAGAAATATTTTGAGCAGGATTATGAAGTAATGGAATTGACGACATAGGAGGAGAAGATACAATGCCAGCAACAGCAGTACTAAGTGCAGAAGAATCATTAACAGGAACAGCGGCCAGCAAAGGCCGAACCAGGGAGGCACACAATATACACGATGAAGCATTAATATGAGAAAGTTTCATCAACCACAAAGCAAAGTTCAGATAATTAGGCCAAAGAGCAAGATTAAGGGTAGAATTTGAGTTTGACTGTATGGCAGACTGAAGCTTAGTTTCACTCATGATAATGACTTGTTTTACTTGTTTATCAATGGCAGCAGGGACCAACTGGCGAGAAATTGAGAAAGACCCTGCCAGGAGCCAGGCAAAACCATTGTTTTCAAAAATTTTTCCTCGAACTTCCTTCTCCCACCTGGCATCCCAGGGGTCATTTATGCGAATTATGAATGGACCCTTATCATTACTATCTGTGATACACTTGCGTCCGGTATCATAAGTGAAACATATGTTAGACTTTGATGTAGAGGATAAGATAGACAGAGTGAATGGAATGATGATGGCTGTTTGACAGCCTTCCACTGAACAGTGGGCAGTGCCAATGGTTTTCATGTTGTCCTTAGAACTTCCTTCTTTAACTTGGAACTCCCACTGCATCACCATCTGCGACCAAACAGAGCCAATCAGGAGAAAGAGGATGCAGCAAACAGAAGCCATTGCAGTCTGAAAGAAAACAGAAGAAAAAAACCATTTCTCAGGGAACCTCGTTTTCCCTGGAACATTTATTAGTATTTATTTGCTTTACTAAGTGTTCAGGCAACCAACGGGCTGCATCATGGTGCTGTGAATAAATGCAGACAGATCCTCTGCCCCGTATCAATACTGGATCCAGGCCATGCCACAAATTATCCAGAGGGTCTTTCCATTTGACCATGGCATAATGTTGTTTTGATTCCGGATGCCAAAAGCGATCTGCAGCTGACTTACCATGAGCATCTAATTAAAAAAAAAATCAAAATAAAAAGTACATGATTCAATGAATTCCTGGGGGATCCCCTACTGGGATACCACTCCCCCTTTTTATTTTATTCAATGTAGTCTTAATAAGCAAATCAGCCCTTTCAACTATGCCTTTTCCCTGCAGATTATAAGGGATACCAGTGGTATGCTCTATTTGCACAGTATCACAGAATTTCCAAAAAGCATGAGAGACATATCCAAGACCATTATCCATCTTAATAATTTTAGGGGTACCCAATATAGAAAAAAATGAAGCAAATGAGCAATAACATGTTTAGTAGCTTCCCCTGTTTGCAAGGAAGCACAGAGAAAACCACTGAAAGTATCAATGCAAACATGAACATATTTAAGTTTGCCAAATTCATTATAATGAGAGACATCCATTTGCCAAAGCATATTAGGAACAAAACCCCTAGGATTGACTCCTAGGTGGGGAACAGGAAGGAAAGAAGCACAAGTCTGACATCCTTTAACAATTTGTCTAGCCTGTTCTCTGGTAAGATTACACATCAATCGCAAAGAAGCTGCATTGAGATGATGCAATTTATGAGCCTGTTGAGCTTGTGCAATATTAGAAGTAGTAGCAAAAGCAACAAGCCTGGCGGTCATATCAGCAATTTGATTGCCTGTCGCCAACGGCCCTGGAAGGTTGGAATGTGCTCAAATATGACCTAATAAGAATGAGGCTGTTCTCCA
>NW_008360320.1:385280-402734 GCF_000622305.1 Nannospalax galili | reverse complement strand
GAAATATGCCCAATTATAGGAACAGTTTCTAGAATAGGTACAGAACGAGCTATGTATGCACTGTCAGTATATACATTAAGAGGAATATCTGGAAACACAGAAAAAACTGATATAATGGCAGACAATTCCACAAGCTGTGCAGAGGTTTTATTAGTTTGAAATCGCACAACCTGATCATTCCAAGTATAGGCTGCCATCCCATTAGAGGAACCATCCGTGAAAACCAACAAAGCAGTAGATAAAGGTTGATGGCTGGTAATGCACGGAAAAATGAAAGTATGCAAATTGCAAAATTGAATAAACTTTTCAGGTGGATAATGATTATCTATAACTCCTGAAAATGCAGCACAAGCTATTACCCAAGTTTCTGAATTCTGAAGTAACCAGGTAATATGATTTTTAGTATAAGGCTGTACAATACGAAAAGGGTCCACACCAAAATATCTACGACTGTGGTCCCGACCATCAATTATTAAATCAGCCACAGCATCATAATATGGAAGCAACACCCTTTTAGGGGAAGCAGGTAAATGTATCCACATAAGAGGATGAGCAGGCTCTTGCCAAAGAAGACCCGTGGGCGACAGCTGAGTATTAAAAATCATGAGCCATAAAGGTTTACAATAATCAACATTAGTAACAAATTGATTAGCGATGGCATCCTCAACTCTGCGTATTGCAACTCTAGCCTCCTCAGTAAGTTCTCTGGATGAAGTTGGCTTTGCATCCCCTTTAAGGATGTCAAAGAGAGGCTTCAAGTCACCAGTAGTCAATTTCAAGTAAGGACGTAGCCAATTAATATCACCCAATAGCTTTTGGAAATCATTCAAAGTTAGTAATTTATCAAGTCTAAGAATAGCCTTTTGATTTGTTATCCTTTGTCCATCAAGTTGAAAACCTAAATAAGAATAAGGATCTTGCATTTGCACCTACTCAGGAGCAATTTGCAAACCCGCATCCAACAAATCAGATTTCAATTGAGCAAAACATCGCAACACCTCTTCTCCTGATGCACCTGCTATCAGGATATCATCCATATAATGAATTATGTACATGGAAGGCCAAAAAGCTCTAGTATTTTGAAGAGCTGTAGCTACAAACTTCTGACAAAGAGTAGGGCTATTGGCCATTCTTTGAGGCAAAACCTTCCACTGACATCTTTTCATGGGCTCTCTAAAATTAATAGAAGGAAGGCTAAAAGCAAAGCATTTATGATCATCAGGATATAAGGGAATAGTATAAGGGAATAGTGAAAAAACAATCCTTAAGATCTAGAATTATCTTAAAATATCCTTACGGTATAGCAACTGGTGAGGGCAAACCTGGCTGTAACGCCCCCATAAGAATCATAGTAGAATTAATTGCTCTTAAATCTTGCAGTAACCTCCATTTTCCTGACTTCTTTTTAATAACAAATATGGGCATGTTCCACGGAGAACAAGTCTCTTCAATGCGCCCTGCCTCAAATTGCTCCTGCACCAAGCGAGTGGCTGCTGCCAACTTCTCTCCTGTGAGCGGTCATTGATCTACCCAAACAGGATCGTCTGATCGCCAGGTTATACGATCCACACAGTTTGAGGGTGCAGGACCGTCAATGGCCGCCATTATAAATTTCCCAAACCTCGCTTATCATTCTGACCTTGGACTGGTAGTGGAAACAATTGTCCATCCTCTTTTTTTCCTAACCCCTTGCCAGGGGCATATCCTTGAGCAAGCATCTGCACAGTAACAACATCATTGGGACTACACATCACAACTCCCATTTGTGAAAGCAAATCCCTTCCCCACAGGTTTACTGGTAAATAAGGAACCACAAAAGGTTTAATCAAGCCAGAATTATTCACAGAATCCTTCCAAGTGAGACATTTCGAACTCTGTCTTGGATTTTGACTCTGCCCTATACCTTTCAAATTAGTCAGAGTCTCCACCGTGGGCCAGGCTGCAGGCCAGGCCTCAGCAGAAATAATAGTAACATCAGCTCCAGTATCAATAAGACCATCAAATCTCTTTCCATCAAGCCATAAAGTTAATGTAGGCTTTCTATGTGTAATAGCTTGAATTCAATAGGCATCAGAAGAACCAAAATTCTTATTCAATAAGCCCATCAAATCTTTTTCCATCAAGCCATAAAGTTAATGTAGGCTTTTTATGAGTAATGGCCTGAACCCAATAAGCATCAGAAGAACCAAAATTTTTATTACCTCTACTTTTACTTTGAACAGGATGACCAGATTTAACCAGAGGTACCAAAATTATTTGAGCAAAGCGCTCCCCCTGGGGAATAGTGACTATATTGCCAACAGCTCGGGCTATGATTCTAATTTCTCCAGTGTAATCTGCATCAATTATCCCAGGCACAACAGATAGGCCTTTTAGGGCGGCACTACCCCGCCCTAATATCAGCCCACAAGTATCTTTGGGTAATGGTCCATAAATTCCAGTCCCTATGGTCTGAACTCCCATCTCTGGAGTTAATACTGTGTGGGAGGAGGAACTGAGGTCCAGTCCTGCGCTTCCTGGGGTTGCTCTGCAGAGGCTAGAAATGGATTGTTGCTGTTGGCAGGAACAAGATTGACTGCCCCAAATGCTTGTTTTGGGGCCTGGGGCTGACCCCTCCACCAGTTTCCCTGATGAGGAAGTAGAGGTCTCCCTTCAATATCAGTCTTAGATTTACAATCTCAGAGCCAATGTCTCCCCTTCCTACACCTGGGACATAATCTAGGACTCTTCCCATCATCAGTCTTCTGCTGAACATTATCTGCCTTACAATCCCGGGCAAAATGTCCACCCTTACCACACTTAAAACATCCTTTGCCCTTAGTTTTATGCTTCTCGGCCAAAAATTCCTTTACCGTCTGTCCATTGAAAGCCACTGCCATAGCGAGCCCCTGCTGATAAGATGGCCCTATGTCTGCACACAGGTGAATATAACCAGTCAAATCCGTCTTTTTCCTATAAGGTCTGATGGCTGCCTGGCAGGCAGGATTAGCATTTTCATATGCCAACTGTTTCACATACTCTAGCCCTGCATCAATACTTCCAAATATCCTTCCTGCTGTGGTCATCAACCAATGAACAAAATCTGCAAACGGCTCATCGGACCCCTGCTTAACAGAAGTGAGAGAAGTTCCCAGGTCCCCTTTAACTAGAAGCTTTCTCCATGCCTTCAGAGCAGCAGCTTGAATTTGCGCATAAAGGCCCGCATCATACTGCATCTGTTTTTCATTAGTCTCATACTCACCTCCGCCTATCAACATATCAAAACGCCATGCATTTCCAGATTGTTGATTCCTTCTAGCTGTCTCCTTAAAATTGTCATAATATTCTGATTTCCATAGCAAATAATCACCTCCATTAAGGACTGCCTTTACCAATTGATTCCAATCATTAGGAGTTAGCCAATTTTCAGATTCTCCTTCTATAATAGCCACAGTAAACGGAGCTGTAGCTCCATACTGAGACACAGCAAGCTTTAATTCTTTGATCAATGGAAACTGAAATCCTTTATGATGTCGCCATGCCTGTCTCTGGTCATCCACTGTTTCCGTTACAGGAAAAACCTCCATATGAGAGGAAAACCTATCAGGGCCATCAAAATTTTCCTTATACGAATGAAGGCCAGGCCCCCCGAGAACAGGGCGAGCTCTGTTTCCATCCACTCTTCCTTTACCCATAACAGCCTCATTACCATTATCTAAGCTAAGCTTTTGTAACTTAAGCATCAGCGCCTGTCGCATCTCTTCTTGCTTAATGCATTTGAGTATCAATGACTGATGCGCCTCCTCCAATTTAATATCCTCCTGCAACTGCTCCATCTGTCCTCTCAATCCTGGTCTAGGATCTATCACCACCATGACAGTTGGAACAGGTGGTACACCATAGGAAGGAGGAGCCACAAAACCTGCCTCTCGCGGCCAGTTTGAGACCCATCCTCAGCTTTATTAACCACCCCCTCTCACAACCTCTGCCATCTGTATCCAAGACTGGACAAGAGGCTTCTGACAAAAGAGCCTCTGGTAAAAGAGGATAGATACGAACATGCTCCTGTTTAAGCTCCTGGGCATCATCCTCTCGATCTCCCTTCCCTCTGACTGACTCTGAGGACTCCTTCCTCAAGGACTCCTTCCTTAAATTTTTAGCAGAACTCTCATCTTCACTATCAAGAGAAATTAAGCCAGGAGGCTCTGGAGGCTCCTCTTTGGGAGTTCCTCTCAACTCTTAGAACTAGTTTTAAAAATTTCCTCAGCTCGAGCAATTGCTGTCACTACCGGCTCATGTTCATCTCTTCTATCTATTAATTTTTTAATCAAATTCCAATAAGAAAAAGCAGTAACCGGGACCTTTCCTGGTCCAAACACCTTATAAAATTCTTGTAATGTATCTCCCACTCTTCTCCATCTGTTTACATCTATAACCCCCTCTTGGGGAAACCATGGGCAGATGTCTTTCATAAAATCAAAAAAATGAAATAAATCCTCAGTTGTAACCTTTACTCCTCTTGCCTGTAAAGCTTCTCTTAACTGTATTACATATTTCTGATGCTGACTTAATTCTTGCCTCATGATTGAACGACCAACTTACCTGTCGGCTCGGTCACAGCAGGCTACCGCGACGTTTCCGAACTATGTGAACGGGTGCACCCCTTCTTTCTTCGTCGTCGGACCCTCACATTGTCCCCTGGTATCCAGGCCCCACGTTGGGCGCCACGCTGCGGGAGGCCACCCCACAATGTGACTCGGTTCCGACCCACAGAACTTCCACAAAGTACCTGGATTGGGGGGTGGGGCCGTGGATGAGGCAAACAAGAGAAATGGAGACAAGACAGGAGTCTGATCAAGTCTCATTTATTGAAGCTCATCAGTCAGAGCATGAGGGCTCTGACGCACATTAAGGGAGGAATCTCTGATTATAGAAGAATAGAACCATATGCTGGAAAAGAGAGCAAGGCCGTGGGCCAAGGCTATCTAGCAAGGCTATCTGGCCCCGGCTTCAAGCCAAGGTTTTGGGCCAAGGTTGTGAGCCCTGGCTGCAAGCCAAGGCCGTGGGCCCCAGCTGCCTGCCAGGGTTTCCAGGCCAAGGCTGCGGGCAGAATGGAAAGCTGCCAGCTTAGGCCTGTGAGCAGTTTTGAGAGGTAGCTGAGACTCAGTTGAACCTCAGGCTCCCAGGCTCCCAACATACATTCAGTAGAAATTGAACTTCAAACTTTGAATTTTAATTTCTAGGCCAGTGATGGTCGTTCTCTAGGGATGCTGAGCAGCAACAATGAGCCCAGCCGTCAGTTACCACATCACCAGGGTAAGCACTGCACTATGTTCAGCATGTTACACAGATTACGGGCATCTGACTCACAATGTGTCCAACTTACAAAGCTCATCTGATGCAACCCCATCATGAAACAAGGATTGTCTGTAATAGCACTCACACAGATTTCTTCCAAAATTCCTCACAGTTACAACAGAACTAATACTTTCCATCTACTTTCCCAAGTGATCTTGGCCAACATTGTAATGCTATGTAGAGTAAATACAAACTCTGTAAATGTTAAGAAATTGCCAATGGCATAATAATCATCCAAAGATCCTATGTGACAGGTAAGACTACTTTTTCTAATTAATTTGGAGTTCTTCAAAGTTGAGTGAGGTTTTTTTTTTTCCTGAAGTGTGATTTAGATATTATTTTTGTATTCAGTGCCAGCCCCATTCCTTGTGAGCTGGGTAACGTTGGATAGGTGTTTTAATCTCTATATCCTAGCTCCTGCCCCTGTAATATGAACACAGCAATCCACAGAGCAAAAGAAGGCCACTAGGGTGAGAGGAGATTTGTCATGCAAACAAGGTCACTACTGAATAGGGGGAAGCAACACCATTATGACTATGGCTGAGCTCTTAACTGACTTTTTGCCCTATTAACTTCATGAGTTCTGTTTTAAATAGGTAAGTGTCAGAAGAAGAACCTACAATGTCAATGTGTGTCCTATGAAATTGTGTCAAAACCCTAAGATATGTGCAACATAGCTGTTCACAAGCCTGTTTAATTTTTCTTTTCTCTCTAATTCCCTTTCCATCCCAAACCAGTGTTTCCTTTCTGAGCTCAAGATGGAGAGCCTCAGACCACTCTTCAATGAGTTTTTTCACATGTCGGACTCTGCTGGGTTGAGATCCATCGTGGGCATCTTGCAGACAAATGGTAGTGACCTCTCCATCCACCATCTCCTGACACAGGATATGGAATTTGTTCAGCATGGGTTTATAAAATTCACACTTGTGCTTCAGGTAAAGGAAAACATCTGTGTCAAGCACAAGTGTTTCTTGGCTTCTAACAAGCTCAGGTACGGAGGACTGGAGCGTCACCACAGAGTTCTCACTTTTCTGTGGACCCCTTTGGGGGCTCTGTCTATTCCAGTTTTTCCTCTCACTGGTATAATTGCTGCTGTTTTCTAAAGGGGAAATTGCTTTTAATAGCAAAGACTTTTTGAGCTTCATGACAGCCAGAAATGATCCTTGCACAGAGATTTTTCCGCTGGGTCCCAATGGGCTGAACTTTAAAGTTGGGATTTTGTTTTTCAGGTCCATTACCAGGCTTTCTAGTTCAATTTTACTCCGAAAAACAGACAGATCGAGGAGAGCTGTCACAGAGCTGAAGACCTAAAATTAAAAAGAGAAATGTCAACACAGCATTACTTTATGGAGCAAACAACAGAATCCAATTTTTTTTCTGACACTTTTTTTACCCAAACCTCCCTAAATTGTGCCTGAATGGTCAAGCTTAGATTTCCCAACTTCTTGCACCAGAGTATTCCTTCAAAAGGATTGCTCAGTATGGGATTCACAGCCCACACTATATACTCCAAAATGTATGGTAAAGAACATTTTGAGAAAGAAACAAAGTATTTTTCAGAATCTATCAATAGATACAAACTGGTGGTTGTGCTCCACAGACAATTGTCCCTCTAGAGTCAGCCCTACCCACCATCTTCCAATTTGAAGTTCATTAGATGGACTCACAGAAGCCTAGGCTTCCTAAAGAATACAGTGTATAAACCAACACCAAATTTGCCTCTCTTACTCCTACCCTTTCTATTCCTTCAAAGTTCCTTTTTCATATTCATCCTAATTTTTCCCCAATAAATCTTTCAGTTGATACCTCCTACCACCCATGACCACACAAAACTCACTGTCATTTCAAAGGCACCAAACAAGGCCCACATGGAGAAACAGAAATAAAACTTCAATAGGCAGCATTGGCCTGTGACAACTCTGGCTGAGAAGTTTCTATATTCTTTCCTTAGAAGTCATTGGCAAGAGCACTTTGTGTCTCCTTACATATGGAAGACTTCTCCCAGCACACCCTAGGGCCCACACTCACCTTTTCACTGAAATGAGAGACTGCAAGGTGAGGCTTCGTGGCTAGATGGTGCTTCTTTTGTCTGATGACACTTTGTGCAACTAGGTGGAAACATTAGCAAAAGGATTTGTGGTATAACACACTAATAATTACCTTAATTAACACAAGTAGGGATGTTCAATTCTATTACTTAGAAAGTAAGATTTTTTGCTACATTTTTATTCTAAATCCAATATTCAAATAACTTTTCCCCTTTTAACACATTAAAGTTCACCTTGTATGTTAGTATGATCCTAATCATTTTTTATTTTTATTTTATATGTAAGTGTCTTGCATGTATGTAAGTGCACCATATGCATGCAATGCCCTTGGAGGCCAGAGCAAGACATCAGATCCCCTGGAACTAGAGTTACAGACCACTGTTAGTTGCCATGTGGGTACTAGGAACCAAACCTAGGTCCTCTGTAAGAGCAGCCAGTGCTTAACCATTGAATCATCTCTCTGGCCCCAACCATATTTTTTAAACACATATAAGTAAATACATGAGTACAAAAAACCCTAAGAGTCAATCTACCATGCCATCCATTCCAGTCAGATGAAGACTGCCTTTGTAAACCAGGATTCTGTGCTGCCCAGGTTTCCTCCTAACTCGCTGCTGACCTATGCAGTCTTTGCTAATCTTTCATCTCTTCCCCTCTTCTAGACATTGGCAAATGCAGACCTCAGCCCTCTTTACTACCTCTAACCACCCCTAGGTGATCTCAGCTTCTATGGCTTTATAAAGATACCTCTAGTGCACCAATTCCAAAATTCTGCCTTCTAATCCTAATAGGCATTTCACTGACAAAAACTCTCCTCCTGGTTAATGCTCTCCTGGACATAATCGAACCCAGTCTTTCCCATATTCAAAAATGACATATCCTAAATGTTCACCTGCTCTGCTACAGTCTCTCAAAGGCAGCAGAGACTGGTAGTTCCTATTCTCCACAGTTTCCATGGTTTCAGAAAAAGGAGTGCCATCCTGTCTATCCTCTGCTCAGAACTCTCCAATGGCTTCCCACCTCACAGCATAAAATTTAGAAATCTTGCCTTGGCCATAGTCATGCAATATGCACTGGCTCCCAGCTCCCAGGCTGACCACATCTATTATTCTGCCCATCCACGTTCCACTCCTGCCATCCTTACCTCCTTGCTATTTCTCCAAACACTCAACATGCTCCTGCATTTCGGCTCCTTGCCCCGCACCCCAGCCTAGCCAGAATTTTTACCAGGCCTTCACTCAGCTTAGAATGTTCTTCCCCATAATTTTCAAAAATTTTTCCCTTGCTTCATTCGGGTCTCTGTTCAACTCTTATGTGAACAGGGTATTTCAGGGCCATGTTTTAGCATTCATGAAACCTTAGGTTTGATCCCCAACATTCTCCCTCACCCTCCCACCAAAAAGCAGTGTATCCCAGCCAGATATGGTGGTGTAGGCTTACAATACTAATTTTTGGGAGAACTAAAGCAGGAGGCTCTTAGTTCAAGGCAACCTCAGCAACATGATGAAATTCCATCTAAGGAAAAAGAAAAGAAAAGAAAGAGGACTGGAGAGAGAGCTCAGCAGTTAAGAGTTAAGAGCACTGGCTGTTCTTCCAGGGGTCCTAAGTTCAACTCCCGCTACCCACATGGCAGCTAACAACCACCTGTGACTCCAGATCCAGGAAGTCCAATACCCTCTTCTGACCTCGGAGGGCAACTGCCAAACACATGACTTTCAGTCACACAAACACAGACACATAACATAAAAATAATCCTTTAAATTTTTTAAAAAGAAAATATCTTAAAAGCAAGAAAATCCCTACCCATACTCTACCTAAAACAGCACCATCTATCACATTTTACCTCTTTATTATTCTTCACACTTTTTCATAGTATTTACATATTAATATATAAGTAAATGTAAGCATAAATATATAGACTTAAAGCACCAACATATTATACATTTATTTGTTTGATAACTATTCCCATAAATGTACATTCATTTTTTTTAATGGACACTTATTTATTGCTATATTCTCAACACCTATAATAGTGCCTGGCAAATAATATGTACTTGATAAATATTTGGGAATAAAGGAATGGGCCTTCTTTTTGTCTCTCTGAGTTACCAATTCAACATATAACATATTAACTTCCAAAACCACTACCATCCCTTTAAAGAAGTGAGAAGCCCTTCTTGCCATCCCTTACCTGAGCATGAACATGGAGAAGGAATGACTTAGCCTGGGAAAAAGCCAAAGGTCACTGCTGATACAGTCTCTGGGACTTCCCTTCCCCTACAAGCAGAGCACTAGCTCCTTCTCTGCTCACACACCAGAACAGAACTTTCATGTCTGAGGGGGGAGCATTGGAGACTGGTCATTTTCTGGCATTTATTTCACCAGCCTCTAAGCCTAGAGAAGACTGTCCCTCCATAAGGCTGGAGGAGTGAGCATGCTCTACAGCCACACACCGGTTGTGTCAGCATGGGGATAGGAAGCAGAATGGCTCAATCTCGTTTTAGGTCCAATCCATAGTACTCAGTTCAACTTTACCAGTAGCAAAGAAGAATGTTTACAAGTGTTCTATGGCTGTTTCCCAAGATATGTACAGATGCAAAATATTTTTTAAGTCTTCAGATCTTTCCAGTCACAACTTTATCATGAACCATTTTTATGTATTTTTGCTAATACTGGCCATTTTTCAGAATAGAATAATTTTTTTAGCACCACTTCAAACTCTACCAATCCCAAATTTTAACAAGATGAAATTTTAAGTTCACTGAGGAAGTATTTGTAAGATACAAAAAATACCTTTCTTTTCTTTGAATATTACATATGCAACACCTTTGACTCTCGTTGGATATATCACCTCTTCAATATCACCAATCTCATCTCGGAAGTAATGCTTCAGAAGCTGATCTTTTAAAAGGCCAACTGGAAGACCATCAACAACCATGGTTCTCTCAGAAGCTGGGGAGTCCCTGACTTTCAAAGCTGATGCCTGTGGAAAAACAGTAGGATATTCTTTAAAAATCCAAGAGTCTACTTAAAGGTGATGTCACACACCAGTGAGATGCAATACCCCCTTCAATAAAGGTGACAGAAAGGAAAGGGTAAATTGTCACCTCAGACCATCTTTACTAGAATTTGAGAGTCAAATGTAAAGAGTGATCCTTTTATTTTTTTAATAAACAGAAAACTGATAAATGTTTTATTTGGGGAAGGCCTAAAATACTAGAAAATGTCACAAAAATGATGAGCTATAATTGTTTTGATTAAAATGTTTTAAAAATCCTGAGCTACAGGGTTGGCGAGATGGCTCCGCGGTTAAGAGCACTCACTGGTTGCTCTTGCGAGAGGACCTGGTTCAGGTCCCAGCACACACATGGCAGCTAACAACCATCCATAACTCTAGTTCCAGGGGATCCAATGCCCTCTTCTGACTCCATAGGCATTGTACATAAAATTAAAATATTTAAAAAAAAAAACTCTGAGCTAGTTGTGAGTGTAGCTCAGTAGTAGCCAAGTCATGTGTGCAAGGCTGTGAGTTTATCAAACTAATCACAGATATGGTAGTGCCAGGGAGCTGTCTGGTTGTAGAGTACATAAGCCAACCCTTTTATTGTCAGACAGGGGAATGTAAGCTCCTGCAACAATGTGGTGGCTGCAGTGGAATACATCTCATCTTCCAGCATGGATCAGCTTGAAATCAGCCACAGGGAGTACACATTGGGCACATGGTGTAAATCCTTCCTTAGGTTTATTCTCTGAACCTCTTTGTATCTACTTCAAGGACTTCTATTCAACAACCCTATTTGTCCTCATCCCTATTTAGGAAAGTGGACCCATCAGTCTCTCTCCAAGTGTATATAGTAGTCCAGTCTGACTACAGCAAAGCTCAGATATCATCTTTCTTAATGATCTGAGGGAGAACAGGATGTCTCCTGAGCTATACTCATGGTCAACAGACCACAAAGGAGCTTTGAGCTCTTTGTGCAAGAACTGCACTTAGAAATAAGACTCCCCGAGGGGTAGCCAACCTACATCTGGCCTCCCAGAATGGCAAAAAGACAGTCTAGGGACAATGCCCTGTTTTTCCCAAAAACTTTAAACATGAAGGTAACAGAATAACCCCCCTGGGGGGGGCGGGAGGCAGGGGAGATATGACACAATAGGTACAGATTTCAACTGACTTCTGGGAAACTGAAAATACACAGAAGTGTGTGTAAAAATGAAACAGAACTAAGGCTTGCAGGTTAAAGGTGACAACCTGCACAGCAGAACCTCAGAGAGGTCACTGGTAAAACAACCATTCCAGCTGTTTCCCCACATTGCCTACCTAACTCTTATACACACAAGCTTGAGCACACATAGTACATGATGAAGGACACTGGGACAGAACCTCAGGGGAAACCCAAGGATTATTTTACTTAAGAAAAAAAGCCTAAATTAACACTCTAGGGAATGCCTGACCCACTAACTTGTGTACACCTGAACATACCCCCATTTTTCCCAGCATTTGAAAGGGGCCCCGCCTAAAGATCATAAGCAAATTAAAGTGTAGCATGATCTTAAGTAAAAAAGGAAAGGAAAATTTGACCCAGTCATTGGAAACATTTTCCTATAAGTAGAAAAGGAAAATTACACATGATCTTAGACCAAAAGGAGAAAAAGTCATCACAGCATACAATTAGACCCTGCTGTGAACAGAGTCTGCGCTCTACAATGTGCTATTTAACTTGTAGACTAAATGTGCTGTCTTCAAAATACCAAACACTTAAGAATGGCTACAGAAGAAAACGGAAATACTTAACCTTGTCAATGTAAGAATGAAGGAAAGCTAACAGAAATTAAGAAAAAAGATAGACTGCTCCAGAAACTATTGGCTACATGATAGGAAGATGCTTTAATGCAGGGAAATAAATTGTCTAGACACTATAATGAAAAATAGAAAAGCATCAGATCCAAGTGTTCCTACAACCTTGTCCCCAGTGACTCAATGTCATTTTTCCAGGTAATTCTCTTAGAAGAGGAAGAAAATGACCAAAGGGATATTTCAGATTTTCAGGGAGCTGACTTATGGCATTTATCTTGCAGCATCCTCTTCTGAAGGTCTACACCAGCCTCAGTGGTAAACATGGTGAATCACCTTCCCTTTTTTCTGTTCTTCAACGTCAAAGTAAAATTCCTTCAGTTCAAGCTCAGAATATCTTATCCCACCTCTGTGCCTCATCAATACTAATGTCCTATTTCTTAATTCAAGTATCTATACAAAGTTTATGAAAGGAACACCCCGAGCCAGTACTTTTACTGGAGAACCCAGTCTTGTTTTGTAAGATCTCACTAAATTCTATGAATGGTCTTGGGAGTTGTTTCAATGACCTGCCACATTCTTTTCACTTTCAAGCACATAATTCTCCTGAGGTCAGTTAGGAACAGAGAAAATTATTAATCTTATCTGTCCACAGTAAAGAAATAAAACAAGTAAAAGAGTACACGAAGTTGTCAGGAAAAAGTGATGGGGAGATAAAGGAGTTGGAGGGGAGGGAGTGGGAGTGGATTTGATCAAAACACCTTATACACATGTATGAAATTCTCAAGTTTTTTAAGTTAAAAAAATAATAAAGCGAGTTTCCCACAAGGTCTTCAAAACAAGAACATAATTTCAGCATAGAATTATGGAAGATGCTCGCATTTTTACTGCTTCAACACTGTATTTTAAGAGACTTTGGGCCATATCAGAAAGGAAAGGGCAAAAAAAGCTGTCAAATAAAACTTTACTATTTAAGTGAGGCTCTAACAGAAACGGTTTTTCCTTCACTGTTGGTTTCTATTTGCTTCTTCAAAATCACCTGTATATAACTGTCACCAGGTAACACACACAGGCAGGCAGGCAGGCACATCCCTTGGCTAACTGCGCCTCCAGTCACACTGAAGGTGGAAACACCAGTCTGTAGAAAAAAAAAAAAAAAAAAAAAAACAGGACTCCAAAGCGAAGCCCGGGCGCCGGTACTGGACGTCATGCTGTCCTCGGCTCGGACCCCTTCTTTCTAGCGCTTTCCAGAAAGAAGCTGCGGACTCCATGTCTGGGTCATCTGCTCCCTTCCGGTCCCTAAACCTTGCGAGAAGACAGTTCCCCCCAACGCCACCTCTCAAAGCACGGTGTCCCTGACCGTTAAGCAGTGGGTGTTACGGCCGCGCGCCCGCCGTGGTGGCACGGGCTCCGGCCGCGCGGGATATCGGCAGGGACACGGGACCAGCATCCCAGCCCCGCGGGGTCCCGCGCCCTCCGTGCGGCCTCAGACACCGAGTGGCACCGCCCTGCCCCGTGAAACCCGGAGAAAAGCGACTTGCCATGGTGGAGAGGAGACGAGTGGCCCGCAGAAAAGGCCAGACGTTGCGGCCGCCAGCTCAGGTTTTGCTTTCAGTTTTCTGTTCCCGCTCCCCAAGACTCGGCGCGCAGGGCGGTGCCGCCTCCCGCCTCCCGCCCCAGCCGAGCCGGTAGCCGGGCTTAGCAACGCCAGGTTGCACGGTGCGCATGCGCCCTCCGGGCAGGAACTTGGGGCTCTCTGGGTGATGTCTGCCATGCGCTCTGTGCAGTCAGGGCTTCCAGCGCTTTCCTAAGCTGGGTCTCCCACCCACGGTCCTCAGGCGCTGCAGGGTCCGCTTCCCCGCTCGTCACCGGCGCTGCTGACACCAGAGCCTTCGCAGGTCACAGAGCACAGGGCCAAGGAACGGCCCCTGCCCACCTACAGCTCACCTCCTGGCTAGGTCCTGCTGGAACCTGAGCCATATATAATTTATATTATATATTATAGTATAATATACAAATTATACTATAATATACTATATATATCATTTAAATATATATTAAAGAAAAGCAAATGGGCTGGAGAAAGGCTCAGCTGTTAAGAGCAGTAGCTACTGTTGCTGTTCCCAGCAGCCACATGGTGGCTAACAACTGTCTGTTAACTCCAGCACCAAGGGATCTGACATTCTATTTGGGCCTCCATGGGCATTACATGTACATGGTGCACTTAAGAAGAAAGGGGGCTGGAGAGATGGCTCTGCGGTTAAATGCACTGGCTGCTCTTGCAGAAGACCTGGGTTCAAATTCCGGCATCCCCATGGCGCCTTAACTCCAGTTCCAGAGGAAACATACTCCAGAGGCACTGCACGACAGGACACGTGTGCACTTACACATATGCAGGAATAACAATCATACACATAAAATAAATTTTAAGAAATGGTTTAAAGAAGAAAGGCAGGTGGATGACAGATTATGAAGAAACTCAGCCCCACTGCTACATAAGGAAACGCAAACTGAAATCATGGGATATTATTTTGCACCTGTTAGGTTGCCAAAAGCAGATAATGTCCAGTGTTGGCATGAATGTAAAGAACATTGAACAAGTGTTGAACAAGCATGTTTAAGTGCAAACATATCTAAGGATTGGGGCCTCTCTGAGGACTCAGAACACAGATCCTCAAAGTGCCACACCTTAGTATGTTGTGTACCTTAGACAAAGCAAAGTTCCTTGACCCCTTCCTGAGCCCTCCTGGCTCCTGTACCTTTTCTGTCCCTAAGCCAGAAATCAGAATTTATCTTCCCCAAGGTGGAACATAGAACCTAGATGTCTCACCTCAAAGCAAGCTATGACAAGGAATAGAGAAATTGTACAGGCTGGAGAGATGGCTCAGTAATTAAGAGTACCTATTACTATTGTAGAGGACCCAAGTTTGATTCCCAACACCTATGTCGAATGGCTCACAACCACCTGTAACTCCAGCCCCAAGGGGGTCCCAATGTTTCTGGCTTTAATAGGCACCTGCACTCACATGTACATACCCACACACAGACACACACATAATTTAATATAATAAAACTAAATCTTTTTTAAAATTGTTTTTATAATAAATAAAATTTTTTTAATTATTTAATAACCACATAATTGGAAGAAGCATTTCATTACAACAGCATTGACATATTCAATAACAATTTCCAGACATAAGATGCATCTCTTTCAAACTTGGCTGTAAATTTTTAGGTTTACATTTGAATTAATACAGTTATACAATATTGTAGTCAGTATAAACCCAATAAGACATAAAATTAAATGAGATTTTAACCTTTAAAAAAGATCTGTTTCATTATTAAAATACATAGTTTCATAGAGAACAATTCATTTTTAATGCAGTTGACACTGTTTGCATATGTGTTTCTAATCTCTATATATCTGTATATTACTAATCACAGTCGGACATTTTCTGAGCTCCTTGGCATCTGAGCATGGATATAAAGTCATCAGATAGATTTCAATGGTATTGTTTTTCTTTTGTGGTTGTGAACCTGAGCCTTTCACAGCTGCACCACCTCTCCACCCCACTAATGTTTTTCAGATCTACTAATTATTAAGGAGAAAAAAAATTTTTTTTTGGTCTTTTTGAGAAAGGGTCTCCCTGTAGCGCCAGATGTCCTGGAACTCACTATGTAGACCAGGCCAACCTTGAACTCACAGAGATCCGCCTGCCTCTGCCTCCGGAGTGCTGGGATTAAAGGTCTGCCACAAGGAGCAAATTTTTATGCTTTGAAGAATTTTTTTTAACTTTTTTAAAAATTTAATAACCAAATGATTAGAAGCATTTCATTACAGCTGTAACATATTCAGTAACACACTCCAGAGCAAGGATACATCTCTTTCAAAAGTGGCTGTAAATTTTTAGGTTCACAGTGGAATTAATACAGTTATACAATATTGACCTCAATATAAACCCTGTAAGATATACAATTGAATGAGTTTTTACCCTTTAAAAAAGATCTCCATTTCATTCTAAAATATACTGTTTCTTACAGAAAGACTCATTGTTTTTGCTACTAACACTGAGATGTTGGCACATGCATCTCTAATCTGTATGTATCTGATTATTATGAGTCATAATCGGTTGCACTCGGATTCTTGGCACCTGTGTATGTCTGTAAAGTCATTGGGTAGATTTCAATGGCAATGTTTATCACCTCTACTAATTAACATGATGTAAATTTTTATGCTTCCTCCTCAAATATAATACTTTTTTTTAATTTGTTGTTTTTTTTTTTCCATGTGTGTATATCACACAGAACATCCCAAACCATCTTATTCAACTATACACCAACTTCCCAGATGGCACCCTCCCATAGCCTCCCTCCTCTTACTACAGCCCTTACACACTGTTATTCCTCCTACTGTCTGGTGTGTGGTCAGCACTGCCAGCCGTTCCCCACCACTTGTCCATCTGATGAATCTAGTCGGCCTATCTAGAGGTCTTTGTTTTAGGATGGTCAGCTGTTCCTCAACTAGCAGCAATCAGTTGTCATTATTCCTTTAGATAAGATTGGGGTCTGCTGTTCATTTTCCCAGTTCTATGCTGGGTTACTATCTGGGAGTCCCTATGGCCACCCTGGCCAACAACTCAAAAGAAGGTATCTTCTTGTTTGCATTGTTGCTTCTTATGTAGCCTTTAGCTATACACATGGACTCTTAAAAAATTATATTGGCCCTTTAATCTTTGGTTATACTTTCCTTCTGGATGTTTAAGGCCATACAGTTGGCCCAGATAACCCAATTTATTGTTACTCTTAAGGTTGTTTGAGGATCTGTTCTTCAGGGGTCACACAGGCTTGAGAGGAGCCCTTGGCTCCTTTCTTTTACGAGTTCCGCCTATGTGAAGATAAATCAAAGGTCCTACTCAACCTTTGCTGGCTTGCAGGGAAGCATGGAGGAAATGTTTCTTCTCCTTCCTGTATGTCTGTGTTTGGTCTTTTTACGGTGTCACACAATTCCTGCATATTCCAGTCTTGTGATTTCTTAAATTTTTCATAATCTTTGCTTGAATGGTCTAGTTTTTCCACTTTATCTTCCAGTGTTGATATTGTTTTCCATTTCATTCATCCTATTGGTGAGGCTGTCTCCTTTCATTTCTAATTGGCTTACTGAGTGTTTCACTTCCTTCTTCATTTCAGCCTGAGTATTCTTCGATATTTCTAACTCTTCTGAATTCATTCAGTAGTTTATCCCTATCTTCCTATAGTTCTTTGATTTCTCTGTAT
>NW_008360320.1:383482-385183 GCF_000622305.1 Nannospalax galili | reverse complement strand
CTGCATTATCTCTAGGGGGTTCTCATTGTACTCCTCTAGAGGAGTATTGGTATTTGGTAGGGATATGTTATTTTTGTTTTTCATGTTATTATTTTTTCTCTGTGATTTTGACATGTGAATTTCTTTTGTAGTTTCTGATTCTTGTGTGAGACTCAAGCCTTCAAGTTTAAGTCTGCTTCTTTTTGTAAACTTTATGTTCCTTTGTGGTTTATTTTTGGGGCATGAAAAGCTGGTTCACGTAAGCTTCTGGTTCTCTCTTTTGGTTTTATATTGGAGTGGTCAGATTGCTTTTGTCTTCAGGATTTCCCACAAAGGCCCAAATCAGATGAGGATCAGATGCTCTCAGGCTTTCTCTTAAGGTCGGGATTCCTCCAGGAAAGATTTTGGCCTCAGGAATTTGGGTGTTGGACTGGCCTGGGAGCAGGGCCCAGGAAACATGCTGGTCTAGGGCAGCTGGTGGCCGTGCCACCCAGAGATGCAAAGGGAGATGGGGGCGGGAAGAGACCCCAAGGGCTCCTAGGGACTGCACTGAGGAACTGAGTTGGTCTGGATGTAAAGGATCAGTAAACTGAAAAGACAGCCCTGGCGACCAGGAAAGAGGCTGGTGGGCCATGCAACCCTGGGAAGCAGAGGGAGGTGAGGGCAGGACCAGGCCCAGAGGGTTGGTCTGGATGCAAAGTATCAGGAAGCAGTGGTGGTTCCCCTGGTGTCTGAGGTGCCAAGACAAGGACCAGAACATCACCCAGGCTAGGATGAGAGACTGGCCAGGGAGATGGGAGGGTGAGTGAGGCTGGGGGAGTCAAGGCGCGGAGGGCATGATCGGCTTACCCAGGAGAGAGGCCAGTGGATGGTGCAGGCCCAGGGAAGCAGAGGGAGGTGAGGGCAGGACCAGGACCAGAGGACTCTTGGGGACCTTGAGAAGGAATTGGTTCTATCTGGTTGCAAGAGATTAGGAAACAGTGGTGGCCCCATACCAAGAGGTCAGCAGCCATGGTGTCCAAGAAAGAGGCTGGTGACCATGCAGCCCAGGGAAGCAGAGAGAGGTGAGGGTAGGACCAGGCCCAGAGGGTTCCAGGGAGAGAGGCTGGCGGGTTGTGCAGTCCAGGGAAGCAAAGGCTTTTATGTTTTATTTATTTTTATTTTATGTATATTAATGTTACGCTTTCATGTATATAAGTGCACCTATGTCATGCAGTACCCACAGATAAAATTTTTATTGTTTATTTTTTCATTTTTATTTAAATTTAATTTGTACATGTATGAGTGTTTTGCCTAGATTATTCTGTAATAATAAGCCCCCAAAACCCTGGGAGCTTATCCAAACCAAAACTTTATTCTTGTTTTATATTGTATGAAGTTGACTGGGAACTCTGCCCCAAGATTCAAAAATCTAGGTCAAAGTTGCCACCACAGTGGCAAGAAGAGAGTGGCAAAGATCAAATTGACTCAAAGTCCTCTGCAAAAGCAGCCTGTGCCCTTCCGTCACACTGAGCCATCTCTCCACCCCCTAAACTTTCTTTTTAAAATAGAGAATTGTGGGGCTGGAGAGATGGCTCAGTGATGAAGAACAAGACTGGAAGATAAAGTGGACGAACTGGACCACTCAAGCAAAGACTATGAAAAATTTTAAGAAATCACAAGAATGGAATATGCAGGAATTGAGTGATACCATAAAAAGACCAAACTTGTGAATCATAGGCA
>NW_008360320.1:381819-382304 GCF_000622305.1 Nannospalax galili | reverse complement strand
CCGAAGAAGCCCTAATCACCACATGAACACATGGAGATTAAACAACATGCTCCTGAATGATGAATGGGTCAAAACAGAAATTACGAAAGAAATAAAAGTATTCCTGGAATTAAATGAAAAGAACAATACAACATGACAAAACCTCTGGGACACACTGAAAGTGGTCCTTAGGGGGAAGTTAATAGCTCTAAGTGCCTACATCAAAAAATCAGAAAGAACACAAATAAACGACTTAACATTGCAACTCAACACACTTAAAAAGCAACAGCAAACGAAACACAAACCCAGCAGACAAGAAGAAATAACAAAAATCAGAGCAGAAATCAATGAAATTGAAACAAATAAAACAATACAAATAATCAACAATTCCAAGACCTGGTTATTTGAAAAGATAAACAAGATTGACAGCCCACTAGCCCAGTTAACCAAAAGAAAGAAAGAGCACCTCCAAATCAACAAAATCAGAGATGAAAGGGGAAACATCA
>NW_008360320.1:351219-377640 GCF_000622305.1 Nannospalax galili | reverse complement strand
TGTAAACCTAAAAATGTACAGCCAATTTTGAAAGAGATGTACCCTAGCTCAGAAAAATGTTATTGAATAGGTTAATGCTGTTGTAATGAAATGCTTCTTCTAATAAAAAAAAAAAAAAGGAGGCTTCAAGAAGGTCATGCAGCTCTGAGAATCTGAGCGTTGAGGAGTGAAATGCTGTATGCAGAACGGGAAGTGATAGTTAATGAAACCCCTTGAATCTAATTAAATCCTCAGAAATCACAGACTGCTAAACATAACTGTATTTTTTTGGGAAAATAATATGCATCAAAGCTGTGTGTTGATGGAAAAGGAACCAAAATGGAATTGGCCCACATAATCATGAGAGCGAGCCAGCAGAGGCAGGGGAATCTACATGGCTTAGCATTGATTTCTAGTCATGGAGTCCATCCACCTAAGTAATCCAAAAAGCCCTCACAGCACACTCATCCTTTGTAAAAGTGCAGCAGAGCTAGAAACAAAGAGGAATTTTAAGTCTTGGGGGTGTATTTTGAACCTAAGAATAAGAAGACACTGAAGAACTAAAGTTTTAATTTTTTAAATATTTTATTTATTATTTTTATTTTATGTGCATGTGTGTATTGCCGCATGTAGGTAAGTGCACCCGTGTCGTGCAATGCCCGTAGAAGACAGAAGAGGCTGTTGGATCCCCTGGAAGAGGAGTTACGGACAGTTGTTAGCTGCCATATGGGTGCTGGGATTTGAAACTGGGTCTTCTGCAAGAATAGCTCAGCGGTTAAAGTTTTAATTTTTTTAAGCAAAAGAATATTCATTTTTGCAAATGTTTGCAATGATTTGGGCTAAAAGCTGTAATTTTCTTATGGTTCCTTTGGTCTATTCTTCAAAATATGCAATGTAAGGTTGATCTAGAGAATACTTGACCACCTCTACTTCTCCACCTCCGTTCTTCTTCCGTTGGAAGTGAATGCCAACCAAATCTGCCACAGTGTCTTCATCCATCTGAACGCCTTCTATTCCTGTCAGAAGCACCGTTCTTTTGGATGTTGCTGAAAATACCTATGAAGCAAAAATAAATAGAAAAACTTCTAAAAGCTTTGAATGATTATAAAACTTGACATTCAAAAGCTGCACCTAGAATTTTGGATTTTATCTTAAGAGACACACAGAACCGCAAGAACATTTTCAACAAGGGAATGTCACAGGAATATCTGAGTTTGAAAAAGATGACTCTGGTGGCATTATGATGATAAGGGAGAGGGGGGCAGCTAAGGGACAGAAGACCAGTCTAAGCATTAGTTAGAGATAGAACTGGCAAGACCAGGGACCAAGTAAATGTGGGAGGATGTCAAACATGAAGACTAAGGTATGAGTTGTAAGCAGTTGTGGTGGCCCACGCCTGCCATCCCGGCACTCAGGAAGCTGAGAAAGCAGGATAGAGTTCCAGGCTGAGCTACATGGCAACCCTGTCTAAAAAAAGAAGGAAGGGCTCAGGTAGGCTATATGACACCCAGGATTAAGGGCCCAGTACCCCCAAAAAAGTATGAGTTGTAGCTTTCGGAAAGAGGGGAGACAAAGTAGGTAGGAGAGTAGGAATCGGTTAGGCAGTTAGGGTAAAAAAGAACCCAAGGAAAAGTAGCCAGTTTCTCGGCTAAAATTCAAAATGTCCTTGGGCCTCTTAGCAACATACTCTGTTCCAAAGGCAAAAAATGTCAAAAGTATTTGGGAGCTTGTATCTAATCCTTAAAATATTTTATGGTTACCTCTTCAGAGGGGGGAATGTTGGAGGGGAGCAAGTGGGCGTGGATTTGATCAAAATACCTTATATGCATGTATAAAATTCTCAATAAAGTTTTTGTAAAAATTGAAAAAAAAAAAGAAAGAAAAAGGATTAAAAGCAACATTGGACAGATGTCAATAGTCTCCAAAATGTACTACCAATATTAAAACTTCTTAAAATTAAATTATTATTATCTGCATATTTCAAGGGTTTTGGGGTCTTCTTTGCATACTGGGATAGAATCTAGAGCCTTGCACATATTGGGACAGTACTCTACCACTAAGCTACATCCCCAGACCCTCCCACCCTCTTTATTTTTTTACTTTTTGAGACAGGGTTTTGGCAGTTTGCCCAGGTTATCTTTGAACTTGCTCTGTAGGCCAGGCAGGCACTGAACTTGCAATCCTCCTGCCTCTTTCTCCCAAATAGCTGGGATTCCAGGACTGCACCACCAGGTTTGACTTCAGTTTTAAAAATAGAATAATAAATAAGACACAGCTTTGCATTAAAATATTCTTTAAAAAAGACAAACTTATTCTGTACCAATGAAGCAAAAATGAAGAAACTATTTTGATAGCCCTCTCTGATAAGATTCAAACAATGGGCACAACTTGTTCATTTCTGTGAGGTGGGTTGGAGCACTGAGTTATCAAATGAAGGGAAAGTGACAACTTTACCTGGTACTTTTCCAAGCGTCTTTCTATATATGGAGAAACAGTGACTCTATAGCACCTCTGACTTATATAAAAAGGATAGTCATTCTTCTTCAAGATCCTGTCAGCAACTAAAAGTAAACAAAAAAGGTGTTTTTCTTTACTATCATAAACATTTTTAGACACAGCCACAATTTCCTTCCAACAGGATATTATCAAAGTAAATACTGAGGTGAGTGACTAATTTCTTAGAAATTCTACAGCCCATATTGATGACTTCAGAGTAATAATTTTGAAAAATAAAAGACTACACAATCATTAAGCTGAGACAGTTCCTTTTGTCTTGAGCGTCCCATTGCAGTCAGTCAATGCATGCAGGGAAATGATGCCTTCAGGCGGGCCTGCCTTCGAGCTACACAAATAAATAACCACCGCTTGCACTCATCCTAACAAGACTGTGGACTTGCCCAGCTTCTCAAGAACTATAAATAAAAACTTGAATTAGAATCCTACAGTATAAAAGTATATTCTACACTACACATGCATGTAGTAAATCACTAGGTTGTCCCAATGTTCATTAAACTGAAATCATATTAGCCAAAGTGGGGGTCGGAGGCACTGAACATCATCTAGACAAAGTGAGAAAATGAGAGAAACGCATCCCATTTTCTCCAACGAGTGCACAAAAAAAAAGATCTGATTTTTTTTTTCTTTTATGATATGATCCCAGGGAGCCTAGACTGACCTCAAACTCACAAAGGAGCCAAGGATGACCCTGAATTCCTGATCTTCCTGCCTCCCCCACTATAGGTATGTGCTACCACCCCTGGTTTATGTGGTGCTGAGGACAGAGCCCAGGGCTTCATGCATACCAGGCAAGCATTTACCAGCTGAGCTACGTCTCCCAGCCATGATTTATCTTTTGGCATTTTTTTCTCTTTGAGTGGAAAGGTAATGTGAAGAATGTATACAGTATTTTTGTGGTTTGTTTGCTTGTTTATGAGGTAGGTCTCACCAGATAGCCCAGACTGACTTTGTGAACAGATGCTCAAACACCATGTTCACAGCAGCAGTATTCAACAGCCAGCAACCAAATGGTAGAAGTGACCCAAATCCCCATCATGACAGGAATGAACAGATGATATGTGATAAAAGGCAAACAGGCACAGGGACACACACACACACACACACACACACACACACACACACACACACACGTACAAGCACAATGAAATAAGTTCTGATAAATACTACAACACAAGTGACCCTTAAAAACAATAAACTAAGTGAAAAAAAAGTACATGGAAAAATAAGAAAGGAACAAATAGTGCATGGCTCCTCTTCCAGGAAGTACTCAGAACAGGAAAATTCATAGAGACAGAAAGAAGAGTGGCTACCAATGACAAAAAGAAGTTGAAAGGAATTATTGTATAACAGGTAGAGCTTCAATTTAAGATGATGGAAAAATTTGAGGATGGCAGAGGTAGTGGCTGCACAGTACTGTGAATTTAATGTCACTAAACAGTACACTTTTTTAAAAATTGCATATGCTTGTGTATGTGTATATGTATGTCACAGCATGCATGCGGTGGTCAAAGGACAACTTGTAATCTGACCATTCTCTTCTCCTACCATGTGGGTTCCAGAGATTGAACTCGGGTCATCAGGCTTGGCAGCAGGCAGTTTACCAGCTATACTGTCTTGCTGGTTCCTAAATTGTACACTTAAAATGTTTCAAATGGGGAGGCTAGAGAGATGGCTGATCAGTTAAGAATACTGGCTGCTCTTGTAGAGGACCCAGGTTCAGTTCCCAGCACCCACATGGTGGCTAACAACTGTCTGTAACTCCAGTTCCAGGGGATCCAACATCCTTTTCTGGCCTCTAAGGGCAGGAGGTGAACTTAAATGCAGACAAAACACTCATACACATAAAGATTATTTTTTTTAATGTTTCTAAAAGTAAGTGGAAGAAGGACAAGAGGAGGGAAGGATTGAAGAGGGGAGGAGAGGAGAGGGCGGGGAGGAAAGGGGAGGGGAGGAGAAAGACCCTAAGTGGAATAGACCTGCTTCAGTCCAGCCTGTGCTGGTTATTATCTATGTGGCCTTGAATATCTTTCTAGATTTCTTGAAAACTCAGATAACTTTCCTGAAAAACGGGTACAATTACAGTACCTACCTTGTAAATGGTTATGGTAAGTCCATAAGGCACTTCTTAGGAAGTGGCTGCAATATCTACCTTCAGATAGCTCTATTTTCTTCCAAAGTTACCACCTGTAGCCTTCAAAGCTGTCCTTTGACTGGACACATCCTCTAGGAGGGAATTCCCAGAGAAGATAGGAGCACCTGTTTCCAAGCTCGAATCATCTTCCAATATGGAGTATTAAATTGCATTATTACTTATAAATGAGTTTCTCCTGGATGTCTTTAAATATAAGAGATAGACCACCTAACATCAAACAAACAAATTAAACTTACAAATTTGGAAAATTAAAATCTGGATCCTTGCTGGGTGTGGTGGCACATGCCTTTAATCCCAGCACTTGGGAGGCAGAGGTAGGCGGATGGATCTCTGTGAGTTTAAGGCCAGCCTGTTCTATAGAGTGAGTTCCAGGCTAGGTGGGGCTACTGGGCGACCCTGTCTCAAAAAGACCAAAAATTTAATTAATAATTAAAATAAAATCTAGACCCTTGACTATGGAAAATTCCACCAAGCTACTGTCCATTTCTAAGACAATATATGAAGGCAGCCCTCAAGTCCTCTTCATTCCACTGCTCTCTCTGACTAAAACACACCCCAAGAGACCGTAAGCATTATCCTAAGGTCCAGGTCAAAAATGCATACTAATAAGCTTCCATGTGCCCAGAGAAAGCTCTGGAACTATTCCCAACTAAGCATAACCAATGGCATAGTAAAAGAAAGAGAATTTGAGGAAATGCATAATACTTCGTTGTCATTACAATTTCTTTAAAAAACACGTAATACTTTCTTGCAAAAAAAAAATCTTATCAGTTTTTTTTTATATTTTATTTATTTTCTGTGTATGCATGCATTGCCTGCATGTAAGTAAGTGCACCCGTGTCGTGCAATGCCTGCAGAGGACAGAAGAGGCTGTCAGATCCCCTGGAACTGGAGTTACAGACAGTTGTTAGCAGCCATGTGGGTGCTGGGATTCAAACCTGGGTCTTCTGCAAGAACAGTCAGTGTTCTTAACCGCTGAGCCATCTCTCCAGCCCCATCAGTCTGTTTTTTAACGGCATCAAATTTCTAATGTATGTAAACCCAGGAAAAGCCCTAGAGCTATACTAATGAAAATAAGAAAATTTTACACCAAGAATCATTCAAACATATTAACAAGAGAAACACACCCTCCCTATGATGATCCATTCATAACTAAAAAGCGATCAGATGCCTGTTCTTCCCAGTCTCCCCGACTGTCTTCCAGTCACTTCCTAAGAAGTGTCTTAGAGACTTAACTACAACCATTTAGGAGGTGATGTTGTAATTACATGTCTTTTCAGGAAAGGAATCTGAGTCTTCCAGAAATCAAGCAAGATATTGAAGGCCACATAGCTAATTACCAGTACAGGTAAGACGGAAGCAGAGAAATATAACCTAGGGCCTTTCCCTCCTCCCCTCCCTTCTTTCTCCACTCCCCCTTTACCATGTGAAACATTTTGAAGTGTACAATTTAGTAGCATTAAGAACATTCACAATAATGTACAAACTTTGACAATAACAATGGGTTAGAAAGAAGAGAAAGTTTATGTATTCTGTTACACACAAATTTAATTATATAGCATTAAATATAATTCATATGTTAAATATATTAATTATACTAAATATATACAATGTGTTAAATATACACTTAAATTGCTCCGTTGCACACCCACTGTGTGATCTTGGAAAAATTATTTATCTTTTCTAGACCTTTTTCCTCATCAATGATATAAATGTATCACCTACTTCAAGAGTATTAATGAAGATCAGAAATGATAACATGTGCTGACACCCAGCGTCATGCCTGACACATGATTTCACAAACTACAACGTATACAATTGTTACTTGTAATATTAACAAGCTCATGAGCATTCACAGAAATCATTTTCTGGATTCTGCCTTTGTGTAAGGTTAAGAACCCCCCCAAACTGGGCCATTGAGATGGCTCAGCAGGTTATGGTGCATTAAGGTGCTTGCTGTCACCCCAATGATCTAAGTTCAATCCCCAGGATTCACATAGTGGAAGGATAGAATCAACTGACACAAGTGGTCCTCTGATCTCTACACATGTGCCATAGCATGCACACAAGCAAGGCCCCCCACATACACATGTACACTAAATAAATAAATGTACTAAAAATAATTTTTAAGAGTGTTTAGAGGGAGAGATAGCTCAGCAGTTAAGAGCAATGGCTGTTCTTGCAAAAGACCCAGGTTTGGTTCCCAGCATCCACATGGTAGCTAACAACTGCCTGTAACTCCAGTTCCAAGGGATCCAATGCCCTTTTCTGGAGTCCATGGGCATTGCACACACAGTTGCACTTACATACATGAAGGCAAAATACTCATATTTAAAAACAAACCAAAAATTGTAATTAAAAAGTGTTTAAAAAACAAAGATCATGCTAATCCATTTCAAATAAAGAGGTAAACAGAAATGCTTTCAGGACTGGAGGAGAGCGTTTCAGGACTGGAAGAGAGCAGTGGGACGGTGGACTGCTTGTGCATACCTCCAGCTTCCACAAATGTGATGACAGCACTCTGGGACTGCTTGTTGTATTCCACGGTCTCCACCTCTCCGCCTCCATTTCTGGACTTACAAAAACTCAGCTCCAGCTTGTCCCTCATCTGCTCCTCAGGCAATTCATCAGGAATTCCCGTAACATTGATCTTCATTTTAGAAATTTCTATGTGAACCTGGGAGAACAGTTCATGTTTAGAAGTATAGATAAGGAAATTTGCATGCTCAACAGAATTGCCAAAGCTTTGACGGCTGTCTCACCTGGAATCTGATTCCTGAATCCAGTGGAACTGTCCCTGCAGTGACCTCCACAATTACATCCTCCATCTGCACATGATGCTTCCCCATCATTATCACATTTTGTGCAACTGGAAAATAGTTTTGGAAGTATATATTTCTGATAGCCTGAGATATTTTTATACTTTTCATTCAAGGACAAATTACTACAGTTTTCTGTTGCCGTTTCATTTTATTTTTTATTATGTGTATTTATTTATTTGTGGAGGGGGTTCCAAGGCCAATTTGTGGGAGTAGGTTCTCTCCTTCCACCATGTGTTTCTTGGGGATTGAACTCAGGTCATCAGGCTTAACATCAAATACCTTTACCTTTTGCGCCATCTTGCCTATCCCATTTTCTTCAGTTTTAAAGGCTCTGATTTTAACATTTCTCTTGGGATTTCCAAGTTATAATGATCTTACCACACAAGCATGAAAAATTAATGTCACAATGCATGAGCAAAAATGTCAATATAGAAATTTGCAAAGTTCTAAATTCATCTTAAGAGATGACTCTCTTGAGGTTAGAGAGATGGCTTAGTGGTTAAGAGCATTGACTGCTCTTGCAGAGGACCCAGGTTCAGTTCCCAGCACCCACATGGCAGCTAAAAACTGTATTTAACTCCAGTTTCAGGGGATCTGATGCCCTCTTCTGACTTCCATGGGTAATGCACAGACAGTGTACTTCGATACATTCAGGCAAAACACTTATACACATAAAAAAAATTTTTTTAATTTAAAAAGAGATGACTCTCCCTATCTCTTAAGATGAAAACTTAACAGCTCTCCAGAATCATGTTTCTTTTGGTCCAGCCTCACACACAGCCTTTCCACAGCTGACAGCGGTACCAGGAAATTCCTCTAGTGCCTTAAAGTTCAGTCAGAAATTCTTCCCTGTTGAGAAAGCTGGGGAAACTCTGTGGGCCTGAGTCATTTTATAATAATTTCATTTAACTCCTACATTTGTCACACTCATAAGTTACTAGCACCAAGAAACATTTTTTTTCATCTCTATCATCCCAAGAAAACCATACTACTTTGCTTTTATCGTAACTTAATGCAGAATTCTACTTTTGCTAACATGTTCTTGAGGCCATTCTTTTTAAAATAGCCCATTATACCAATCTCCAAGCTGTCAAGTTTAATTTCTCTACACAAATGGTACAAACTCAGTAATACAACTGTACCAAAGTCATTAGAAGTTCAAATGACAATCCTCTATTCATTTAAAATACATGTGGGTAGGTGTTTCTTCTAAACTGTGTGGTAACTTTATAACACTTCAGTCGTTGATGTTTGTAGCTGCTCGTTCTAGTTTTCTCCCTGTCACATGTGTTTATGACAACTGGAGACACCACAGCTGGAGGAAGTGAGAGAGGGCTAGAAGACAGGGTGTTGTCGGGTGGGAATTCAGACTCCCTGTACCACAATATGACTCTAGAACTTGGCCTTTGGATTCTATTTTTTTTTTTTTTTTTTTGCTAATGGCAACAGACAACAATAACAAAAAACATCAATGAAGTAATACTCAGATGATCCTCCCACTCCTCCCAAACCCCCCAACATCTGGCAATTCGACACACAGAGAGAGAGGGACCACTTGTGTCTCAACTTCTGTGACTCTGGAGGTTAAAAACCCAACTCTTGTTTGTTTGTGTCACCCTGGAGCTGTCCCATGGCATGAGGACTTTAGAATCATGTCAAGGGAGGAGCAGTGGCAAGGCCGCATCTGAAGAAAACCTAATCCGGCATGCCACACAGAAGCCTGCTCCCGAATCCTCCCTTCCACCTGCCAGTAATGTCCCAGTTTCTCCCTCTGCCAGCGTAGCTCCTGGCCTCCTCTTTCCCCTGAATGTAAGCATGGCTCCAGAGTGAACAAAGCCACACTGTGACATAGGCCTCACCTGTGCATGTCTTGACCTTATATTCTTCCTTTTGACATTTATTTTCAGGCTAGTCTAGTGAATCAGGTGTCAGGAGACATGGGTTAAAAATCACAGAGTCTCAGAATCTAAGCCCTGAAGTCATAACTTCCACAATAAAGGCCTAGGGTGAGTGACCTGCTCTCTGGAATGTTGGTCCAGTAGGAAATACATGAGCACTGAGGATTAGGATTTGGGCTCCAAATTTCAGGAACGGAAGCCCTTCTCTAAGTTTGTTTCCCTATATGGAAAATCTCTAAAGTGGAGTAATAATGGCATCCAGCACTAATTGTGTTTATTATGTGTCAGGCATGCACATTCTATGAATACATCTCATTTAATATCCCAAACAGCCATCAAGTATGGACTATTACAAAGCCTGACATAAAACTGAGGTTTATAAAGAACTCAATCTATGTCATGCTTCTAAGGAGGAGGCAAAGCTGACACCCAAAGCCAGATCCTCCTCTTGAAGACAGCCAAGTCCTGAATATGCCATGCTTTGCCCATATCAGGTCCTTTCCCAAACCTCTGACTCTTGGGCTCAGTCCATTCACTCCTTATGTGACAACTAAATAATACATCCTCGGACTCTGTTTTCTTACCAATGAAATATAAATAATAACTGTCCTGCCTTCCTGTATTTCCAGAACTGTACAAACATGGAATGAGATCATGTCTCTGAGAACACTTGGAGAACTAAACTTCTACTACTTTATTTTGAAATTATTTTATTTATTCATTCATTTATTATTTATTTATTTATTTATTTATTTATTTATTTATTTACTTATTTGAGACAGAGTCTTACTATGTAGCCCTGGATGATCTGGAACTCACTATGTAAGCCAGGCTGGCCTCGAACTCACAGAGATCTGCCCACCTCTGATTCTGCTAGGATTAAAGGTGTGCGCCACCACATCCAGCAGGTTCTGTGACTTTATAACTTTATTGCTCTTATTATCATTTAAGGGACATAAGGAATAGAAAGACACTGACATGGGACATCACAACTCCTGTATTTTAGTCCCAGAATCATTATTTTTCAAATGTGTGATAAGCATTGATCCTTTAATATCATTGCACACATGAAATTATAAGTATGCAACAGTTTATATACTTGATGCCCAAGAGTCAACTTCCTCATCTATAAAATGAGGATACCACATCTACCTCAGAATTCCACTACGAGGACAAGAAGAAATGACAAATACACAAACTGCAAAGTGACAGCCAAATATCTATTCAAGATCTTTCAAAGTCCAAGCACTCTCCAAAGGTAACAGGTCAGATTTCCAAGATCAGTCATACCTTCTTCTTTCTCAAAGGTGATAAGTGCTTGGCCTCTTTGTAGCTCATAAGGAATTTGTGAGCTCACTTGAAATGAACAGGAGCTGTTTAAGAACTGGCTGTCATCCTCCGGACTCTCCACTGATACGAATTTCATCTTTGTTTTTGGAATATCTTCTTTAATCTAATTCAAACAAAAATCTTTGATTAGCATCACGATAAGAAATAATTTAACCCCTTCTAATGATAATGTGATTTGGTCTTCTAATAATTCCTTCTCCACTGATTATAGAGCTTCATGGAATATTGACTGTGGTCTTATTGAACATCTTTAACTCTGTCTTCCCATGCAGCTACTCAGTAATATAATCAAATGCAGAACCTTTAGTATCATTTCACAGATAAAATTATAAGAATATAATCCTCTCACTTTTTCTACCCAGTGTTTAAGCTGATCAATATTACCACAGTGTTCAATTCCAAAGCCTCCATCATTCATGTAGATAAGTACCTTTTAAATAACTGTGCCAGTAATGGACTATCTCGTAAGAGAATCATTGGAAATTATGTTTAAATTCATAGTATACTATGTTTTTTTAAATATTTTTTTAATTTATTATTTTTATTTTTATGTGTATGCGTGTATTGCCTGCATGTAGGTAAGTGCACCCATGTTGTGCAATGCCTTTGGAGGTCAGAAGAGGCCATCAGATCCCCTGGGACTGAAGTTACAGATAGTTGTTAGCTGCCTTGAGGTGCTGGGATTCAAACCCGGGTCTTCTGCAAGAACAACCAGTCTTCTTAACCTCTGAGCCATCTCTCCAGCCCCCCCCCCTTTTATATTATTCTTTAGCAGTTTCATACCAAATTTTAGTGAATTGAAATAATGAATTTTAGTCATTTTCACCCTCATTTCCCATCCTATCCCCTTCCCTCTCTGCTGAAATCCTTCTTTATTCCAACAAGTCGCCCTCCTATTTCTATGTCTTCTCTTATGTATAACCCACTGAGCTTAATTAGAATGGTTTGCACAAGTATGGGTAGGGGTTATGTACTAGGACGTGTGCAACTTATCAGTGGTTACACCACTAATGAAAATGACACTCTCTCCCCAGCAACAATTAACTGTCGGTATGCCCACAAAAGGAGTAATGCCCCATGGAGGGAGTGATACAGATGCCCCATTTAGGACTGAGCACTCCACTACTATGGTTAATTTAAGGGCAAATCCAGATAATTTCATTTTTAAAAAAGAGATTCCTGAATTACATGATACAAAATTTGTCAAATTTAAATTCCATCCTCCCCAAGAACTTTTTTTTAAGGCAGGATCTCACTACATCCCTCAAGCTGTCTTTGAACTCAAGATTCTGTTGCCTTGGCCTGTCCAGTGCTAGGATTACAGATATGGGCACCTCATCACACCTGGCTTTCCCATGAACTTTTAAATCATTTCCACAATTTAAGTTTATAAAATAATGAAGCAAATATTATCAACGAGAATTGTGCCCTGCAGGATAAAATTAGGTAGTTATGCTTAATTGCTTAAAATCTTTGAGATTAGCAAATGTACCTTTATATATAAATGCACATGAGTGAAATGTGAATGTTTCCACTTCCTGTGGTTACTTCATGTTTCTGTTTCTTATTGCTATTTTATATGAGGAATAAAATGTGTTATGGCAGGCTGGAGAGATGGCTCAGCAGTTAAAAGCACTGGTTGCTCTTGCAGAGGGCCCAGGTTCAATTCCCAGCACCCACATATTGATGGCTAACAACTGTCCATAACTCCAGTTCCAGAGGATCCAGTGCCCTCTTCTGACCTCCTCAGGCATTACAGGACACGGGTACATTTACACACATGCACACAATGCACTTATACACATAAAATGAAAATAATAAATAAAGCTGGGTGTAGTGGTGCATGCCTTTAGTCCCAGCACTCAGGAGGCAGAGACATGCAGATCTCTATAAGTTCAAGGCCAGCTTGGTCTACATTGTGAGTTCCAGACCAGTTGGGGCTCTAGGGAGACCCTGTCTCAAAAAGATCAAAAAAGAAAAGAAAAGAAAAGAATAAATAAATAAACAAAATTTTTTAATGGGTTATGGCAAAGAGGTTACAAATGTTCATTGGGTCCTTTGATCTGCTTTTATACTTTATATTTTTACATGCAACTTAAGTAGGATTTTAATTGCCATAGGCAAACTTCAAAACAGCCTGCAAAATCTGAGGAAAGGCAGAGCATTCTCCAAGCATATGGAAACACATAGTATTTATTCAGACCCTCTGAAACCAAGTATTTTCTACAGTTAGAGAACTCCAAAACTGAATCATACTTTGAGTCCTCTGTAAAATGTGTCCACTTGGCTGCCTAATTTCCCAAGGCTCTTTGATCTGGCCAGAGCCTGGCAAGTAACCAAATCCTAACAGTCTTCTGCCAGGTCACTCACTCACAAGGACCTCCTTTCCTGATATTCAATATCCTATCTCTTAGTGAAATAAAAAGTGACCATGTTTTAATCTTGTAACAACCCAGATGTCAAGAAAAAAATAAGGAGTAATTCAAATATAGGAAATTTTCACAGAAACTTTAAATGGTGAGAATTAATATATGCTGAACTTTCTAAACTGTGAAATTCTTTTAAATTACTATAGCACCTTGCTTGGATGAGGAAAATAAGTAGACTCAGTAAGAAGACCAATGATCTGATCCAAAAGTCATCTGCAATATGCAACAGTTTGTTTGTAGCTTTTATTAATCTTACGGTTTTGTAAGTTTTGTGATAGTGGCTTAAGTAGTAGAACAAAAGCATGTATTAAAAGTATAGTCCATTCAGGGCTAGTGAGATAACTCAGCAGTTAAGAGCACTGGCTGTTCTTGCAGAGAACCTGGGTTCAGTTCCCAGCACCCACATGGAGGCTAACAACCACCCACAACTCCAGTTCCAGGGAATCTGACACCCTCTTCTGACCTCCATGGGCAATGCACAACATGGGCACACTTACATACATACAGGCAATACACTCATACACATAAAATAAAAATAATAAAGTATAGTGCATGAAGAAATTATATGAAACTAATACCCAGACAACAAGCAGAACCACAGAAGTCCTCCTGGTTTCCCATGGGGTCTTAACTGACTGCAAAGATAACCATTACACTAACACAGTACATGGGCTATGCTTTTTTAAAATAGAAGCATGTGAAATCCTTCTTTTTTTTAATTAAAATGTTTGTGAGATTCACTCATGTTACATATAGTTGTTCATTCTTATTGTGTGTTGAATTTAATTGTGTAGCTAAACACTAATTTATTAATCGCTCTACTGTGGAAGAACACTTGAACTATTTTTCATTTAGGGCTGTTACATATAGTGGTGCTATAATAACTGTAATGCTTTGAAAGTTGATCTTTTATAACTAAAGCACTTTCTGAAAGGTATATATCCATTAAAATATGATACATAAAATAACTACAGTACTTGGAAATCTCTGGTGTCCACCTGTAATTCCGCTTCAAGTTTTTTTATCTCCTCAGTTAGCTGGATATTTTCCCTTATAATTTCACCAATTAATCCCTAAAAAAATAACGAACAGTTCAAAAGAGTTAAACATTTTAGCTCCTTTTTCTACATTAAAGATGCAAAATTCTCCCCACATTAAACCAAGGCAGCCTTAGGAAAGTCTCAGAATAAATATGTTCACATTAATAGTACATTTGTCAAATATTTTACACTATCACTTACTGGTTCTCCTAACCCTACCAAGATTTTCTAGGTCCATTATATGAACAAAGAAGCTGTTACCTTACAGAATAGACTAAAGTCATAGAAATTTCTATAATTCAGGCAAAGACCTTCTGAATCTTAGCTCAATAATCAGTTCTGCTACAGTTCAAATTGTACTATAATTATGGACACATTATCTTGAAGCAGTATTTAAAAATTAACCATGATTTCTGCAGTACCCCATACCTTGACCAGCCAAACATAGGGCCTTGCTCGTTTGAGTACCTGAATCTCTGCACCCTCTGGTTCTCATCAGGCCCTCTAACTCTTAACTTCCAAGTGCAAATCCAAGAAAGAAGGAAAAGAGAAAGCAGGTCATGCAAGCTTTGAAAAAAAAAGCACAGAACCACACCTCTTCTTGTAAAGCTTGAATAATACAACAAAGTGAAAATCTTTTTAAAAGCCCATTTAGCCTTACAAAGTCAAGTTAATGTCCTACAAAGACATAAAGCATGCTTTAAAACTAATAGTAGAAGCTAGGCGTGATAGCACACGACTTTAATCCCAGCACTTGGGAGGCAGAGGCAGGTGGATCTCTGTGAGTTCAAGGCCAACCTCATCTACATGGCAAGTTCCAGGCTAGCTGTGGCTACTGGGAGACCTTGCCTCAAAAAGACCAAAAAATGAAATAAAATAAAGCTAATAGTACAAATAATTTTTAATAATATCTAGTAATTTCCCTTTTTACCTTATTTTGTTCATCTTTCATCGGTCCTTTATCTGGCGGGTACTCTTCACAAGCTTGTATTCTGTTGTCTTTATCAGTTTCCATGATTCTCTAACTCTTAAAAAAAAAAAAAAAAAAAAAAAAGACTTAAAAAATAGCATACAAGAACAAATTCAATAAGAAAGAAATAATTTTTATTCTTTCATAGAAGAAACAGGTCTTCTTTGCTGTATATTTTTTATCATCAAAGTCTTAATTAACTTAAAGCCAAACAACATCTGTATGTATTTTGAATAATTTTCACACTTCTAAGCATATATTTTTTAAAAGTTATAAAAAACCTTTGCTTTCACCTCAATGATACAGAGAAAATAAAGGATATTAACATTCCTTTGCAGTTCACATCCCAAACATAATAATACACTTCACTTTAAAAGACTATTATTTTGATCTTCCAAACTTCAAAAGTTTCAAAGTTTTTTGTTTAAATATTTAATTCTCCTTATTCTGCTTCCAAATGTAAACAAAGCACATTTTATCTACAGGCAATTTCAGCTGGCCTCTAATATTAATATATAGAAAAGTAAAAAATAAACAACAATCCAGTCAACCAGAAGAACAATCAATAAATTACAGAAATTAGTGAACGAACATCTCTCAGTAAGAACTTTGAATGTAAATTATCTCAGCTGGGCATGGTGGCACACACCTGTAGTCCCAGCACTTGGAAGGCAGAGGCAGGTGGATCTCTGTGAGTTCAAGGCCAGCCTGGTCTACATAGTGAGCTCCAGGTCAACTGGGGCTACAGGGAGACCCTGCTTCAAAAAGACAAAAAAAAAAAAAAAAAAAAAAAAAAAAAAAAAAAGTAAATGATCTCAACTCACCAATAAAGATATTCAGACTAGCTGGCTAGATTAAAAGCAAGAGAATCACCTAACAAAGAAAAGTCCAGGGCCAGAAAGATACACTGCTGAACTTCATCAACCCTTTAAAGTGCTCCCCCCAATTGTTCTACAGACTAGAAAGGGAAGGAACACTACTAAACTCCTTCTACAAAGCCAGCATTGCCCTAATACTAAAACTGAATAAGGACACACAGAAAGAAAAAAAAAAATCTATAGACCAATATCCCTGGCAAACATAGGACATTCCCAAAAAAGTATTTGCAAACCAAATTCAAGAACACATTAAAATCATACATGACAAATTGGATTCATTAGTTCAATGTGTACAAATCAATCAATGTAATAAAGTACATAAATAGACTTAGAGACAGAAATCACATGATCATCTAAATAGAATATATAAAACCTCTGACCAAGTTCAACACCCTTTCACAATCCCTGAGAAACTAGGACTAGAAGGAAAAAATATCATCTTAGCAAAGGTTATATACAGCAAACCTACAACCAACATTACATTAAAAACCAAAAGCATATGTCTAAAATCTGGAACAAAACAAGGATTCCCACTCTCTATTCCTATTTAATATAGTACTCAAAGTCTTAGCTAGAGCAGTAAGATAATAGGAAAAATGCAAACAGGAAACAAAGGAGTCAAAGCATCCCTAGTTGCACATGACATGATTATTTAAAGCACCCAAAAAATCCACTAGAAAACTCTTAGATGTGATAAATGTTTTTAGTAAAGTAGCAAGAAACAAAAACAAAGTGCAAAAATCACCTGCTTTTCTACATACAAATTAAAAACTTGCTACAAAAGAAATCAGAAGGAAATCCCATTCATAGCAGCTTCAAAAAACTCAAAAAATAGCAGGGTAAGGTGGCACACACCTTTAATCCCAGCACTTAGGAGGCAGAGGCAGGCAGATCTCTATAAAGTCAAGGCCATCCCAGTCTATATAGCGAGTTCCAGGTCAGCTGGAGCTACAGGGAGACCCTGACTCAAAAAGATAATATTAATTCATTAATTAAATGAAAATCTAAAATAGGGGCTGGAGAGGGCTGAGTGGTTAAGAGCATTGGCAGCTCTTGCAGAGAACCTGGGTTTGGTTCCCAGCACCCATAAAATGCCTAACAACAGTCTGTAACTCCACTTTCAGGAGACACCCTCTTCTGACCTCCTCAGGCATTACATGGACAGGTGTACTTACATACAAACATGCAAAACATTTATACACACCAAATTTTAAAAATATAAATGTATTAAAAATATTTTAAAACTTTTTTTAATTTTAAGAAAAAATAAAACAGTGACTCAGTGGTTAAGAGCACTGACTGCTCTTGCAGAGGAGCTAGATTCAATTCCTAGCACCCACATGGTGGCTAAAAACCATCCATAACTCCAGTTCCAGAGGAATCTAATGCCCTCTGCTGACCTCTGTGGGCATTACATGACATAGGTGCACTTACATACATGCAGGCAATACACTCATATACATAAAATAAAAATAATAAAATATTTAAATAATAATAAAACAAAATACTTAGGAATAAACCTAAGCAAGGAAATGAAATACTTTTATAATGAAGACTTTGAAACACTTAATAAAGAAATTGAATAAGACACTTGATTATGGTAAGGCCTTCCATGCTCATAGATTGACAGAATTAAATTGTGAAAATAACTATATTAACAAAAGCAAGCCCCAAACTCAATGAAAATTCTCATCAAAAGTCCACTGACATTCTTCACAGTCCTAGAAGAAATTATTCTAAATTCATGTGAACATCAAAGGCAAATAACCAAAGCAATCCAAATGAGAAAGAATAATACTGGAGGCATCACAGTACCTGACCTCAGACTATACTACAGAGCCATAGCAACAAACAACATAGCACCAATACAAAACAAACATGTAGATCAATGAGTTAGAATAAGGGACCCCAAAATAACCCCATAAAGCTAAGTCACCTAATATTTGACAGAAGTGTCAAAACATACAATGCTAAGAAGATGGCTTCATTAACAAATAGTTCTTAGGAAACTGGATATCCACAGGTACAATAATGAAATTCGATCCTTATGTCTCATCTCAAACAAAAATCAATTCAACATAGATTGAAGACCTTAATGTAAGATTTGAAAACATAGGCAAAACAGTGCTGGAAGCAGAAAGATAAGGAGTTCAAGGTCAGCCCCAGTTACATAATAGTTCAAAGCCAAGCCTGACTATATGAGACTGTCTCAAAAAGAAAGGATACAGACATAGATAAGACTTAAGACTCTCTGCAAAGGACTCCAACAGCACAAGAAATAATTCCAAGAATTGAAAAATAGGATTGTATGAAATTGCAAAGCTTCTGCACAGCAAAGAAAACAATTACCAGACTGAAGAGACAGCTTAAAAAACAGAAAAATATCTTCGCCAATTATATATCAGACATGGGACTAATATCTAGAATATATAAAGAACTGCAAAAATTAAATACCAGAACATCAAATCATCCAATCAATAAATGGGCTAATGAATAGAATAGACAGTTCTCAAAAGAAAAAATACAAGTGCCAATAAATATTTGAAAAAATGTTCAAAATCCTTAACCATCAGGAAAATACAAATTAAAGATTCCACCTCAGCCCAGTCAAAATGGCTATCATCAAGGAAGAAAACAAGTGCTGACCAGGACATGAGGAAAGAGGACCTGTCAGTTGGACTATGAACTTAAGTAGTCAATGTAGAAATCAGTATGGCAATTCTTCAAAAATCTGGAAATAAAACCACCACATGATCCAGCTATATCACTCCAAGGTGTATACCCAAAAGATTCTGAGACAGTGTTAACAGACAGGTACCTACACATACAGGTACACTACACTATTCACAGTAGCCAAGGTGTGAATCCGACCTAGGTGCCCATCAGCAGATGATTGGATAAATTATATGATATATAAACAATGGAATTCTGTTGTGCTGTAAAGACAAACACGATTGTGGCACTTACAGGAGAATGGACAGAACTGGGGATCAGTATATTAAGCCAGACTCAGAAACACAAATACTGCATGCGTCCTTTTGTGTGCAGAATCCAGATGTATGTGTGTGTGTGTACCTGTGTGAGTAGTTCATTAAAGTAAAAAAAGAGGACCATGAAAACAGAGGAAAAGACCATGGGGGGGGTGAAATACACGTGACAGGAAAGCAGGAAAGGGAGACTGGTGGGAGGGAAGGGAATACTGAAAATGCATAGGAGATATGGGGGAGGGCAGTGGAAGAGGGAGATAGAAAGTATAATATGTGGAAAGTCATAATAAAACCCATTATTTCATAGGTTAACTTTAAAATCTTTTAAATTAAAATCAAACAAAAGTATTTAAAAGAAAATGTGGGTGTGTTTGTGTGACATCAAAGTGGAGGAGGAAGTGGGCTAAAGGGAAGGAGGGTGGGGTACAGAAGAGTAACAGAATATATATAGAAACATATGTGTCCTGAAAATAGAAAGGGAACTATTTAGGGGAAGGAAGGGGACCAGCAAGAAGGGATGGGGGACAGGGTAGTGAGAGGTCAAATAAAATACAGTGTAATGGTCTAAAGAGATGGCTTGGCAGTTAAGAGCATGTACTGCTTCTCCAGAAACCCAAGTTCAGTTCCCAGCAACCTTCAACTCCATCTCCTGGGGGATTCAGTGCCTCTGGCTTCCGTGGGCACCTGTGCTCGTGTGCACACACAGACATACACATATATATGTAGTTTTAATTTTTTTTAATCTTAAAAAAATGACTATCCATAATATATGTATGAAAATGTCACAATAAAACTTATTTCTTTGATACTATAACCAAAAACTACATTAAAAATAAATTTTTAAAAAGAATAACTGGGGCTGGAGAAATGACTCAGTAGTTAAGAGCACTGGTTGCTCTTGCAGAGGACCCAGGCTCGATTCCCAGCCCTCACATGGCAGCTAACAAATCCCTAACTCCAGTTCCAGGGGATCCGATGCCCTCTTCTGACTTCTGTGGTCATTGCACAATACAGGTACACTTACATACATGCAGGCAATATACTCATACACATAAAATAAAAATAATAAATAAAATAATATTAAAAAGAATAACTTCACAGTGAAGACCTGGCATAAGTCACCAAAATGAGATAATCAAAATGAATAATGGGCTAAATCAACACCATGTAGGATCTGCTGAAAACACACCATGACTTTGATGGTGCCCTGGCCAAAGACACACAGACTGAATCTAAGCACGAGGAATACCAGACAAATTTAAATTTAGACACATTCCATGCCATAATTTTCCTCTTTCCTTAAAAAACAAAGTCACTTTCACTGGGCATGGTGGCACACACCTTCAATCCCAGCAGTCCTGAGGCAGGAGCAGGCAGATCTCTGTGAGTTCAAGGCCAGCCTGGTCTACACAATGAGTTCCAGGACAGCCGGGGAGGGGGGGGGATACAGGGAGACCCTGTCTCAAAACAACCAAAAAAAAAAAAAAAGTCACTTTCATGAAAGATAGCAAAATATCCAGATTGAAGGAAGCTAAAGAAATATCACAACTAGGGGCTGGAGAGACGGCTCAGTGGTTAAGAATACTGACTGTTCTTGCAGAAGACCCGGGTTCGCATCCCAGCACCCACGTGGCAGCTAACAACTGTCCATAACTCCAGTTCCAGGGGATCCGACAGCCTCTTCTGTCCTCCACGGGCATTGCACAACATGGGTGCACTTACCTACATGCAAGCATAACACTCATAGACATAAAATAAAAATTTTTAAAAAAGAGAAATATCACAGCTAAATACAATCTATGATTCTGATATTGGGGCAAATAGTGATATTTGAATTAAGTATGATGATAAGAAGGTAGTAAATGTCACCATTTATTTCTTCGTTTTCACACTGACATCATGCACGTACGAAGGCCTCTTATTACATTTCCAAAGACAGCAACTGCGACATTATTTAATTGCTTTTAAAACATTATTGTTACAAAAACCAATGTTAAAAGGTCATAGTAAAAGCTCTCATTGCAAATGGCCTACTACCTATAACCCTAGAACACTTTCCAATTTACCAAGTAGCTTCCCTTTTTGCAGTGTGTGGGATGTATGGTAATTCTTTCTTTTCATGCCATTGTAAGGCAGGCTGAATAATGATCCCCTCAAAGATGTTTATGTTCTAGTCCCAAGAATCAATGAAAATGTTAGATTACACTGCAGAGTAAAATTAAAGCTGCCTGTTGAATTCAAGTTGTCAATCAGCTGCCTTTAAAATACTGAGATTGGGACTGGGGAAATAGCTCAGTGAAAGGGCTTGTTGTGCAAGCATTGATTGGTCCCTGACTTCAGATCCCTGACTCCCACTGACAAAGCCAATGGTGATGGTGCCCTGGAGCTCACTGGCCAGTCAGTCTAGCCAATCAGTGAGCTCCAGGTAAATGGCCTACTACATCAAAGAAGGTAGAGAGTGATAGATGATACAGACTTCCACCTCTGACCTCTACAGGTATACACACAAGCATGCATACACACATACACACGCACAAAAAAAACAAAATTTTAAATTAAATAAATAAAATATAGAGAACACCCTTCATTGTGTGTGGAAACCCAGTGTGGCCCAGAAGGTCCTTAGGAGTGAAGACAACAGAAGAGACAGACTGAGGTGTGAAGCCAGAGGTGTGATCAGAGATGAGATGCAACACTGCTGACATTCAAGATGGAAGAAGGAATGCTGGGCCAAGAAGAGGTGGCAGATTCCAGAAATCAGAAGGGGGTTAACCCAACAGCTTTCAGAAAGGAAGGTAGTTGAACCAGCACCTTGACTTTACCCCAGAGGGACCTATAAGTCTTCAGCCTACAGAACCCTAAAACTGAAAAGCATGTGTGTGCACATTGATGCATGTGTATAAGCCACCGTGACCATGTAATTATTATGGCAATCAATTTTTTAATTTACTGCTTTTAAGCAATCACTGTCATCTTATTTTCCTAGTAATCCTCGTACCACTCGGTTCCTGGCCATACAGAAAGGGACCTTCTATGATACAAGTCTGGCAGGTCAAAGGATGACAGAAAAGAATGTGTGCATGTTGGATAGACCAGAAACATATCAAAGGATAAAATTACAATTTAAAGATCCTAATTGGATTTATTTTACAATTATAGCATCAGATGACACCTTGTTACATAAAATAGTGTTCTAATGGAGCATGGTGACACACCCCTGTCATTCCAGCACCCAGGAGGAGAGGCAGGAGGATCAATGGTTCAAGGCCAACAAGGTGTAAACAGCAAAATCTGTCTCAAAAAAAAAAAAAGTAAAAACAAAAAAAAACTAACAAAAAAAAAAAAAAAAAAAAAAAAAAAAAAAAAAATTACAGTAAATGGCTGTGTAGAAGTTGGTTTTACAGACAGAGAAGAGAGCTGATAAAAGCAGAAACAGGACAAAAAGTGGGCTGATTATTCATTCCAAAATCACTCACTTCCATTGCAAGGCAGGAAACCAGGAAAAGAACTGGTTAACAAGCTACTCTTTGTGTGGATTAAAGCCGAGGTAAAGCCATTCTTATGCTGAACTGACGAATGAAACTCCTGCTTAGGAAACTGGCCGCTTTCCCTCTCCTCAAGCAGGACACATGAAAAACTTAGTTTCCTTTGGTGACACCGAAGTCAGCAAGGGTGCCTCTCAGCTCAAACCAGCGGCCGCCTGTAATTCTTATTTAACTATATTCTCCTTTGAATGTCTGTTTCCAGAGAAGCCTTACATGTTCTGAAAAGTGTGAAAAGCGTGTCATGAGTACAGAGCTCTGCGCCGCCAAGGAAGAATAATCGCTTTAAGAAATCCATTTTCCTAAGAAAACTCCAAGGAAGAGCTGGGGAACCAGCAAGTTTTAAGTTTCCATTTCTCAGATGAAGCCCAGCAAGCCGACCCGGGACTGAGACCCGACCACCCCAGAGGCAGGTGCGCAGGGGACCGTGCGGACCCCGGAGCCCCTGCGACCCCAGCCCACGCGCTGCCCGGAGGCTGGAAGCCGCCCGACTCCCCGCCCGGCGGGCTGCTGCTGGCAGTACGCCCCTGCCCCGCACTCACCGCTCTGGCGGCTCGCCGGGAAACCAGCTCCGGAGCTGCAGGCCTGGCCCCAGGTTGTGATGTCCGCACAGCCTCCTTCGACCCTCGCCGCTGGGTCCACAACTGGTTCCTTCCAAAGCTCCCAGGACCCGCGCCTTTAAAACTGAACCCCTTGCCGAAATGCCAAACCTGGTCTCAGCAGTGACTAGCACTCCCAGGAACCACAGACAGGAAATTTCACTTTCGATTTTGCCAACTGTGGTGGTTCTGTTTAAAGTGTGGACATTGTTCCAAAGGCCATTACCAACGTTTCTACAGAAACGCTAATTCTAGGGCCTGTCTTGAAAAGTGTATGTTTGTGCGCATTATGCTAAACAAACTGTTGAAAAAGGAGATAGGAGTCAAATAAAGTTAAAGCAGAAATCTCCATCGGGTCTTAATTTTCGCTGTGACCTCAGTTTCCAAGTTTTGCCGGGCAGCACAGGATAGATCCGCCTGAGTCTAACAACCCTGGGCTTTGAAGATGGGAAAGCTGTGTTGTGGGGTGTTTTCTATGACCCTTGAAAGTTTTCTTAGAATCCTTTATTTTTGTTGTGACGATTATAAACAAACTCTTCCCTAGGTGTGAACTTTTCCTTGGAGGATAAAAACATCAGGCTTATCTCAATATCAGCCATGTTTCCTAGCCCTACACCCAAGCCATCCCACAGCTGCTCTGCCCTGAGTAGAGGTTGGTAAATATGCAATAAATGACTTCAGTAAGTTGTGGTGCCTGTAGCTATGCATAGCAACCAATACAGTGGTCTAAATCCATACATTGGCAAAGCCAGATTCGTTTTTATCTAGCATGCTGATGGGAGCCAGGTTGCAGTGGCATTTCTAATTGATTAAAAAAACGTGTAAGGATAAGGGTTTCTTTGTGTTATCAGCCCAGTTAGAAAGTAAAATAAGCTCACGTTCCTGGAATTGTAGTGGAAACATATATTTGTTAAATGAAACTTGTAAGAGATCTTTAGTTTAGATTGAACTCCTGCTTTAACCAACAACCCAAATCAAAAAGGCGTTACTCATGCGGACCTCCTTCATCCTCAAGAAAAAAAGCAAGTTATCTATCCTTCCAAGGAATCAGAAGAGAGATAAAGGCCAAATCCCTAAGTAGGCCAGTTTTACTAATCATTAGGAAGTTCTTCCTGCTTAAACCTTTACAACAAAAGTAACTTTCCCCGGGTTCAATTCCCAGCGCCCACATGGCAGCTAACCGTCCTCAACTCCAGTTTCAAGGGAATCCAAAACCCTCTTCTGACCTCCCCGGCACTGCATGACTCGGGTGTACTCACATACACGCAGGCAATACACTCATACACATAAAATAAAAATAATAAACAAAATATTTTAAAAAATAAATAGCTCATTTGGGTTTTGTGAGTTTCTACTTTCTTCAGCTCCACCCCACCCCTTTCTTTGGCCTATAAAACTAACGTTTTTTTCTCAATTCACCAGAACCATTATTTTATGCCTTGCCTTTTCGAAAAGATCTAGCACAGCTGAGCATATGTGGCTACTGCCAGTACCTGGGTGATGCAGCTTGTAATTCCTCCTTGGGGAAGGCAGAATTCTTAAGCCCAGCTCTGTGCAAGATCCTGAGGGATACAAAGTGATCACACAACATCACTCTAGTTTTCAAGAGGTTACACTGAAATGTATAAACGGTAAGGGCAAATGCCTTCCTCTTTATCAGATAGGCAGTAGACATAAATAAAAGCACGGAATCACTGTCAGATATGGGTTGAAATACCAATTTTAATGTACTGAAGTCTCTTGGTCTCGTTTTCGCAGCTATGAAATGGAACTGTCATGAGCAAAATATAGTTGTACAAGAAAGGATGCCACATCCTGTCCATTGCACAAGCCCTGTGACTGGCAGCCATTACCATCTCATAGTGCCCTTCTTTCTCTCTCAATCTCTCTCTGTCTCTCTCGCTCTCTGTCTCTCTGTATATGTATATATATAATATTTTCATTAATTTTTGAGAATTTCATACATACATACAATGTATTTTTATCTTATTCATCCCGCATTCATTCCCCTAACTCTCCCCAGATCCACCCTCTACCACCTCCCAACTTCATGTCCTCTTCTTATTCCCAGCCTGTTGATTCCAGTATGTGCTGCCCATACACTCGGGTGTGGGGCCATCCACTGGAGCATGGTCAACCTACCACAGGCCAGAAAAGCGGCTCTCCCTTCCTAGAGGCCACGACACCATACTGCCTGCCTTATTCTGGTTTTTGGTGTTTGTTTGCTTATTTTGCTTTGTTGGTTTGTTTGTTTTTGGCTTGATTGTTTGTTTGTTGAGAGTCTTATGAAGTCCAGGATAGTTTGAAACTCCCTATAAAGCCAAGGCTGGCCTTGAACTCCTGATTCTCTGGCTTCTGTTTCCCAAGTGCTAGAGTGAGCCATGGCACCATGGCTACTTGTCCTTTTATTCAATGTTTCCAACATTTCTTTCAGTGTTTCTTAGGAAAATACTGTCAAGACAAGATTTGGGAGAAGGTTTATGGATATTGCCTACAGTCACTAGTACAGTGACTATACCTACTACACCTAATGTGTGATGTACAGGTATGTATAGCTACTGATTAGATACCAGAGCATAAGTCAAATGTTCTGGGTCTAATGCTACAGCCCCTTGTAAAGGTTTTCATATTCTCTTGTATAAGTAAACTTGTGCCAAGGATTATAAAATGTGAGATAGATCAAATGTACAGAAATAGAAATAAAACCAAGTGAAATAATAATTAAAGAAAGTCAGAATATTATATTTGCAAAAAAACTATGTTAGGCTGGAAATGAAGCTCAGTTGTAGAGCACTCTGCTAGCATGCATAAGGATCTAGGTTTGAACTCCAGACCTGGGATGGAAAATCTGCAAAAAAATAAATACATAAAAAGGAATTGAAGGGATGGAAAGATGTCTCAGCAGTGAAGAGTACTGACTGTTTTTGTAGAGGACCCAGGTTCGATTCCTAGCACCCACATGGCAGTTAACAACCGTCCATAATTCCAGTTCCAGGGGATCTGACACCTGCGTTGCATGACACAGGTGCACTTACACACATGCAGGCAATGCACTTATACATAAAAAAATAGTAATTAGGGAAATGCAAATTAAAACCACTTTAAGATTTCATCTTACCCCAGTCAGACTGGCTAAGGTCAAGAAAAAAAAAATGATACCAAATGTTGGAGAGGATGTGCGGAAAGGGGAACACTCATCCACTGCTGGTGGGGCTGCAAACTGGTTCAGCCCCTATGGAAAGCAGTGTGGAGAACTCT
>NW_008360320.1:332690-351075 GCF_000622305.1 Nannospalax galili | reverse complement strand
ACAACCTAAGTGTCCCTCAATTGATGAGTGGATAATGAAAATGTGGTTCATATATACGATGGAGTTTTACTCAGTGGTAAAGAAAGATGAAATTTACAGGTAAATAGATGAAACTAGAAACTGTTATACTGAGTGAAGTAACACAGACTCAGAAAAAAAAGACCTATGTTCTCCCTCATATGTGGATCCTAGCCTGATAAGTGAGTATGTATCCAGACATAACTACAGGAACCAGGATAATGAAAAGGAAACAGGGAGGTAAAGGAAAAGAAGGAATCTGAAAGAGAAGAACAATAGGAAACAGGCATTAATAATGGAAATATGGATAAAAATTGGGTTATTTTAAGGGGAGGGAGAGGGAAGGTTATACAAGGAACCTAGGGGATAAAGGGAAAGAATGAGCTCAAAAGAGGTGGGACCATAGGAAAAGGGTATTATTAAGGGAGAAATGGGAAAAATGGGGACACCTTAAATGGGGAAACCATGGTGGAAGAGCTAGACAATGTGAGAGATAAATAATGCCTAGCTCATTTTAAAAACCCAGAGGGAACCATATTAATCCAACAACCTACTGACAAATTATACATACAACTAGATCAAAGAACATAATATATATCTAGGCATGGTTTATCTGAGAGCATATGGTCTTTGCCCAAGCTTTATCTACATGGCACACGGTGATTAAAAGTACCAGACTAAAAGAATGTAATATATGCCTAGGCAAGGTTTATCTGAGAGCGTTTGGTCTTTGTGCAAGCTCTATCTACATGGCATGTGGTAATTAAAAGTACCAGACTGGTGAAACTAACCTTCTTGGATGTTTAACAGCCATACTATGAGGCCTATACTAATTTGGTCAGAGGGACATAAAGGAAAGTTTTTCCTCCTTTCCCTCCTAGGTCAACTAAGTTCCAAGGGACTATGAGCATCTCTCAAAATGTCCCATAACTAAGATGTTTGGAAATAATGGCTTCTCCTGCCTCCCGAATCTCCTCACTTCTAAGTTTAGCCAACTCTTACACAAAATCACAACAATAAACCCTTCTTGATCATATTGTATTATTATTGCAACATATTACAGGATTTTATTTAATGTATTGTCACTTTTGCTTATGTATTAACAAATGAGATTATCCTCTTTTAAAAAAAAAAAAAATGTCCTGTAACTGTGGTGAGTCACCTGTCCTCTTGATCAAGGAGGTCATGGAGACCCCACCAGATGGACCTGAACCAGTGTCCATTCTACAAAGAGGAGGGTCAGCACAGAAGAAACATTTCCATGCTTCCAAGCGAAGCCAGCCATGGTCAAGCAGGACCCTTGACTTAGCTTCACATAGATGAAACTGGTAAAAGAAAGGAGTCAGGGGTTCCTCCCAAGCCCAGGGGTTCCTGTGATCCCTGAGAAACAGATCCTCAAACGACCTTAAGAGTAAAAATAAATTAGTTTATCTGGGCCAACTGTAGGGTCTTAAACACCCAAAAGGAAAGCATAACCAAAGATTAGTGGGGTCAATATAAGTTTTTAAGAGTCCGTATGTATCGCTAAAGGCTACATAATAAGAAACAATGCCAGATACCTTCCTTTGAGTTGTTGGCCAGGGTGGCCCAAAAGACTCCCAGACAGTAACCTAGCATAGAACTGGGAAAATGAACAGCAGACCCCAATCTAATCTAAAGAAATATTGACAACTGATTGCAGCTAGATGAAGAACAGCTGATCTTCCTAAAACAAGGATCTCTAGATAGGCTGACTAGATTCAGCAGATGGACAAGCACTGGGGAATGGCTGGGGGCGCCAACAACACAGTGGACAGTAACAAGGATGACAGAGTATATGGGCTCCGGTTCGGGGGGGCTATGGGAGGGTGCATTTGGGAAGTGGTATATAGATGAATAAGATTGTTTGGGATGTTCTATATGATATACACAAAAAAAATTAACAATTTTTTGAAAGACATATTTGAGGAGGAAGCATAAAAATTTACCTGATGTTAATTAGGAGAGGTGATAAACATTACCATTGGGATCTACCTGATAACTTTATACCCACTCTCAGGTGCCAAGGATCCCAGTATAACTGACTGTGATTAGTAATAATCAGATACATAGAGATTAAAAACATATGTGCAAACATCTAAGCATTAGTAGCATTAAAAATGTAGGAAACAACATATTTTAAAATGAAATGGAGATCTTTAAAGGTTAAAAACTCCTTCACTTTTATGTCTTACAGGGTTTACACTGAGCTCAATATTGTATAACCGTATTAATTCAACTGTGAACCTAAAAATTTACAGCCACTTTTGAAAGAGATGTATCCCTGCTCTGGAAATTGTTACTGAATATATTAAAGGTGTAATGAAATGCTTCTTCTAATCATGTGATTATTAAACTAAAAAAAAGAAAAAAGAAGAAAAAGAAGGCCTGAATAATATCATCACAGCAGCTAATGAAACAGTAGAAGAAATTGTTCTGTTGGACAAATTTTGCCTTTTTTTTTGAGACTTTGTCATTTGTTTTTGCTACTATATGAGACATTCTAGAACTTGCCAAGAGACCATAATATTTGGATTGGTGTTAGAGAAAGTTGTTTCGGATTATTTTCCTCTCTTGAATAGTACTTGCAAGAGATAGCAAATGGTTGCAGCAAAATAAGTCACTAATCAATTCAAACTGTTAAAAGCAAAATGGGCAAAATAGCTCAACTTTTTATAGCTCAAATTTTGTATAAATTTGTTTTCTGGTTCAGCTAAGTGAGCTTATTTGTATATAAGAACATAATTTTCAGTAAAACATATTTTAATATAATATATCCCTATTGGTTTCCCTTGAAATTTGTGCCATAGTTCAAGAAAAGGGAAACTCTATTTGTTTGAAAGAAGATCTCCTGTAGACCAGTTCTTCTCAAAATTCAGCAGCCTTATGAATCATCTAGGCAGCTTGTTAAAATTTGGTTCAGTGGGCTTAGCATAGAGATTCACCATGTCTGATGTTCCCAGGTGATATGAATCATGTTGGGTTTTAGGTTACCTTGTGATTGACCAGACTGTAGACTAACTTTCACTAAAGCAAAGAATGACCAGAAATGGACCTATTTGAAAGATTCTATTTGAACCCTGCCTTGCTTTGTCAGGAAGCTCAGGGCCTTCTTCCTATTTGCCAGCCTGGATGGTGATAGAAAGTGGGGTGACAGAAAGTAGCATGTTTTAGGAGTCTATGATGCCCTTTTCCTGAGGAAAGGACAACACATGTTCTAGTTTCCTGGAGTCGGTCCTTCAGAGAGCACTGGCTCTTTGCCTGGTGGTTGGGCCGCCATTATGGCTATTGGGAGACAGAAAAGAAGGGGGAAAAATGGGGTGAATGGTTCAAAATGACACAGAAGAGTGGAAAGAGGAAGTAAGGAGAAGCCAGGAAAAAGGAGCACAATTACTACATCTTGGAACTTAAAAGGAATATTTTTTTCTCTTTCATTAATTATTCATTTCTGTTTATTCTAAGTCACTTGCCCTAGTGTGTAGTGTAACAAGATAGAATGAGCTCACTCACAGGACTCATTATAATGGCATGATATCTGCATGGGGCATTTTGATGATGTTTGATATAAAAATCAGTGTTAATTTATCCCTCTAAGGGTTTAAACTCCTCCAGGGAAATTATAAATAAAAACAAGCTTCATCCCCAGTAAAAATAAAACAAAAAAAGTATCCTTTCAGATCTTATTGCTTGCTGACTTATGAATTAAAATGCAAACAATATTGCCTTTGGGGAGCTTGACCTCAACTCTTTTTCAATCTTTTGAAGAATAAGAACTTTAATTTTGGTGCCAATACCCAGAGTAAGTTCTGTCAGGTGGGTGAACACTGATATCCGATAAGTTGACTTGTGACAGAAATTGTACCACCTTAAAATACCAGGAGCACTGAGGTCACTCTTTGCTCTGACACTTACTGATTACATGAACTTGAACATGTGTAATTGGGTTGGGCACGTAATAGGTGCTCAAAAGACTTTTGCTACTCCTGTTTCACGTTTCTGAAGGTCCGTTCTCAGTGTTCTCAAATATAAATGTGTTAGTCTTACATTGCAATGACAAAATCAACTTACAGAGGGGTAAGTTTATGTTGGTTCTTAGTTTCAGAGGGGTCAGTCAATGGCTGTCAGCCACATTGTTTTCTGGCCTGTTGCAAGGCAGAAAGCCATGGTGGAGAGAGAGCCTGTATCAGATATATCTCCACTTCCCAGCAGCCAGTAAGCAAACAGAGAGAAGGGAAGGGTCCTGGGTCCCAATATCCCTCTCAAGGTATGCCCCAAGTGACAACTTGCTTCCATTAGGCCCCTTTCTTTCTGAGAGTTGTGGGGACTTCCAAATCAAAGCAATAAAAATGAAAGTAATAACAATCACCTCACAATTAATTACAGAGTGGTTTGTAAGGATTTTTTTTTAATTTTTGTTTTATCATTATTACAATTATTACTGGTAGTGGTGGTGGTGGTAATAGTGTGTGTGTGTGTGTGTGTGTGTGTGTGTGTGTGTGTGTGTATCAAAGTGCAGTCATGTGCCACGGCACTCGTGGAGGTCAGAGGACAACTAACAGGAGTTGGTTCTCTCCTTCCACTATGGGTTCCAGGGGCCAAACTCAGATGCTAAGGTTTACACAGCAAGCTCTTTTAGCCAATGAGCCACTTCACTGGCTCTGTTTTGTGAGGATTCGATGAGCTAATGTAAATAAAAATCCTTTGGGGGGGCTCAAGAAGTAGCTCAGTAGTACTTTTTTGTATTTTATATTATTTTATTATATTTAATTTATTATATTTATATTATTATATTATTGCATTACATTTTGTGTATCTTACACATACTTTGCCTACCATGTATAAGGCACTGTGTTTGAGCCCCTACACAAAACAAAAACAACTTTTTAAACAAAATGCAAAATTAAATAGTAGCATTGTCTTCTGATTTTAAGCTGTGATTAGAAGAGCTGAAATGGGTGAATATTGCATAGGAAAAAATAACTAGATGACTTAATGAAGTTCGAAACCTGAGTCAGTTCCCCAGGGTACTTTGCACAAACCTCCTGGTGTGTGCTGGAATTGTGCAATGTGTGCTTGGGACAGACCCTGGGCTGCCAAGACAGCACTTCGTTGGCTGCTGGTCTTAAATCTAGTAGAACAAGTCAGTGAAATAACAAACCTAAGTCAGTCTCTGTCTCTCTCTCTGTCTCTGTCTCTGTCTCTCGCTCTCTCTCTCTCCCTCCCTCCCTCCCTCCCTCTCCCTTTCATTCTTTTATAAATTACACACAAAAGGAGCAGGTAATTGGAGTGGATTTTTTTTTCAGTCTTCCATCGATCCTTCCACACTGAAGTCATGACATCAGCAGAGCTGTTTTCCCGGCTCTCCATTGAGCCTCTTTGTGGCCACTAACCCACTCTGGCCTCCTCCTGAGGGCAATATGACCTGATGACCCAACTTCCTTAAGAAACAACTTAGAAGTCCAGTTCAGCCCAGTTTCCTTGCTCCTGCCATAGCCAGCATCCCTTTCTCCCCACCCTCTTACATGAAAATTCATGGTTGATTGTTTCATTCCCACAGAACTTTCTGTGGTGGTTAACTGACATCTGGAGTCTACCCTGCCGATGATTCCTTCTTTCCTCTTTTCCCACCCTCCCTGCCACATTATTTTCCCAAAAATGCTCCTTTGCTCATGTCATGCCACGTTAACCACTTACAGATGAAATCCTACACACACAGTGCAAACTGCAGCACATCCGATGTGCTCTCCCTCCCCAGGCCCAGTGCCTCTGTCATCATGACCGGCTGCCTACCCTTATCGTTCTCATTGTGTCATTCATCACTCTTTCTCTACATCCAACTGGTTTAGACAGCTCCCAGCTCCTGAACAAACAGGGCCTCTTCTCCCTCTCACCCTCTCTGAGGTGTGCTACTTGTCCTTTAGATTAGTTCAGTCACAACACTCAAACAAGCAAGCAAACAATACATTGCATGCTGCAGTTGTAGTGGTGAAACTGAAAACATGAGTAAGTGTCGAACCATCAGAATAGCCGTTATCCCGCCAAGGGAGGTGACTGATGCCTGTAATCCCTGCTGAAAGGTGCAGAGGCAAGAGAACTGCTATGAGTTTGGGGCCTGCTTCGGCTATTTCGTGAGTCCCAGGTCTGCCTGAACAATGGCTTTAGTCAGTGTGCTGGAGCATGGATTCAGAGAATCCCTTTCTGGACCAAGCTTTCATCCTTCAGCTGCTGGATCCTAGGAAGGTGACAGGGTAGCAATTCCTGGTTGACATGAATGGCTAGGACAGTGAAGGCACTAGGGTATGGGCAGGAGAAAAGAGTGCCAATTACAAAGTATTTAATGTTTAGTAACTACTGCAAGTATCCAGATCACACTGGTGAACACCACTGTCTGACTTATCTCATTTATCTCCAGGCTCCACTTAAATGCCTTTCCCATCAATCTCAGGGGCTACATTGAAGCCTCACTCCTCTAAATGACTTCAGCTGCCCACACCACCTCCTAGGCACATTCACAGCCACACAGTAACAATTTTTTTTGGCAGGCACAGCTATTACACAATTCATTCCCCCAGGAGGATAGTCATCTTATTAAAAACAGGAATCTAGGCCGGCGTGGTGGCGCATACCTGTAGTCCCAGTACTTGGGAGGCAGAGGCAGGCAGATCTCTGTGAGTTCAAGGCCAGACAGGTCTACATACTGAGTTCCAGGACAGCTGGGGCTACAGGGAGACCCTGCTTCAAAAAAAAAAAAAAAAAAAAAAAAAAAAAAAAGGAAACTATATTAGTGCTGGTGATGGTTTGTTTTATGTACCAATATGACTGCACTAACGGATGTACAGATAGCTGGTAAAACATTTTTTCATGTGTCTTTGAGGGAAGGGATTAACCTTTGAATCAATAGAGTGAATAAGGAAACCCTGCCTCACTGATGTGGATGGTGTCATCTGATCTGCTGAGGCTCAGAGAAAAGCAAAAAGGCAAAGATGGTGGGTTTCTGCTCTCTGAACCTAGGCATGTCTCTCTCACCCATGGATAGCTAAGCCTTCATTCTCTGCACTTTGGACTTGGGCTGGGACTACATCACTGACTTTTGCCAGCCTCTGGTCTCTCATGACAAATCTCTTTCTAGCTGGGCACAGTGGTTCATTCCTCTAATCCCAGAACTCGGGAATCAGAGGCAGGCAGATCTTCATGAAGGCCAGCCTAGTCTACATAAGCAAGTTCCAGACAGCTGGGGTGACAGTTTCTCTGGAGAATGCTGACTAACCATACCTCTCTCAGATGATTGCTTAGCCTGTATTTCTCTTTTTTTAATCTTGTTTTTTGTTTTTTTCTTTTCTTTCACTTTTTGTGTATTTTTGTCTTTTTCTTTCACAGTCTGGTGTTCTTAATTTTTTATTTTATACATATTAGTGTTTTGCCTTCATATATATAAGTTCACCCATGCATGCCAGAAGAGGGCATTGGATCCCCTACATGGCAGTTGTCAGCTGCCATGTGGGTGCTGGGAACCAAACATAGGTCCCCTGCAAGAGCAGCCAGTGTTCTTAACCACTGAGTAGCTCTCCAGCCCCACTGTTGTTATTATGAGATAAGGTCTTATTCTATAGCCAATCTGACCTAAAACTCACCATGTAGCTCAGGCTAGCCTAGAACTTTCAGTGATTCTCCTACCTCAGCCTCCCAAGTGCTAAGATTACAGGCATGAGCTACCACACCGGCACTAACCTATATTTCTTGACAAAGATTGAGTGAATAATTAAGAACATGTATCCACCTAACACAGTCATCCCAAATCACTTAGAATGCTCATGAGTTATTTTTCTTTTTCTTGTTGCTAAGGCAAAAATACCTGACAAAAGCAATTTAAGGAAGGTACAGTTTATTTTGGTTCACAGTTCAAAGGTACAGTCTACCATGAACGGAGGAAAGTCAGGGTGGCAAAGCATAGCAGCAGGAGCTGGAGGTGGCTGTTTACTCTGCAGGAAACAGAGGGAAAAGAGACGTGAGTGCAGGTCCTCAGCTTTCTCCTTTTTATTCACCCCAGAACACCAGGTGATGTGGCATGCACCTTTTTTTTAACTTTTAAAAAAACTTTATTGAGAATTTCATACATGCATATAAGGTATTTTGATCAAATCTGGTAGCATGCACCTTTAATCTCAGTCCTTGGGAGGCAGAGGCAGGGGAATCTCTGTGACATCTGGGCCAGCCTGGTCCACATAGTGACTTCCAGGCAGGCTTGGACTGGGGAGACCCCGTCTAAAAAATAATAATAAACAGGATGACCCATTTTCAGGAAGGGTTTTCCCTGCTATGTTAAACTTCTCTTGAAACACTCTCAAAGATACACCCAGATATGTGTTTCCATGGTGATTCTAAATCCTAGCAGGTTGACAATAAAAAATCACTATCACAGAAGCAAGAGCATGACTGACATCCTTGAGACTTTGGTGAGAGCTAGGATTCTCTTCCTGGAAACACCCACCCACATATACACAAAAAATTCCCAAAATTTCAGATGTTATGATTACCCCTAAACTGTTCATAGACTTTTGGAACCTAGGCTAAGAACCCTTGTTGAAGTGGAATTTTATGGAGCTAAAATGTTTACCTGGGAATTGACTTCAGTGTTGGCTTGGTTGCAGTGAGGGAGACACTAGAAAAGCTCATCCTTTTTCACCCATTGGAGGATTGTGTTTAAGTGGCTGCCTCCCGGCCTCACCTAGGACACAGAAGAGCAGCAGGACCCAGGTGCTGGCCGTGGCTGCCCAGTCTCCCTCGGCACTGTCACGCTGCTACCTGAGGATTTTAGCCATTACCAATGGTGCTCATGGATGCCACATGGCAAGTACCAGTAACAATCTGGAGCCAAACCATCTTTGACTGGTTGACCTACCTGGGAAGTACCACAAGCCAAAGTACAGAGTGTGATTTGTATCCTACTGGGAGGACATATGAAAATGCAAGAACAGCTTTGTCTCAGACAGGACTGTTTTCTTTAGAGAACACAACCTTGCTATGTAAACTAAAGTTTTAGACACAATATATAAAATAGTGTGGTCATTGCCAGCAAGACTACAGAATCCACTCACAATGAGCCAAAGAAATAGGATTTTCACCCACTCCCGGAGGTGGTTAACAATCCTCTTTGCAATAAGCTTCTTTCTGGAAGAAAGAAGAAAGCTTATTTAGAAGGGAATTTCCCTTCCATGGTGCAGACATGAAAGACTAGAAAAATTACACATTCTCCGATTTCATTCTAATTGACTTCACTAATTGAAGAAACAAGAAAAGTGGTTTCTAAATTATTAATTTTTGGATTGGCTTTCATTGTTTGAAACTTCTTGGAATATGCTACCATCATGAAAATGTTAAGAAATCCAAAAGAAAACAAGAAAAAAAATTAGCTCAATGTGTGCTTATGAAGACTACAGCCAATCTACGCTTTGCTGGCTATAAACCAAAGTAATATTGCCTGGAGACACACACACAAAGTCACCGTTTTCCAAAAAAATTACTAAAGAGATTGCATCAGTAACCGCTGGGCACATGTAGGAGAGAATGTGTAACCCCCAGGGCTGTGACTCAGTGGTGACCCAACTTTTTATCTACTATGACACTGATAGCTTACGAAAGTGTCTGAAAGGGAGAAGCTCATTCTCTCTACGTCATTCTGCATAGTGCAGTGCCCTTCTTCACACATGGGTAGGTCTTTACTAAGAATACTGTGATGGCAATATGAAGCTCAGGGGGCTTAGGTACAGCAGAGAAAGAACAAAATAAGAGAAGCAGCTTCAGCTAATTTACAACAAGATGCTGAAAGCAGGGAAACACTGGGAGATAGTGAGGTAGCAGGGAGAGTAGGGAGCATTCGCTTATCCATCTTTTGCTGTTTCTTGGATTGTGGCCATAGCTGCACATGAATGAAAAGCTCAGCTTTCTTCAAGCATCTGTCTTGCTTATTGGGCACAGAATGTAAGTAGTGTGGAGTCCACTGTTTTAGCACTTCCATCTTCTCTGTCAAAAGTCATCTGAGTAGGATGGATGGAGTGGCTATCAGAGCACTGATATGAGGAGTTGTATTTTTCACAGATGTGACCTGTGGATATTTGCTGAACAAGGTAACATGAACCCAGTTATAGTCTTGAGGGCTAGAGCCCTAAGATGTTCTACTCCTTGGAAGAACAAAAGATGTATCTTGACCAGAGGTGGTGGTACACCTTTAATCCCAGCACTTCGGAGGCAAAGGCAGATGAATCTCTGTGAGATTGAGACCAGCCTGATCTACATAGAGAGTTCCAGGCCATCTGGGGCTACAAGGAGACCCTGTCTCCAAAATCCAACCAACCAAACAACAACAAAAAGATATATCTTCTGCATGGAAATTTACGTCATGCTAATTAGTAGAGGTGATAAACAATACCATTGAAATCTGCCTGATGACTTTAGAGACATAAAAAAAAAGATATATCTAATAATTTTTTTGGTCTTTTTGGGACAGGGTCTCCCTATAGCCCCAGCTGGCCTGGAACTCATAGATATCCTCCTGCCGCAGTCTCCCGAGTGCTGGCATTACAGGCATGAACCACCATACCCAGCTTAGACTTGACGCTTGATGCCTAGTTGAACTTCTATTCATTTTTTCCCTGTTAAATCCTTATAATAATTTTCCCTTTAAAAGTTTTACCTTTAGAGTCTGGAGAGATGGCTCAGTGGTTAAGAGCACTGGCTGTTCTTGCAGAGAAGCCAGATTCAGTCCCCAGTTCAGTCCACATGGTAGCTAACAAGAGTCTGTAACTCCAGTTCCAGGGGATCCAGTGCCCTCTTCGGGCCTCCATGGATAACATAGATGCACTTACATACATGCAGAACACATACACATAAAATTTTAAAATAACAAAAAAAAATTTTGCTCTTTTTTTCCTTTAAAAAAGATGAGCTGTTTGATATGGTAGCACATCCTTTAATCCCAGCAGAGGCAGGTAGATCTCTGTGAGATGGAGGTCAGCTTGGTCTACATAACAAGTTCCAGGCCAGCTGGGATTACATGGAGACCCTGTCTAAAAGATTAAAAAATAAAAAAGCTGAGCCATCTCAGCTTGCCCATTCATTGGGTAAAAGTGCTTGCTGGCAAGCCTGACAGCCTGAGTTCAGTCCCCAGGACCCACATGGCAGAAGGCAAGAACTGACTCCATGTAAGTTGTCCTCCACACTTGCTCCATGACTCATGTACTCTCTGGTTCTCTCTCTCTCTCTCTCTCTCTCTCTCTCTCTCTCTCTCTCTCTCAACTAAAATAAATAAATAAAAATTTGTTCTCAATGGTTCTTTTTCTGCCTGGAGATATGGCCCTGGGACAGAGTAGTACAATGTTGCTTTTGTGGTCATAGACCCTGATTTTGGCTGCTTTCAAAGCCTCGCACAACCAAAAAAAACTAAAATATTCCCAGGGAAGAGATTATAGAAATGAACACACTAATTTAGACTCAAATTTAAATTTTTCTCATTTATTAATTTTATTAATTATATTTTAAATCAATATATTTAACTATGACTCTAAAACATTAAGTCTAGAATGATCCTATTTTTATATCCCTAAATGCATGTGTCTGTAGACATGGAACAAATCCTTGCATAAATGTTTACAGTTTACCTAAAAATAAAGCCAGGAATGCTACTGATTTTCTGCCCTTATTTGCATTTTCTATCTTTAGTCAACTACATTTCTTAAGTAAACAAAATAAAGTATGTTTGTATATATAAGTGAATAGGATTAAAGCAGTAAAAAGTTATTAAGTGACACAAAAACTTACAATGGAGCAGAAAATATGAATTAATTGTTAGATGAATTTCAGAAAATTGAATTTGATGTATTGGAGCAGACAAATGAAATGAAGGAATTGATGATGACTCTGTTTTCAAGGGAAGCAAGGGAAGAAAAATGAGCCTTAAGGGAATCAAAGCCAAACCATGGCACATAAATTTGATGTTACAGTTACAGAGCACAAGGCTACACTACCCCTGGGGACTTTCCTTTTGCTAGAAGCCCACCCAGTTCTTGCCTCATTCTGGGCATTTGTGTGGGTTTCTGTTGTCAGGCATTGTGCTAAGCTGCAGGTGGGAATTCAAAGAGGACCGAGGTGTGGTCTGTGGAAATCAGGCTGTGCCCTGCTCTGAGGTACTCCATAGGGTATGAAATAGTGGCTTTCAGGCTGTGCCGTGCCCTGGATGACTCCAAAAACAAAGTATCAGTTGGCTATGCTTGTGTAAGCAGGCGGAAAGACTCTGCATCATCTATGCAAGTAGGCACTGCCACTGGGTCAGCACAAACCATGGGCAGAGTGATAAATGGTTTAATTGTGCATTTCCTCCATCCCTCCTCTTCCCCCAGGCTAATCCTTCACGTCTGCTCCAAAGAGATCCCATCCCTAACTATCTTATTGATTTCTTCTCCCGCAAGTGCATTTAAGCATGCTTCATCCTTCACCCAGCCCTGAAAAGTTCTGCCTTGCCTGGACACCGGTTTAACTGTTGCCTAGTTCCTCAGTTCATAATGAGAGCCAAGCATCTTCCTTCTTTGTCTGTTGCTACTCATATCACTGCAACCAAAGCCGGCTGAATACTTTCTGTATTTTAATTTTACTTCAATGAATCACCATAAACAGTATTCTTCCTACTTAAAACTTTACCTCTCCTTACTCTGGTAAAAAATGCAGGAAGTAAAATAGAGTCCCTGTTTTTTGTTTTGTTTTGTTTTGTTTGTATTGTTTTGTTTTTTCTATTAATATTTCATTCATTTTCTAGCAGGAAAATGAGCCAATTATCCAGAGGTGAAAATGCTTTCTATTCATTTTTTCTTCAGGTCTCTCCTCTTCACAGTGTTCAGAGTTGCCTCATGATGCCTTCCCTCTAAAGGAAGAGCAGAGCCCCACAATTCACTATCCCCCAACAGTAAATGGCACCACAGCATAATAGTTACTTGGCATTTCAGAGTCTGCCATTCACTGATTATGTGGGCTGGCACCATGTGTTTATCTTCTCTGAAATTTACTTTTCCCATCTGTGAGATGAAGATAAGAACTAATCTATATAGTAGCTTTGGGGGTCAAATGCTAATGATTGTAAAGTCCTGAATGTCTCTGGCATGCAGTTATCCACTATGCATGGGAGCTACAGTCATTGTAGCTCTTGATGGTATTACTGTTGTTTCTATCATGTTTGTGGCCATTAATATTACTGATAGTGGCAACCGAGTCTCTTCCTGCCTGTTTATTCCGTCACAGTTTCTGTTAGGGCTCTTCTGTTTATACAATAAACTCAGTTCTCTGACAGTTTGTTCATGACCCGCTTTTCTTGCCCACCATTCTTTCTAATTCCAGCCTTTTGTGGAATACTGGGTGCCATTTATATGCAGAACTCCTAATTCCAGCCTGTTAGACATATCCACTTGGCCATCTGGCAGATGCCTCACATTCAGTTTTTCCCAAGTACCATTTATCCTCAGCATTCCAAGCCTACTCCTCTTCTTGTGCCCGTATGGTGATTATGGTATTACTGACACCAGGAACTAAGAGTAAACTTACGTATTTCTCTTTTATTCATTTGTCCATTCATTAATCACCAACTCCTGTACTTTGTGCTAGCAATATAGCTCTAACAACTTAGCATTTTTCTGTCCTTATAGTACTTAGCCCAACAACTTTCAATTGATCTCAAGTCTCAAGTCCACTCCTTGTCTCTGGAATCTCGTCTTCCTTTCCGTTCCCTTCCCAGAAAACTGATGAAATTACATTTGGGTAGTTTGGTTTTGTTTATTTGTTTATTATTGTCTGTTTTTCTTACGTAGGAGAACAAGTTATCTGTATAGAGGTAAACATGAAGTACAAAGTTTGAGGAAAAGTTTAGGAAGTCACTGTAGAAACATGAGTAATACTAACTCCACAAAGCTGTACTGACGAATATAGGGACCAGATTATGATTGGAAGTCCCAAATTTCTGGGTTGAGTTTGGGTTTGGGTTTTTTGAGGCATGGTCTCACCACGTAGCTCAGACTGGCTTAAAGCTCACTAGGTAACCCAAGCAGGTCTCAGACCTGTGATCCTCCAGCTTCAGCCTCTAAAGTGCTGGAATTATAGATGTGTGCCACCACAACCAACTCTGAAATTTCTAATGGCACAAAACATGATTATTCAGTTTGATCAACGATTCCCAAGACAGAAAACAAAGATGGGGATCCCCATTTATATTAGATCACAGAGTTTGAGGTATACTGTGATGAAAGGAAAAGAAAACAAAAGTCCAAAAGCAATCCTCAATGGTCACCATTAAAGATAAATGTAAGCAGGGTATGGTGGTACACACCTTTAATCTCAGCAGAGGCGGGTGAGTCCCTGTGAGTTCAAGGCCAGTCTGGTCTATATAGCAAGTTCCAGGCCATCCAGTGCTACATAAGTGAGACTGTATCTCAAAGAAAGGAGAACGAGAGAAAGAGAAAGAGAGAGAGAGGAAAGAAGAAAGAAAGAAAGAAAGAAAGAAAGGAAGGAAGAAAATGCCTTTAATCCCAGCACTCAAGAGGCAGAAGCAGGCAGATCTCTGTGAGTTCAAGACCAGCCTGATCTACATAGTGATTTTCAGGTCAGTTAGGGCTACAAGGAGATCCTGTCTCAAAAAAGAAAGGAAAGAAAGAAAGAAAGAAAGAAAGAAAGAAAGAAAGAAAGAAAGAAAGAAAGAAAGAAGGGAGGGGGGGGAGAAAACCGGCCAGGCATGGTGGTGCATGCCTGTAATCCTAGCACTTGGGAGTTAGAGACAGAAAAGATAGGGAGTTCAAGGCCAGCTTCCAAAATGTATTTGAGTTCAAAGCTGTCCTGAGCCAATGGAGACCCTGTCTCAAAACAAACAAACCAGGGGCCTTCAAGATAACAGGGGGACCCTGCAAGGTAGCTCAGGGATAGGCTGCTTGCCACCAAGCCAACAGACCTGAGTTTGATGCCCAGGACCCACATGGTGGAAGGAAAGAACTAACTTCCACAAGTTGTCCTTTGACTTCCACATGTACTCTGTGCTTGCTGCTCCACATTGCCCCCATTCTTCCTCTCTTGTACAGAGTAAATAAAAGTAATTGAAAATTTTAAAACAAACAAAAAGACAGATGACTATTACTAATGTAAAAAATCACACAATGATGTCCTCATCCTGGAATTCATACCCATATGTAGTTCCTTCCCACACAGGGGCAGGAACTGTGTGATCAGCAGCACACCGTGAAGTGAGTGCATGTCACTTCTCAGATTGGGTCAAAAAGACTGGCTTTCTACTTGGGTGTGCGCCCTCTCTCATCACTCACTCTAGGGAAGTAACTGTCTCATGAGGACACTAGGACAACCTCAGGAAAGCCCCTCTGGCAGAGAACAGAGGTTTCTAAGCTATGGCTTAGAAGTAGGTTCTCTAGCCCAAATTTAGCTTTGTGATAGCTCCAGCCTTAGCCAACAGCTTAACTATGACTTCATCAAAGACCCTGAGCCAGAACCACCCAGTTAAGCCACTCCTGGATTCCTGACCTTCAGAAACTATATGAGATAATAAATGTGTGTTTCTATGAGCTACTGCACTTCAGAGATTTTTTTAAATACCATGATAAATAACTAATGGAATTCCCAAATTATACAGATTTTTACAAGCCTAAATTTCATAGTTGCAGTTGGATATCCGCAATGCTAAAATATCATGTATGACTCAGAAAAAGTAAGGCGATATTTCTTATTCCAAAAATCATTAGCCTAGGCTTTGTGAAGAGAGCAGAGAGAAGACACACAAAAGATACTAGCAGTCACATACTGTGCATGGTTAACACTTTTGCCAGAGAACCAGTTAGGACATGGTTTTCCTGCTGATCTGCTATGAGGCTAGAGTTGTAAAGCTTAATCCTCATAAGCATCTTAACTATTTCATTTGACTGAGGTTCTACTAGACATCACAATAAATTTTTTAGAGGTCTTGACAAAGGGTCTTGCAGCACATCCTGATTTGGCCTTTACTTTTTATTATCTTGAACATTTTTGTCGTCTAGAAAGTTGTACTGGTTTTGACTACTCTGATAAAATACCTAACATAAACACCTTGAAGGAGAAAGGATTTCTTTTGGTTCCCAGTTTCAGTAGGCTCAACACATGGTTGCTTGATCCCATACATTTGAGTAGAGCATCATAGCCATGGAAATGTGTATGAAAGAAGCACTTGAACTCAGGCAGACTGGAAACAGAAAGAAGGGGTATAGACAAGATACTGCCAAGGGCCACTCATACACACGCTCTGCAGTTCAGCATCACCTCCTAAAATTTCTACCATTTCCCAAAATAGCACCACCAGCTGAAAACCAAATGTTCAATACATGAGCCCATGAGGGACATTTCATACTGAAACCATAACAAGTCTAGTGATGAGAAACAACAGTTGAAGCTAGGCCTGTAGATGCACACCTGCCATCCCAGCAGCATTTGGGTGGGTAAGGGAAGAAAACACTGAGTTCTAAGTCAGAGCAGGCTTCCAATTTGCCTAGTGGGACTCTGCCTCAAAAACATAAATAAAAAATTTTAAGTATCACTTTGGACTGCTGAGATGCCTGAGCAGGTAAAGGGGCTGACTGCCAAGCCTGACAACCTGAGTTTGATCCCCAGGACTCACATGGTAGAAGAAAAGAACTGGATACCACAAGTTTTCCTCTGACCTCTATACACATGCCATGGCACATGTGCACCCACACACATCCACAAACACATGCACATGCACACAAAAAATAATTTTTTTATTTTAAAAAATCAATTTGATGTGTTTAACAAGCAGTCCGGATATAACAGAAGAAAGGACCAATGAAAGTGAATACAAGTCAAAACAGAAGATTGCCTAGCATGTGTGAGACCCTAGGTTCTATGGCCAGCACCACAGTGGGAAAAAATGAGTAAACAAAATAGAACAGAGGATCCAAAAACTGATGCATGATAATAAGCGGTCTAACACATATGTAGTTGGATCGACATAGTTTCCTATGAGGACAGAGAATGGAACAGAGGAAATCTGTAAAATGGTAGTGGTCAATAATTATCTAAAATTTATTATAAAATCTTATATTCAGGAATCTCGGTAAAGATTGACATGATAAATATAAAGAAAATACACGAGCCGAGCATGATGACACACATAACCTCAGCATGTCGGAGGCAGAGGCAAAAGGATTTCAAGGGTAGGCTACATAGCAAGAATTTGTCTCCAACTCTAAGAGAAATTCTTCAAGCTAAAAGCTGAGGAAAATGTTATCACATGAAACTCTGGATTTCCAAAATAAAATGTAAGACAAAGGAATCTGAAAATAATTAGGTAAATAAAATATAAATTAGTATTCTAAATTACGTGCATTATTGCTATTAGTTTGCTTTAAATTATATATATATATATATATCACAAAACAGTACTGTTTTTATTTAAATGTAATAAATTATAGCAATATAATATGATAAAAATTAGTGATGTATTATAGAAGTAATACACATGTCAGTAAGAGCATCAAAACCCTAAGTAGTAATGGAGCTATTACCCAGTTATAAGATTCTAATATTGTTTTAGAAAGTAAAATAATAGTAGTAATCAGCCACAAATTAAAGATGGCTTTTTTTGAGACAGGGTCTCCCTGTAGCCCCAGCTGTCCTGGAACTCACTTTGTAAACCAGGCTGGCCTTGAACTCACAGAGATCCTCCGGCCATTGCCTCCCAAATGCTGTGATTAAAGGAGTGGGCCACCATGCCAGGCTAATGTTGGCTCTTACAATTATATGTATTTATAGCCTCGGCAATGACTAAAAACTATCTGAAGGAATAGAGATAAAAATGTCAACAGACGAAAAGGAACAAAATATTTTCAATTAGTTGATGTCACCCAAAAGAAGGCAAAGACACAGAAACGGGAACAAGTGGAACAAACAGAAAACAAATAATGACATGATAAATTAAAACCACGTAACAAGTGGACTAAGTAACCCAACTGACAAGAGAGACTATAAGACTTGCAAGAGAAGTAAGACCCAACAGTGTATTATTTATAAGAAACAGATTTTCAACTCAGGATGGTTATTGATGCCTGTAATCCCAGGATTACTAAGGGGGCTGAGGCAGGAGGATTGCTACAAGTTTGAGGTCAGCCTGGACTAGAGTAAAACCCTGTCTCAAAAAAACCCAAAATATTTTTTTTTAATTAGAAGAAGCATTTCATTACAACAGCATTAACCTATTCAACATACTCCAGAGCAAGAGTACATCTCTTTCACAAGTGGGTGCAAGTTTCTAGGTATTTTTTATGAG
>NW_008360320.1:313337-328657 GCF_000622305.1 Nannospalax galili | reverse complement strand
TAAGCTGTTAATCTCTTCTTGGTTTAGTTTTGGTGGTTCCCATGCCTTTAGATATGCATCCACTTCTTTTAGGTTTTCAAATTTAGTAGAAAACCCAAAATATTTTAAATAAAACATGTTTACTAAAGGACATAGAATGTTCATTAGCAGTCTTATATAATAAACCCAAACTAGAAACAAGCCAAATGTGTTCTGCAATAGTTAATCACCGCTATTTTACAAATGACCCAAAAAAGTTAGCCAGGCGTGGTGGCGCATGCCTTTAATCCCAGCACTTGGAAGGTGTTGGGGGCCTCTGTTATGTGAAGTAGAAGTCCCTTCATATCTGGATAGCTCACGAGCTTGGAGTTATGTGCTGAGACTCCTTTCATAGTAGGGTGCCTTCCTGGCAATTTTCCTCACTCTCCTTTTGAAGTGCCCACCACAAATGCTATAACATAAACATGGCCTCTGGCTCTAGGAATACCATGCTTTCCTGTGTGATTTTTCAGGTAGTCAGCAGTCTGGCAGCATGGCAGAAATCCACTTCCATATGCAAATAGAATGTCTCACAAAGTATCTATCAGCCAAAGCTTTTACCACTACCCCGATGGTATAAATATCCCAGTCTTTCTCTCAATATCAGAGAGGTGGGTCGCAGAGAGCTGGATCACTTGAAGCTACACTTAATAAAGCTGTGACAAAGGCTAAGCCGAGTCTTGAGTCTTGTGTCTTACTCCCAGTGACCTAGCCTCTCCGGGGGGCGCATTCCTCCATCACCTCTTGCGGACACCCTAGCTTTCGCCGTTCTCGTACTCTTCCCGCGTGGTTCAGTGGCCAGTGGACCTCGCATCCTGAGGAAAGTACATGGGTGAAATAAGGACGGGACCAGCTGAGTAGACCTCAGCAGCAGAGGGACTTTTCAGCACCAAAAAGCGGCGAACAGAAATCCGCCCGCAGCCACGGCCAGCTGCCACATCCAGGAGACGCGAGCCGCGGTGCCACAGGACGTGGCCCACCGGAGAAGCCTGTGGGACATGGCCAGGCCCTCCGTGCCACTTCCAGGGCGCGCAGAGAGCCCAGCGCGCACTATAGGGAGGCAGAGGCAGGTGAATCTCTGTGAGTTCAAGGCCAGCGTGGTCTACATAGTGAGTTCCAGGACAGCTGGGGCTGCAGGGAGACCCTGTCTCAAAAAGACCAAAAAAGAAAATTAGTAAACTATTATTTTTTTATCCCACAATCTCTGTATGTTATGAATCACCAGAGCCAGACATGATGGCACATGCTTTTAATCTCAACACTCATGAGGCAGAGGTAGGCAAATCTCTGTGAGATCAAGGCCAGCCTGGTCTACATAGTGAGTGCCAGGCCAGCTGGGGCTACAAGGAAACCCTGTCTCAAAAAGACAAAAAATAAATAAAATAAAATAAATAAATCACCTAAGAGACTGGAGAGATGGCTCAGCAATTAAGAGCACTGGTTGCTCTTGCAGAGGATCCAGGTTTGGTTCCCAGCACCAACATGGTGGCTCACAACTGTCTATAACTCCAGTTCCAGGGGATTTAACACCTTCTTCTGGCCTCTGGGGCTGGTGCATGACACGATTGCATTTACATACATGCACGCAAAACACTCATACACATAAAAGAAAACATTTAAAATCACCTAAGCAAATTTCTTGAAGACCCCACTGCTCAATACTTAGTGCTGTTCATACTCTTAACACTGACTACTGTTCCAATGGCAATGAATATTTACCTGGCAAAGACTGGGAGGAAACATTCTCCAGTTCTAGAAATATTCAATGTCTTGTTTCTTTGAAATACATTTAGAGGCAGAAGCAGGTGAATCTCTGTGAGGTAGAGGCCAGCCTGGTCTACATAATGAGTTCCAGGCCAGCTGAGGCTACAGGAGATCCACTCTCAAACAAATAAAAAACAAAACAAACAAACAAAAAAAATCACTGAACTGGGGCTGATCAAATAGTTCAGCAGGTAAAGGCACTAACCACTGAGCTCCATCCCAGGAACCCACATGGTAGAAGGAGAGAATCAACTTCAAAAAATTGTCCTCTGACCTCCACTCATGCACTGTGGCACACATGAATTCATGTGCACACACACACACACACACACACACACACTCGATCAATCAATAAATGTAAAAATGAAATATAATATTTTTAATTCACTGCACTGAATGTGGAATGTCTGTATATGTTACCTTATTTAAATTACATCTCTACAACTATAATAATAAAAATAAAAACAAATCTATAAAAATAAACCAGTCATATTTCTTAAAAATGAAAATTGTAATATCAACACTAAATTTATTTATTTTTATTTTATGTGTATGTTTTACCTGCATGTATGTGAAAGCCTGTGGTGCAATGCCCACAGAGGCCAAGAAGACAGCACTGGATCCTCTGGAACTGGGATTACGGGTGATCGTTAGCTGCCATATGGGTGCTGGGAACAGAATCTGGCTCCTCTGCAAGAGCAGCCAGTGCTCTTAACCACCGAACCCTCTCTCCAGGCCCCAACACTGAATTTTTTAAAACATTTTACTTATTATTTTAATTTTATGTGTATGAGTGTATTGCTTGCATGTAAATCCACCTGTGTCCTGCAATGCCTATGGAGGTTAGAAGAAGACATTGGATTCCCTGGAGCTATAGTTATGGATGGTTGTTGGGAACGGAACCCAGGACCCTTAGAAGAGCAGTAAGCGCTCTTAAGTCTGAGCCATCTTTCCAGACCCCACTTTTTTAAGTCAATGTTTAATAAATGAAACTTAGTCTTTACATCACCTTCTCCCAATCCAGGAGCCTAAATATGGAGGAGGAATAAGTGTGAAAGAGGCTGCATCACAGAGCAAAGCTATTAAAGCTGTAATGGCTGCGGTCTGACCCAATGGGGCTCTTCCTGGGTGGCACAGTGTAGGGAACGCCTCACAGAATAACTGCGGTTCCCTGTTACTCACTGGACTGTTTGTTAGATCTCTGGGAAAGATCTACAGGCCAAGGTTAATGAAAGTATGAGAAATATAACAATTTTTACCTCAGGAAAAAAAAATGTAACAGATTTGTATGACATCATGTCTGACTGAAGTACAGGAATGAGAACAAGGAGGTAAATTTTTCACAAATAATAAAAATGCACCTAAGATCAAGTCAACTACCAAGTGGAATATAATGTTATTTTTCTACATCTTCTCATATTTAAAAATAGAAAAATCACATGGTACACAGAAGAGCTTTACAGTAAGGTTTGCAGAAGCAAGATGAGAAGTTTTGTTCCGTACAGCTTAAAGGAATGATGTCTTATTTTAGTGACGTATAAAACCATTTACAGGAAAAAAAATATTCTTAACAATTTCTCTTTCCTTCCCTCCTCTTTATGACTTCTTATAATTCTCAACTTCTTCAGCCTAAAATACTGTTTTTCATATTTAAAGTATTGTTTTGAAGGGCTGAAAAGACGGCTCAGCCATTAAGAGGGCTGGCTGCTCTCTCAGAAAACCCAGATTTGATTCCCAGCACCCACATGGCAGCTAACTGTCCATAACTCCAGTTCCAGGGTATTCAACACCCTCTTCTGACCTCCACAGGCATTGCACAACACAGACAATTCATGTAGGCAATATACTCATACACATAAAATAAAAATAATAAAAATTAAAAATTAAATTAAAATATTGGTTTGTTTTGAGTCTGAATAAAGCTGAATTATCTCTGTAATATATATATATATATATGTAAACATATAATTTTTAGAAAAATGAACAAATAGAAAGAAACTAGGGTGTGTTCAATATAAACATGAAGTTAATTCCTGTCCTATGTAATATTCCAAACATAAGGACAAGCCAGTTCCAGTGTCTGAATACAGATTCCTTACAGCATTGCTCTATGGGGTTTTGTGTAAGGATGTTTCTACATTGATTCTGTCACCTTCATCCAAATTGCCCGTGTCTGCATTCCAGATAGCAGAACTGGCATTCATCAGCCCCTTATGTTCCATTGCCAAGCCCTGCACACAAAGATCTACTCCTTAGCAGGCAACCGAATCCCCACTTGAGAAGTCCAACACTGGTGCAGGCTGGCAGTGAGGTGAGCAGCAATGAATAGAGGATGCCACAGTGTCTCCTCACCCCTGAGAGCAAGCTATGCCACAAGACTCACCCGTTTATATCACGAGGCAAGAAGTCTGGCTAGCCTTTAAAAAATGGTCAGGTAAAACACCTGTTTACTCTCAACTGTCACCCCAAAATCCCATTGAAAAGATAATAAAGAAATATAAAAGGAAAACCTCAAAAGAAATATAAAAGGAAAATTTCAAAACTACCCAAGCATGAGAGGACAAGAAGACACACAGCAGGCAAGAGATGGCACAGACTGTGACAAATGACTCAGCACTAGAGAGGAAGCTGACACTGAATGTTGGCATGGAGATGGGAGTTAAGATGCCAAGTCGCATACAGAAGTGGTCACCAACCCTTTCAAATGCCCAGAAATTAGAGCCATAAATTGTCTCTGAATGCAGGAAGTAGTTGAGGGTGATGACATGACTGGTTGATGGAGTACGTAAAAGCAGTTAGTAGTATTATAATGAATATTTTGATTTTTGCCCATGGTTCCTGGATCATAACTCTGGCTGACCTTGTCTGTCAGGAGCTCATGAGACCCTTCTCATTCCCAGTGGAGAGGAATGCTATATAGAGGAAAAGAAGAATCTCCACATACAAGCCCTGTTAGTTTTCTCCACCTGGTATTTTAGTGATCCTGCCTTTGCAATAAAGTCTCCATGGAACCCAGAGGACTGCGTTCAGGGAACTTCCAGGAAGCCAAACTCACAGAGGTACTTAGAGGTTTGTTTGCCAAGAGAGAGCACAGGAGCTCTGAACCCCTTTTCTCATACTTCATCATCTATGTCTCTCCAACTGTATCCTCCATAACATCCCTTATAATAAACCAATAAGCATGTTTCCCTGTGTTCTGTGGGTCACTCAAGCAAACTAGTTAAACCCAAGGAAGGGTTCAGCCATTGCACATCAGTGCCAGTATGTCCATGAACCTGCCTTGTTCTGTGTGTCTCAAAATCGTTTTGAAAGACTAATACATTACCAAGATTACATTTTCTACACAGTATGTGTAGATTATATGCATTTAACTAATTTAAAAATTAGGATATTTGTACACCTACACAAGTTTATTTCAAAATTGATACAGGCTGACACTGATAGATTTCTTAGCAAATTTTAAAAAGTTGAGTAGCCACGGTTGTTTTTGTTGTTTTGGTCTTTTGGTTGTTCTGTTGTTGTTGTTGTGGTGGTGGTGGTGGTGGTGGTGGTGGTGGTTGTTTAGAAAGGGTCTCACCTTTCAGCAGAAACTGGCCTCAAATCTGTGGTCCCTCTGTGTCAGTTTCCTGAGTACCGGGATTATAGGCACACATCACCACACCTACCTGGCCATTCCATTTGGTATTCATTCTGTCAATGAATGAGGGTCAGGAAGTGAAAATGCTATTTGTTCACAGACACCTACTGCATGGGAGAGTGCATTGCTCTGAATATATTGCTCAAACAATAAGAGGTGTCCATCCCAGTACACAGTATAATTTCACAGATAATTTCACAGCAATGATATAGCACTTACTTCTAGTAAGCATAGACACACAAGTTCAAATAATAAAGGACCAATAAAGGCCAGGGAGTCAGGATCTTCAAAATGTTAAACTTACAAACAGACAACAATTTCATTTCTGAGGACAAATTGTCATATAGGAAAAGTGCATATGATGATACTAAAGCATTGTAATAGAAAAGAAAGGCCAACAATCTAGTTCAGAGGTGGACTTCATGTTTAGTCTGTATGTACTCTTAAGAAATGAAGGAAGAGGGGCTGGAGAGATGGCTCAGCAGTTAAGAACACTGGTTGTCCTTGCAGAAGACCTGGGTTCAAATCCCACCACCCACATGACAGCTAACAACTGTCCATAACTCCATTTCCAGGGGATCTGATGGCCTCCTCTGTCCTCTGCGGGCATTGCATGACACGGGTACACTTACCTAAATGCAGGCAATACACTCATACACATAAAATAAAAATAATAAAAATTTTAAAAAATAAAAATAAGTTTAAACAAAGAAAGGAGGTATTGATATGTATTGATATGAAGTACCCAAAAAATGCTGGAGAAATGAAAAGAGCGTATCACAGCATGAGAGAGACATAGCTAAGACTACAGAGATGAAAAAATGCACATCTATAACTATGCGGATGGTCATGTAGGAATAAAAATCACAGCTGGACATGGAAGACCACACAGCTAACTGTTGTCGAGGTTACTATGGGATAGATAGGAACTCTTTCAGGCTTTACCTCATAGATTTCTATATTGAATTTATTTTTCACCAATACTGGGTAATGAGACCAAGACCCTGATCAAACTAGGCAAGCACTTTACCACCAGCCCTCATCTTCAGCCCTTTTCATTTTGTTCTGAAAGATCTTGCTCTGTAGCTCGGGCTGGCCTTGTGCTTGCAATCCTCAGCCTTTTGAGTTCTGGGATTATAAGCATGTGCCATTATGCTCAGCTGTGAAATTATTTTTACAATAAGATTATTTCATGTATTTTTAACTACTTTTTAACAAGATTTATTTATTTTTATTTTTACATGTATGAGTGTTTTGCCTACATATATGTATGTATACGATGTGAATGCAATGTCTGTGGAGGCCAAAGGAGAATATCAGATCCCTTGGAACTGGAGTTACAGATGGTTGTAAAATACAGTGTGGATGCTGGGAACTGAACCCAGGTCCTCTGCGAGAGAAGTGCTCTTAACCACTGAGCCATGCTCTAGCTCTCTCCTGGTTCCCATCCCCCTTTTTTGTTTTTTTGAGATATGTTCTCCCTATAGCCCCAGCTGGCCAGGAACTCTCTGTGTAGACCAGGCCAACCTCAATTTCACAAAGATCCATTTGCCTCTGCTTCCAGAGTTCTGAGATTAAAGGCGAGGGCCACCACTCACAGCCCTAGTCACCCCCTTCCCTCAGCTTCTTTTTTGAGACACGGTCTCATGTAACCCAGGCTGGCCTCAAACTTGCTATGTACCCTGAGGAGGCCCTTGAACTTCTGATCTTCCTGCTTCTGCCTCCCAGATGCTGAAATTACAGGTATGCACTACCATGCCCGGTTTATGCAGTGCTGGGGAGTGGGCTCAGGACCTCATGCATGCTAGACAATCACTCCACCAACTGAACTACATCTCCAGCTTTCATATATTTTAGTACCTACATTTTCTCTCTTCTTGTATGTGTGTGTAATATGCATGTATATGTGTACACAAGTTCATCTGTGTAGGTACATATGGAGGTGCATGTAGAGGTACAAAATTAATGGTTGGGGTCTTCCTTCGTTGCTCTCCATTTTTATTTATTGAGGCATTTTTATTCTCACTGAACCTAGTCTAGCAAACCAGCTTGCCCCAGGAGTCCCTTATCTCTGCTTCCCAAGTGCTGGGATTATAGGCGTTACCATGCTTACCCAGCTTTTATGTGGATTCTGAGGATCTGAACTCAGATCCTTATACTTGAACAGCTAAGCAAGTACTCTACCTGCTGTGCCATCTCCCCATTCCTAGTATTTATATTTTAAGATATGGCATCTGTGCATGTGCACACACTCGTGTGTGTGTGTGTGTGTGTGTGTGTGTGTGTGTGTGTTAGATTGCTACCAACATGAAGTAACTCTTACTGTTGCTGATACAAAACACAGCTCTGACTGGGAATAAGGGAATAAGGGCTCAATCTTGAGCCAAATATGTGTGCTCCTAGCCTCAGGAACACAGATTCAGTTTGCTCCAAATAGCATGTTCCTGTGTAGAAACCATTTCATGAGGTGTTTATAGTTCCAAAATAAAGTCAAGTGATGGGGAGATATGGGAGGAATTGGAGGGGAGGGAGTGGGAGTGGATTTGATCAAAACACCTTATATGCATGTATGAAATTCTCAATAAATTTTTTAAAGTTAAAAAAATAATTAAAGTCATAAATGAATGGTTGTTTAGAGACTAAGACAGAGCAAGACAATTTTGGCTCTGAATTTACAGCATTCCATTCTCCACAATCACAAAGTTCTAATCAGCCTTGTACAAAGTCTTTAACAAAGGTGTGGCTTTTTCTGGGAACTTCTGTTCACACTATTAGGCTATCACCCTAATTGTATTTATTTTGTTTACCTAAATCCATAGTAATGGTGTAATATCTGTAGTCTGAGCATCTTATTTTTCAGCCAATGCATAGGACTTTGAATTCTTTGGATTTGTGCTGTTCTTTAGCGATTGCTCTCAAATAATACTAAACAACCACGTTGGCATTTTAGACAAAGGCAGATCTGGTCCTCATTAGTGAGTCATTCCTTTTGGCCCTGGCAAAACAAACATGGAACTTCAGAGACAGAGCAGTGGGCCTTTGCCCTGCTCTAAGACTGCAAGCAGAAGAGATTGTAAAAGGCCACCATTGTTTTCATAAGCTGAGAAAGCTGGTACTAATCTGCTCAAAATGGGGCATACATTTTATGTTTATTTCTGAAGACCACTTGGATTTTCTTTTCTCCTGATGCCAGCCTCCAGCCTCCTGTGCCACTTACAAATTGTCTCCCAGAGCTGTGGTGTTGAACTGTGAGAGCTTTTGCCAATAAGCAATAAAAGCAAAGGGCCATCTTTAGCATGAGGAAAAATTATATTTTATTACATTTATTGTGTGAGTGTGTGTGTCCATGTGTGTGCGTGCATGCGTGCATGTGTGTGTGTGTGTGTGTGTGTGTGTGTGTGTGTGTGTGTGTCAGAGGACAACTTGTGTCCTCCCACCTTGTAGGACCAGGGAACTGGTTACTCAGATCATCAGGTTTGATGGCAGGTATCTTCACCCACTGAACCATCTCACAGACCCAAGGGCAAGTTATTGAAGGTTATCAGAGCTGATCGAATTAATGAAACCGATGGACAAGCTTAAGAAATGGGAATCATTCCAGGAAAGATTGTGTGACCAGGTCACACAACAGAAACCCAGGCAATGGTTGCCCACTGGGACAACAGAGGTTCTGTCTCTGTGATAAAGTGGGCCTCCATCTGTACTCACAATCTTTCATCCTTTGCATAACAAAGGGTAGGAGAGAGTGTTCCATAAATAGGATGATCCAAGGTCATTTGCCCTCTGAATCTGTGAAACCCAAGGGGAAGCCATCAAGAGTCCATACTTGTAAGATTCTTCAAAAAGGCAGAGGAGAGTATGGCAACAAAATGGCAGTGTGCATTGTGGCCACAGCCAAGGGAAAACTGCCTGCCCTGTTGAGAACGTAGTATTAATATTGGCTTGTTGGTGTGGGGCTCTGTGAAGACTCAGAGCACAGTTTAAGTCACCCTTGCTTGTTTCATAAAATTACTCATTTCCTTGTAACAGTGCTCTTTCGAGTCTCAACAAATTATCAAGGGATCTTGTTTTGTTAGCAACCAACAAACGTCCAAATATTGGAGAGGAAGATGCTTTAGAGTTTACAGAAGGCAAAGAAGAGGCTGATGCAGATGGCTCCATTCAGCTCCTAGGAAGTTACAATTTCATTCAACAGCTAAGGGCTACGGATTTTACAAGCACATTAGTGTTCTCTCCCTGAAATTTCACTAAAATATCACTAACTGGAGATATATATTTTTTGTCTTTTTTGAGACAGGGTCTCCTTGTAGCCCCAGCTGTCCCGGAACTCACTATGTAGACCAGGCTGGCCTCGAACTCACAAAGATCTGCCTGCCTCTGCCTCCCGAGTGTTGGGATTAAAGGTGTGCACCACCACGCCCGGCAATACTGGTTATATTTTTAAAGATCTAATATGAAAATTTTTGGAAACTAGAAAGTAGACATGAATGGCAACTATTTAAGCAAAAAAAAGAAAAATGTGACATGTTATCTTGGAAGCGAGTCTACCCTTGAGAAAATGAAAAGGCCCAGGCGTTGACACTGTCATACACTTGAGCAGCTCCAGCAGGGAGGTTTGGGTGAAAGTGTGTTGAGGAGCCATGACAGCTCCCAGATCCATCTCCCAACTCCAAGCAGCTTGTCTCCTGCCCTTTTGCAATTAAAGTGGAGAACTGTGATGCAAACAAATGAAGCTGCTTCCCAAAATGGAGTCAGGAGGCCAGCTGCTGCCCAGCAGAGCAAACTTCCCTCACTTGCTAACTGCAGGCATCACGTTGGGCCAGAGATTCAAGATGCGCATCAAGAGGCCATTGGATCTTTATTCTATAAACATTTTACATTTTCTTTCTCCCCCACCCTCCTCCAGACCCCACCAGTGCTGGGGATCAATTCCAGGGCTTATGTATGCTAAGAGCATCGCTAAACTGAGTGACAACTGCAGCCCCCTTTCCTCTGTTTCATCAGTCACATGGCCCTTGTCATAGAGCATCTGTCTGAAACTCTAACAGAGGTTCCCCACAAAGTAATTCTTACTGCCTTATAGAGCCCCTCTACCCAGCTTTCCTCAGAGCACTAATTAAGAGCTATCTGCAATTTCTTAACACCCCGTAAGGCTTTTTCTTTTGTAGTTTCTGAGTTTGTAATGGCCAGCATCCTTCTCCTAACCCTATGGAAAACTGAAGTACTAGGTTTCGGGAGGATTTTATCACTTGTGTTTGGTTTAAAGGAAATAAAATAGAGGGTGTGAAGATAGGGTAAAATCAATTACAAGGAAGAGTGAGGTGCTGTACTGAGGGCATCCTGGCTAATGCCTGTAATCCCAACACTCAGGAAGCAGAGGATTTCTGTGAGTTCAAGACCAGACTGGTCTACATAGCAAGTTCTAACCTAGCCAGGGCTACATAGTGAGACCTTGTCTCCAAAAGTAAACAAACAAGGAAGTTGGAGATATGGCTCAGAGGTTAAGACCACTGGCTGCTCTCACAGAGGACTCAGTTTGATTCCTAGTACCTACACGGCAGCTAACAACTGTCTGTAACTCCAGTTCCAGGGGAATCTGATGTTCTCTTCTGACCTCCTTGGGCATTGCACAGCACTGGTGCACTTAACAGACATGCAGGTAATACACTCATTTTTATTTGATTTATAAAATAAAAATAAATTAAAAAGAAAAGAAACAGAAAAAAAGAATTAAGTACTATTTTACATATTTGCATAATGAATGATGGGGACTTGTATTCTCCCCCAGACTATTCCAGAACCTTCTAAGCAGGTCATTGATTCTTTACTGGAGGGCAGACTAAGACAGGCCAATATTTAGAGCTACATACACTGGCATTGAAAGTTCCCAGGGATGCAGCCCAGTCCAATCACCCTAGGAAGATGACAGATAAGACTCACTCAGGCAGCAACTCTATGAAGCAAAGCACACTCCCTTGGTTGCATACTACTGTCCTTTTCTTAAACTGCTCTCCTCCCCCTGCATTTAAATGTACATTAAACCTTTTTTTTTTGTATGTAAGTGCACCCATGTCCTACAATGCCTGAAGAGGTCAGAAGAGGGCATTGGTTTCCCTGGAACTAGAGTTACAGATGGTTGTTAGCCACCATAGTAGAACAGGGACCCAAACCCAGCAGCCAGTGCTCTTAACTGCTGAGCCACTCTCCAGCCCCCTTTTTTTCTTTTTTTAAAAAATATTCTTGCCGGGCGTGGTGGCACATGCCTTTAATCCTGGCACTTGGGAGGCAGAGGCAGGTGAATCTTTGTGAGTTCGAGGCTAGCCTGGTCTACATAGTGAGTTCCAGGACAGCTGGGGCTACAAGGAGACCCTGTCTCAAAAAGACAAAAAAAAAAAATCTTATTGAATTTTTGAGAACTTCATGCTATGTATTTTGATGATCCCCCCCATCTGCACCCCTCCCATTACCACAAACCCCCTCCCAATTTTATTTCCTCTATTTTTTAAAGCCAGTTGAGTCTAATTTGTGTCCCCAAATGTCCTTCAGCATGGGTCCATTGCCTGGAGTTTGGCCAACCTACCCAACATCACACTGTTAAAGAAAACTGACTTTCCCTATCCCAGCAGCTATCAGATGCCAATAGTTCCTCAGCTAGATTTGGGGCTTCTTACCCACCCACCCCCAACTCCCACCATGCTGGGAATTCATCTGGCTTGAATTTATATAAATTTTCTGCACTTTGTCACAAGTGCTAAAACCTTTTCATAATGAACTCCAACTTTGCTTTAAAAAGCAAGACTCGCCCACACACTTGGGACTTGATTCGTTTTTTTTTCTCCCACATTTTTTTGAACTCACTATGTAGTCCAAGCTAGCCTTGAGCCTTGAGTTCATGATCCCCCTGCCTTAGCATCCTAGGTGCTAAGATTATAGGCATGAACCACCACAAGTGGCCTCCAATTCTTAAATATGAGTAAACATTCATGGGTTATCAGAATTGAAGAAACATTTCAAAGTGAAAAATGGTGCTGAAAATAACCAAACAGGGTCCTCAAGATGGCTCAGCAGGTAAAGACACTTGCTAAAAAGCCAGATGATTCGAGTTCTATCCCTAGGACTCTCATGGTAGAAAGAGAGAATTCATAAGTTGCCCTCTGACTTGCATATAAGCACCACGGCAAGTGTGGGCCACACACAAATAAATACATAATTAAATCTTTGGGACATTTTAGGGGGGAAAACAAGAATTGAATAAGAAGATCTTGAAGGAAATAGGTGAAGCAATAAGAAAATTTCAAAAGCCAATATAATCAAGTCGTGTATTCAAAAGGGTCTTATAATATGCCAGTAAAATATAAATAAGCACTTTAAAAGTGGTTTATTCAAGGAACAGAAAACAGATTCTGGAAATTTTTTAAGACATGGCAAAACTCATGAAGTAAAGGGAGCCAGGCAAACTGCACAGTGAGGTTGAGAACACTATGGGCTACATGAGACCCTGTCTCAGAAGAAAAAGGCTGGGGCTGGAGAGTCGGCTCAGTGGTCAAGAGCACTGGCTGCTCTTCCTGAGGGCCCAAATTCAGTTCCCAGGGGATTGTAACTACATTGCAGATAATAACCATCCAGGTGATCCAATGCCCTCTTCTGGCCTTCATGGTCATTGCACAACATGAGTGCACTTACCAACATGCATGCAAAACACTCATACACATAAAACAAAAATAAATAAATAAATAAATTCTAATATTTGTAAAAAGTCATGGCAGAGAATCTAGCACTGTGGTACACCTGTAGTCCCAGCACGTGGGAGACACAGGCAGGAGGACCAATGCCTTCCTTGACTGCATAATGAATTTGAGGTCAGCCTAGGCTACATGAGACTCTGACACAACTTCGTGAAATTTCAGAACTTCTTCAACAGAGACAGTATTTTAGAAGATTTTAGGGTTGAGGGGGCAAAAATTCATGAATGTAAATATGAGACATCTCAGCAGCAGCAGCAGAGGCTGCAAGCAAGGAGGCCATGCCAGCAAAACTCAAGACTGTTTCTAAACAGGATCCTGTACTCACTCAGTAAACTATCAAGTAGTTCAGCTTGGCAGGAAAGGGATGGTACATTCCAAAAGGGTATGGGGAGGTTCCATCAAGGAACTGGATATGAAGGTTTGGGCAGACAGAGCCCTGTAACCACCCTCAGGCAAGGAGGAAGCCCAGAGAGGAGCTGCGTGCAAAGTCACAACACCAGAATCCACACTGAGAGAGAGGTTGCAGACCACTGGCTCAACCTGGACAGGAATGAGCACCAGCCTCCTCTTGCCAACAGCACACCTTGGCTATTCAGCCTTGAAGATCAGACAGCGGACCCTGGTGCTACTGTCTTGGTCTTCCAGGATACTGAGTTGGGTAGACACGGTAGAGAAGGTTATAAACACTAAATCTGTTAAAATGCTGTGGACATTTACAGTACTGTCACCTTTTAAACACCCAATATACCTTAACTGTTACCACTTCTTTCAGTTTCATCATTTGTTGTTATTAGTGAGGAGCTATGTTAACATTCACATGAAGTCAAACATTGCTGAACTTTCTAATCATGTTTTAAATCCCTTCCCTCTGACCCTAATAGGATTCTTCACCACAAATATATGAAATATACTAGAAGGTTTTTTATCAGTATATTAAACAATTTTCCACAGACTCTCAGGGACTTGTGAAATGTTCTCTAGATTTATTAGCAATACGTCATTTGGAATAAATTTTTACTGCACTTACTAGTAGTGATGGGTAATTCAGAAGTAGTAAGACTGGGCAGAGATAACTGTTAGGAGCTGGCTCAGTTCTACCATTTTCCAGGAACTTGTTATGACCTTAATAGTATCTTCCCATGAAATAACTCAATCAGATCACCATAGTGAAACACTTTACAGAATAATCCCGAGAGGGAGATAACAGAATGGGATAATGGTTAGAGTGGGTGAGGCACATCACAATGAAATAATAGACCCACACAATACCAAAACATGATTAATTCAAAGTACAAGCAGCCACTGCTACAGAAAAATATAATGTTTAATAAGTTCATCTTAAAAGCAGTCAAACTTGCAATCCCTTGGCTACACATTAAGTTCAAGGCCAGCCTGGGCTACCTGAGACCTTGCCTCAAAAAAAAAAAAAAGGGAATCAAACTGATGCAAATTAAAATGACAGGGACTAGAGAGATGGCTCAGTGATTAAGGGAACAAATGTTTTTGTGGAAGACCCAGGTTCGAATCCCAGCCCCCACATGGCAGCTAACAACCATCCATAATTCCAGTTCCAGGGGATCTGACACCCTCTTCTGCCCTCCAAGGGTACTGCATAACAAGGGTGCACTTACACATAGGCAAGCATAACACTCATACACATAAAAAATAAATCACAGGGCATGGTGGCACACACATTTAATCCCAGCACTCGGGAGGCAGAGGCAGGCAGATCTCTGTGAGTTCAAGGCCACCCTGGTCTACATAGTGAGTTCCAGGACAGCTGGTGTTACAGGGAGACCCTGTCTCAAAAAGACCAAAAAATAAATAATAAATAAATAAATAAATAAATAAAAAACAAATTTTAAATGACAATATGATGCCAATTTTGATCTACAAAATTAGTAGAGATCTAAAAACAAACTTTCCAGTGACTGATGGAGTTGGGGAAATGGGACTCAAATTAGAGGGTAAATTGTGATTGTTTTATTAAAAGTCCTGACCATGCTAGACATAATGTACCTTTAATCCCAGCACTCTGGAGGCAGAGGCAGGTGGATCACAGTAAGTTTGGCCTAAATAATGAGTCCTTGGTGGAAGGAAGGAAGGAAGGAAGGAAGGAAGGAAGGAAGGAAGGAAGGAAGGAAGGAAGGAAGAGA
>NW_008360320.1:294616-313308 GCF_000622305.1 Nannospalax galili | reverse complement strand
GGAGGAGAAGGAGGGAGGGAGGGAGGGAAGGAAGGAGGGAGGGAGGATGAGGGAGGGAAGGAAGGGGGGCAAGGGAGAAATAGAGACTGTATGGAAGTGGGAAGACCACCAACCAGATAACTCCATGGAGGGCAGCAGTTTATTTGAGAGCAAAGAGACCACTGGGCTGCCTCTTGGAGAGCAGAGAAACAGCAGTGAGGAGGCAGTTAGGTGCTTTGGTAACTTTCATGATGTAGGCTGGGCAGATTAGCTCAGGATTGATTAGTCTCCCAATACACAAAGGGAATTTCCCAGGACTAAACCTGGACCTGCCATCTTAGAACGTTGGGAGCTGCGCTGCCATTTTAGGAGCCTGCCAAGAACCTAACAGAGGGAGGAAAAATTCTTAAAATAGTCATACACATCATCACAGCCTATGTATGCAGGTAGATCCGTAAGAGACTATTACACTGTGCATAATGGAGATGTGCCCTGTGTGTTATAAAAAGACAGATATTTCTCATAAAGTAAATAGCTCAAGACAATACTTCACAGAGGAGATGGTATGTGGATAGGAATATGGAGACATTCACCCTCCACAGCCACATTCCTCATGAATAGCACAGTACTGCATGGAAACATATACGCGAAAGAGTGAGACCTGTGACCCAAGATTTTTGAGACAGTGTGTGAAGACAGAGTCCTCATTTGAAAACCAATGGCAGTGGAAAAGAAATCATCTGCTTTTTCTTGATGTTTTCCTAAGTTGGCTCTACTTTTAAGATTTATATTGTTGGAAAAAAAGCTAAGCAATGTTCCTTTGCAGCGCTCTCCCTCCAAAAAACACTAAACACCCCACCACAGCAAAGAAGATAAAACGATCCTAACATTCTGATGAATAATTAGGAAGGTCAAGAGGACTCTATCTCAAGAAAAAGGACAGTCAATTTAGCAAAGGATGGAAGAATGACAAAAGATAGTCAGTGACAAGTAGCCATGGGTGCCTAGAATTATTTCACTTTAAGAATAAAAAGAGGGGCTGGAGAGACGGCTCAGCAGTTAAGAACACTGGTTATTCTTGCAGAAGACCCAGGTTCAAATCCCAACACCCACAGGGCAGCTAACAGCTGTCTGTAACTCCAGTCCCAGGAGATCTTTTCTGACCTCCGTGGGTATTGCATGACATGGGTGCACTTACCTACATGTAGGCAATATACTCATACACATAAAATGAAAATAATAAATAAAATTTTCTTTTTTTAAAAAAAGAATAAACTAGAGAGGCAGTGTGTGTTAGCGCACACCTTTAATCCCATCACTCAGGAGGCAGCAGCAGGCGGATATGTATGAGCTTGAGGCCAGCTTGGTCCACATAGCAAGTTCCAGGCCAGCCAGGGCTGCAGAGAGAGAGAGAGAGAGAGAGAGAGAGAGAGAGAGAGAGAGAAAGAGAGAGAGAGAGAGATCAGTATTGATCAGTCACAAGAACATGAGTAAGAATGACTGAAATGAGGAGAATTTAGGGAAATTGTGTGTACAGTTAGTTCATTTTTTCAGTGCTAGGGACTGAGGCAGGGCCTTGGCCATGCCAGATGAGCAGTCTATCACTATGTTATACCCCAGCCTGGGACACACTGTTTGTTTTCAAGAACATGGGAGATCTGAATGCAGCAAAAGGCTGACAAGAACTGGTGTTAATAAAAAAGAACAGCAGAAATCTGTCTGCATTCTGACCTCCTCTTCCTCTTTCCAGGTTTAGAGTGACTCTATATATATTCTCAAAATTCTCTTCCTCCATCTGCCTGTTTCTTCTCATTTGGGAAATCTCCTGGCAGAGAGCACAGACATCGACACCCTCACACTCTCCTACTGGCATATGCCAAAGAAAAGAAGGAAAAGCCAAGAAAGGAAAGAAGATAGGAAATTCCCATTGGAAAATCCTAAATGTAGTACGCTCTCTGGGAATGGTTTTCCCCTCTTTATTTTCTAGGGCGGAGGTTCTTTCTCCTCAGAGCTTTGCTTTGCAGTCTGCTGCCACACCCTGCTGTCTTGGTGAGGCCAGAGATGTGAGTGCAATGGTAACTTCAGCAGAAAATCTCCTTTGTAACCAGTGAATGAAATACTCTATGGCCAGTTGCATTGTGTTCATAATTAATTTTCCAAAACTAAGACTGTTATCTTGCCAGGCATGTTGGCACATGCCTGTAATCCCAGCACTCAGAGGTGGAGAGAGAAAGATTAGGAGTTCAAAGCTACATAGCAAGACACCATATCAAGACAAAAAGTGATCCAAAGACTTCTCAGGCCGGAGGTACTATTTTTCAGGTTGCACCTGTAAATTCACTAGAATAATTGCTGTGTTTACAGCAAGACTTTTCCAGTATAGAGTTGTTTTCTAAGAATACATTTATTTATTCACTCAGCAAATCTGTTAGTCCTTATTGCTATGACAAATACCTGAGATACACAACCTGAGGCTGAGGGAGGAACAAGTTATTTGGCTTGGGGCTTCAGGGGTTTTCTCCATTGCTGTGGGCCTGAGGAGAGACAGCACATCCCAGACTTTAAGCACGTTCCACGATAAATTCAAGAGACACTAGAAAGGTGAATACCTCCAGTACTGTGTCTCTTGATTTTACACTCAGCTTAGTCTGCCCTTCCCTAAAGCTGACCAGCTTTAGCGGCTTATTATAGCATTAAGAAGAAGCTTCAGAGGGCTGGAGAGATGGCTCAGAGGTTAAAAATACTGGTTGTTCTTGCAGAAGACCCAGGTTCGAATCCCAGCACCCACACGACAACTAAAAACTATCCTAACTCCAGTTCCAGGGGATCCGACAGCCTCTTCTGTCCTCCGAGGGCATTGCACAACATGGGTGCGCTTACCTACACCCAAGCAATACACACATACACATAAAATAAAAATAATAAATAAAAAAAATTAAAAAGGAAAAAAAGAAGCAGCTTCAGGACCACTAAGATGGCTCAGCAGGTAGAGGAGCTGGTATGCAGTCCTGAGTCACATCCTCAGATCCCACAAAGTGAAGAAGCAAACTCCCAAGAGTCATCCTCTGACCCCCCACATATGTGCCATGGCACTCATGGACCTACACTTACATATCTGTGTTCATACACACATAAACACACACAAATAAATGAATAAATTTATTGCATTTTAAAAAAAAATTTTTTTTTAAAGCCAGGCATGGTAGTACACACCTTTAATCTTAACACTTGAGAGGCAGTAGTAGACAGATCTCTGTGACTGTGAGGCCGGCCTGGTCTGCATACAGAGCTGTAGGCTAATCAAGGATACGCAGTGAGACCCTATTTCAAGAAATGAATAAATGAATGAATGAATGAATAAAATATAAATAAATAATAGAAGTTCCAGAACAAGAAATACAAAAGATCAGTAAACTGAATATATATATACTTGAAATCACAACATTTCTGTCTAAACAGCCATGAAAAACATGATGCTATAAACTGAAGAGCCAGAATGCTCTGACTCCATTTTGGCTAGCTTCTTTAGACAAGCCCAGACAAGCTCAGGCTCATTGTACATGTAAAAGCCTTATAAGGTATGAACAAAAACTTCTGACTTTAAAAGATATTAGAACAATCCAATGCCCTGAAGACAGCCCCTACCAATCAAGACTTTCCCCGTACACAGGATATGGGGACATCCAATTATTTTAAAAAATGCTTGGCGCACATGGGTTTCTATGAAGTTCCCCAATAAAAGCTCCTGCCTGCTATTGTTCGGGGCCAGACTCCATATTTGGCTCGTGAAGTCTGTGCCCAGCTAGCCGCCATTTGGTTATTGTCTTTTTTTTTACTTGAAATTCTTAAACTTTTGTATAATCTTTTTGGGTATCTATGGGAATTATTCTCGATTCTCGAACCCTAACAAAAATCACACCTAAATATCTCTGCCTTTCTTTTCATCTTTCCATCTTCTACATTATACTCTCAGGAAAATCCTCTTTTTAAATCTCCCAACTTGTATTTGATCTGCACTTGAGTCTCTTTGGCTGTTCAGATCATCTACGGTATATAGTGACTATATTGCTATCATTCATTTGTTCTTCAAAATTCACTCATCTTTTTTCTGAATTTTATTAGTATATATTAACTCTATATAATCATGACTTTAATCATATTTTCATACATGTATAACATGTATTGTAATCATACCCTCACTTGTTGCCCTCCCCCTCCAGCTGATCCCCTTCCTCTTCCTAACTAGCTTCCCCTCCCTATTTTCATGTCTTTTCTTTCTTTTCTTTCTTTCTTTCTTTCTTTCTTTCTTTCTTCCTTCCTTCTTTCTTCCTTTTTCTGTGTGTGTGTAACCTAGTATGTTTTATTAGGGTTACTTACTGGAGCATGGGAGAAGTGTATTTACAGGAACATGAACATCTTACCAGTGACTACACCTCTGGAAAAACAACTCTCCCTCCCCAATAACCATTAACTGCCAATAGATCCTCAAGGAGGGGTGAGGCCTCATGAGCCTTCTTCCTCCGTGACAGGATGTTGACAGACCCAGGCTTGTGCAGGTTTTGCACAGTTAATCACAGTTGCTGTGAGTTCAAAAGTGCCATAGCCATATCATGGCCCAAAGAGTGTGTTCCCCAAGTCCCCTCTGGTTCTCACATCCTTTCTGCCCTCTCCCTGCCATGCTCCCTGAGCCTTAGAAGGAGTAATGGAGATGTCCCAGTTAAGGCTGAGCTGTCAGCAGCACTTCAACCAGTTAAAAGTCTCGTTGTCATTGCAAAAAGAGAATTCTCTGACACAGGCTGACAAAAGCACACATTTTCGAGGCTATAGGGTTTTTTGTGTTATTGTTGTTTTGATTTGGTTTGGTTTTGTTTTTTTGAGACAGGGTCTCACTATATAGCCCTGGTTGGCCTGGAACTCACTATGTAGACCAGGCTGGCCTCAAATTCACAGATATCTGCCTGCCTCTGCCTCCCAAGTGCTGGAATTAAAGGTGTGCACCACAACACTAGGCCTAAACATAGTAATTTTTATGTGTATATGTATGAGTCTGTGTTAGTGTATGTCACATGTGTGAGAGTGCCCACAGAGGCCAAAACATGGTGTCAGATTCCCTTGAGCTGGAGTTACAGGTAACTATGAGTTGCCCAACGTAGGTGCTGGGACCTGAACTCAGGTCCTCTAGATGAACAGCAAGGACTTTTAATGGATAAGCCATCTTTCCAAGCCCCCAAACATAATTATTTAGAAGGCAATCTGATGAACACATTAGGTTCATTTAGCAAAACAACAGCTGTAGTTTCCCCACTCCGGCCTATGATCTCTCCAGCCATAGGCTTTTGACCAATTTGTTACCAGATATAAATTCCCTCCTGTGGAACAGGCCTCAATTCCAATCAGAAAGCAGCCCACTCTCTATATAACAGACTTGCCACCTTTGCAACTGTGGGTTCATCTTGCCTGGCCATTTGGAAGTATAGCATACAGGGTCCACAGCTCCATAACACTGCTGATGTCAGTTGTCCACCAGCAGCCTGCAAAGCACCATGAAAGCTAGTCAGCAGGGAGGAAGCTTCTATCTCAGTTTCTGTTTGAGTTCCCTATGTCCTGTGATAGCATGTGCTAGCTTCAGCAACAGAATCTTGCCATATAGCTATGGTGTGTAACCAAACACAGTGGCAATTGCCTGCATTGTTTAGAGGGTTCCAGGGGCCTCTCTGTTTTTTGAGTTTTTTTAATTTTTTGAGAAAAAATGTCATGTAATTCAAACTGGCTATGAAGCCTCTGTTTAGTGGAAGATAACCTTGAACTTCCACCCCATCCACCACCACCTCCCTAGGGCTAGGGTTCAAACCCAGGACTTTACGCATGCTAAGTGAACATGCTACCAACTGAGACACTTCCCCAGTCCCCACTCATACCTTTTGATCTATTCATTCCATTTTCACTGATGTTGGCTCTGTCAATCGAATTTGGTGCCTGCTTCTCATGATTTTGATTTTCCTTTAATGATTGGTGATATTTGAATGTCAATTCATATGTACCTTTGAAATCTCATGTTTACCTTTCTGAGAATTCTGTTCTAAGCAAATACATTTTTTATTCCAAAGTTGGGATCAAATCCAGGGCCTTGCACATGCTAGGCAGGTGCTTTATCACTAAGCCTAAGAATTCTGTATTTGTTCTCCAGTGGTGAGTCTTGGGAAAGAGGAGACTATGCTGCCTGCTGGGATGTCACAGTAGCTTGTCCACTGGAAATGTCAGTTCCTCTTCTCAGGGCAAACATTTGGAGTAAGCTCTTCTTCACCAGAGTCCTTACCCACAGGACCCCACTTGAAGAGAATAGATCTGCTCTTGTCCATTTGCCAACACAGGGCTGACCTAGCATAGATACTTCCTTGGTCACATTAATGGTTGCTGGAGAGACACTTCCTATGCCTTCAGCAGTCGCACTGCTTCAGCACAATCTTGAAATCATGCTCACTTTATTTTTCTGCTTATATATTTTCTTTTTTTCATTTTTAAAAAGTTTTTACTTTATTATTTTTATTTTATGTGTATGAGTGTATTGCTTGCATATACGTAAGCGCACCTATGTCATGCAATGCCCTCAGAGGTCAGAAGAGGGCATCAGATCCCCTGTAACTGGAGTTAGGACAGTTGTTAGCTGCCATGTGGGTGCTGGGAATCAAACCTGGGTTCTTTGCAAGAACAGCCAGTGTTTTTAACCACTGAACCATCTCTCCAGCCCCTGCTTATATATTTTCTTTTACACAAATAATCATGTGTTTCTGTTGAGTCTTGCAGAATTTCTGCTTGATAACAGCTTTTTGTTTTTGATGGGTTTTGGGGGGGGTGTTGTTGTTTGTTTGTTGTTTATGGAGACAGGGCCTCACCACGTAGCCTCTGAGTGACCTAGAACTCACTGTGCGAACAAGGCTGGCCTGAAACTCAGAGAGATTTGCTTGTTTCTGCCTCCCAAGTGTTGGGATTAAAGGCACACACCACCACACCTGACTGTTGTGTTTTTGCTTTTGCTTTGTTTTATTTATTTTTTTAATATGAAACACCACAAATTTTCATGCCATCCTTGAGCAGGAGCCATGCTAATCTTCTCTATATCATTCCAGTTTTAGTATGTGTGCTGCTGAAATGAACATCAACAACAGCTTTTTATTCTAGTTTTTAATACAGTTTTACTATTGTTTTTGAATTTTTTTTATCTATCAGGTCAAGAGTGGAATTTCTATCAGAGTAGAGATTTAAGGGCTATAGCCTGTTTCTAAGGAAGATATTTTTAAATTTAAAACTATACATAAAATAGTTGAGGGGGGGTCTAGAGAGAGAACTCGGCAGTTAAAAGATCTTGCTACTCTTCCAAAGGCCCTAAGTTTGTTTTCCAGAACCCACAAAGAGCTGCTAACCATCACCTATAACTCTAGTTCCAGGGGATCTGACACCCCTCTTCTGGCCTCCAAGCACTGCGCTCACATGCACAAACTCATATTTATACACAAATATACACTTATCAAAATAAAAATAAGGGACTGGAGAGATGACTCAGTGGTTAAGAGCACTGGCTGCTCTTGCAGAGGATCTGGGTTTGGGTCCCAGCATCCACATGATGGCTAGCAACCATCTTTAACTCCAGTTCCAGAGGATCCAACACCATCTTCTGGCCTCTCTGGGCACTGCACAATGTGATGCATTTACACAGATGCAGGCAAAACACTTATACGTATAAAATAAAAATAAATAATTCTTTTAATTAAAAAAACAAAAAGCATTGGCTGCTCTTCTAGAAGATCTAGGTTCAGTTCCCAGCACCCACATGGCGGCTTACAACAGGCCATAACTCCAGTTCCAAGGGATCTGGTGCCCTCTTCTGGCCTCTAGGCATTGTATGCATGGGTATACTTTGATACATGCAGGCAAAACACTCAGACACAGAAAATAAAAATAAATAAATAAAAATAAATCTTAAACAAATAAAAGTATGCACAGGGTGGTGTTTAGCACACATAGATAACTTTTAAATGTATAGTGTATGCTTACTTTCACTTATTCTCATAATAGCACCTGATAGCAAGGAATACCAACTGCGAAAACATATCTTTCTATCAATTCTTTGTAACTTTTTTTTAAAGTCCTTTCCTTAGAACAACCCTTTAAATTTGATAAGTACATGGAAGTTGAGGTGTGGCTCAGAGGTACAGCATTTTGCCTGGAACACTTATGGCCCTGACTTTGAGTCCTAGCACTGTAGAAAACAAATAACAAGTAAATAAGAAAATGAATAAATGAATGCATTTAACTTTCCACAGAGACCAAGAAGTTCATGAGCAAGTGGACTTCTTGGGAGGTATCCTTCAGTTTTCAGAATAAAACCCAGACCCCTTAGTTCTACAGAAAACAGTTGTCCCTAACTGCCTCTTTTTCCGCTGTTCCCTTCTGCTCCCCTGATCCACAGCTGCTCGGTGAAGAATAAGCGTTCTCCAAGGGAGATTTGTCTGGGTCTCTCACCCTCCATGCGTATTTCCTTTTATATGGAACACTTTGGCCCAGGATGTTTATCTCACCAAGATACTAACACAATTTGAAGATAATTCTTTGCTTAAAGATTGACTTTATTGCTATTAGCTACTGTTTCATTTCAGTGTATACAATATTATCTTCTTTTCAAGGGTGCTACAGCTATGTTTTCTGTGTCAGTCAGCCCTTCTCCCTATCCAAAAGCCATGTATCTCCTCTTTGAGCCTTGGCTGTGTGTTAAGCGAGAGCAAAGATTTCTTTCATAAAATGCTCTAGCTCCCCTTCCAGGAGATAACATGGTGACCTCATTAATGATGTGTGAACATCAGTCAGCACACTCTGGGTCTTAGTTTAGATTCTGATAAACAGGACCTTGACTAGTAAGTTTAATGTCTCTGGACCCTCATTTCTACATCTACCAAATGAGAACATCAGCAAGACATACCTGCTCCCACATCTCAAACCACATAGCAGATCAAATAAATTTGGTTTCTCTTTGATTTCCAGATAAATTTAACCAATTACTCAGTATCTATATTGTCATTTTATTTTGTTATTTATTTTTTGGCCTTTTTGAGACAGAGTCCCCTGTATAGCCTCAGCTGACCTAGAACTCGCTATGGAGACCAGACTGGCCTCAAACTCACAGAGATCCATCTGCCTCTACCTCCCAAGTGCTGGGATGAAAGGCTTTCACCACCACACCCAGCAATATTGTCATTTTAAATACTCAAAGAAGCTGGTATGGGAGTTGCACACCTTTAATCCCAGTATGGGGAAGGCTGGTATTGCAGTTCCTAGCCAGCCAGGGCTACACAGTCAGACCCTATCTCAAAAAAAATCAAGAACAACAAAATAAATAAATACTCAAATAACACTGATAAATAAAGATCCCCTGAGAATCTTGGAATTTGTCCTTCTCATTGTTGAGCAGTGTTTCATGATCTTGCCAAAGCTTGTCCTTTGACATTACTGTGACTTCTGATCTGTGTCTTATGAACAATGATAGAGCAAACATCCTTCTAAGCTGGATATTTCTAAAGCATTTCTGCTTTACATACAACAGAAATTTGGTGCTCTGGGCTTTGTCCCCACCACTAATTAGCTAAGAATGAAAAGAAAAGTTCCCAGTGGATGATGACAATCGAAAGTCCCCTTGAAATGGAGAAGAGAAAAAGGTGATGTGTTTCCCTCAATGCCACAGGAAGTCAGAAAATTCCAGCCGGGTCACAGTGAGCATCACGGGGGGGGGGCGGGGGGCACAGTTCTCTGGACACCAGGGTGCACAAGTAGAGTACTGATGCCTTCAGGTTTCAGACAACAGTCCAGTTCTGCAGCCAGCTCAAGGAAGGGAGTAGGTCCTTAAAAGAATCCACAACTGTTTGCAGTAGGATGAGCCTCTCTGATCCCTGAATGACTGGGGCCATAAAACAGGAGACTTAGGACAAAAAATTACTTCCAACCTGGCACTCACACCTTTTGACCTAGCACTCGGGAGGCAGAGGCAGGCAGATTTCTAAGAGATGGAAGACAGCCTGGTGTACATAGCAAGTTCCAGGCCAGCAGGGGCTCCACAGAGACCCTGTCTCAAAAAGACCAAAAAAAAAAAAACCCAAAGAATTTCTTCCCCTCATCCTTAAGTCAGCACTGTGGGGCATGTGAAACAAACTCATGGGTTGAATGGCCACAACAGGAAGGAGCCAGGAAACTTGTCTCTTCAGCGACTATGGAGGTGACTTAGAGAGTTGACACCAGTGAGAGAGAAGCCCCGGCCCATTAGAAAGCAAATTCATAGAACAAAATAGCAAAAGAAAGAATAAAAAGAGTAGACCTGGCCTGGGGTTGCAGATCAGTCAGTACAGTGCTTGCCTTAACTGCACAAAATTCTGGGTGTGATCCCTAGTGCTGCATAAACCAGGCCTGGTGATACACTCCTATAATCCCAGCAATTGGGAGGTGGAGACAGGAAGATCAAGAATTCAAGGTCATCCTTGGAGCCAACATGAGATGTAGGAGACCCCATGTCAAAAAAAAGAATACTCCTGGTAAAACTAGTGAAAGTATCATGTGGCCAGAGAAGGTTGTTAAACTAACTTCAGAAATAAGAGGAACTACGTAAACCATGCACTGCTAAATGCCAGGCATGCTTCTAAGGAGCATACTTCCGGTGGTCTTCAAATGTACTCTGAAAGTGTTCTACGCAGATAAATTGTGTGTGTGTGTGTGTGTGTGTGTGTGTGTGTGTGTGTGTGTGTGTGTTTAGCAAAAGGAGGAATAAAAGGAGTAGACCTGGCCTGAGGATGTAGATCAGTCAGAAAACAGCAGCCGGGCCACAGTGAGCATCGTGGATGTGGGGCATGGTTCTCTGGACACCAGGATGCATAAGTAGGGTGCACATGTAGAATGCGATACCTTCAGATTTCAGCCAAGGGTCCAGTTCTACAGCCAGCTCAAGGAAGGGAGTAGATCCATATATATATGGTCATGAATTCCAGAAGGGGTGGTTGGTGGGACATGGGAGGAGTTGGAGAGGGGAGAGGAAGTCAGGAAGAGTGGAATCCTTAAAAAAAATTCTATTACCGATCCCAGTTGGATATATGAAGCTAGAAGGCCCCTCTTCCCTGCTGCACTCCTTTTTTTTTTCCTTTCTTCCTCTCTTCCTTCTTCCTACAAATACTTTTTGACAGTCTGTGATATACCAGGCATACTCTTGGCACTATGGAGTCACAGGTTAACCAGGATATTTAAAGTGCCTGCTTTTCTAGTAGTGTAACAGATACTTAGACACTATAATTACTGGAAACAGTTGACTCCTCACATGGGCCCATAAGGTAACTGAAGCATGGTAAAAGTTTGGCATCTCTGCCTTTATTTTGCATCTATCTCTTTTAGGCAATGTACTGACAGCTTCTATAATGCCCTGTTCTAGAACCTCAAAAGTCACCTGATGGTTTGCAATCATTTTTCTAAACTCCACAGTCATACTGGATTCCAGAAACAAAAGACCCATAAACATCTTTTTGATAAGGAACCAAATCTACCTCCATGAAACTTGAGCTTCCCAATGAGGGCAGCTCTCTGTGGTGGAAAAGCTATACCCTGGAGCAGGAGGATTTATCCTAAGGGAACCATATTGCTCCTCACAAGTGATGACATGATACAACTGCTTCAAACAACCTTGTAGAACCAAAACTGAGATAATAACATGATCAGCCAGACCATGCTTTGACAGAATGCTTAATTCTACATGCCTTTTGTTCCCCTTCCCCAATTCTTCCTCTATTTAAACACTGAAATCTTGTCAATATGAACTTGGGGGTCACTGGGCCTTTATCTGTCCCTCTAATCAATATGTCATATTGTATAAATCTTGCTCGGCCTTTTACCACTAATCTTTAATTTACTTGGCTACATCTGAATGGAGTTGTCTGAGTTCATAAAATGGTACACCTTATAGAGGGTTTTCTACAGTATATAAATTATACTTTCATAAATTTGACATTAAAAATAATAGTTCAGAGCCAGAAATGGTGGTGCACATCTTTAATCCCAGCACTCAGGAAGCAAAGGCGGGTGGATCTCTATGAGATCAAGGCCAGACTGATCTACATAGTGAGTTCCAGGCCAGCTGGGGCTACTAGGAGATCCTGTCTCAAATTTTTTTTAAATAAAATAATAGTTCAAAGCTTGGCATGGTGGCATGCATATATCTGTAATCTTAGCACTCAAGAGATGGAGACAGGAAGATCACAAGTTCAAGGTCACCCTCAGCTATAAAATGAGTTTGAGGCCAGCGTGAGTTAGTGAGACTCTGTCTCAAAATAAATAAATAAGTACAGTCCTATAAGAAAAGATGATCATGTTGTCAAATTGCCTTCTAAATAGACTTTTTTTATTAATTTTTATTTTAGGTGTGTGAGTGTTTTGCCTGCATGTATGTAAGTACACCCGTGTCATGTAATGCCTGAGGAGGTCCTCTGCAAGAGCTGCTAGTGCTCCTAACCACTGAGCCATCTTTCCAGCTCCCTAAATAGTCATGTTTATAACCATAGATTAGTGCAGTGCTTGGCCTTGGTCAGAAAAGCTTATCACACAATAATTATTATTAACATACATAGTAATAAAAATTTTAAAATAATTTTTTGAAAAGAAAGAAATTTGTCAGTGTTCTTAATATAAAAGATGCTAGGGCTGGGGCTGGAGAGATGGCTCAGTGATTAAGAACATACTGCTTTTGCAGAGGACCTGAGTTCAGTTCCCAGCACATACATAACAACTAACAACTGTCCATAACTCCAGTTCCAGGGCATCTGATGCTTATTCTGGCCTCTGCAGGCATTGCACACACACGGTTCACTTACCTATACACAGACAAAAACACTTATACACATAAAAATAAACTAATAAATAAAAATAATTTATTATTATAAAAAGTATGAAAACTGTTGAATCAAAAAGACTGTCCCTTCAACATGGCAGCCATGGGATGTCAATGCACATAGCATTACATTTAACTAAATCTCTCCAAAACATCCAGAGAAGACCAAACCAACTTGATAACTGCCCAAATGGGAAAGAGTGAAGTCTTTGAAATTGCTGTCATAGTGCTAAGGTCAGAGCCTGGGCCAAGGCAGTCGCCCCAAAACAAGCCAATTAAAAAGGCACAGTAGCCGAGCGTGGTGGCGCACGCCTTTAATCCCAGGGCTTAATACCAGCACTTAGTAGGCAGATGCAGGCATATCTCTTGAGTTTGAGCCCAGCCTGGTCTACATAGTGATTTCTAGGCCACCTGGGATTACAGGAAAAAAAAAAAAAAAAAAAAAAAAAAAAAAAAAAAAGAGTGAAAAGCTGGAAAATGAACATTATAAGATGTTCTGAAGATGAACAAAGCCATCCAGTGACATCCCCCAAACCTCCTTTCCACCTCACCCCCACCCCCACAGTTCATTTTTGTGGCCCCTTGTGAGGTTTTGATTTAAACAGAGGGTAAGAGGTATGCATAACTAAGGAGCTCACGTCATGGTGTGGTCCTGCCCATCATTACAGGGCTGCAGTCTCCTCCTTGAGATCTTTGGGAGACAAGTTCTGCCTCTCACTGGCAGCAGGGGTTCTGCCTTTTCCTTCTCCCAGCATGAGATTCCTGGGGAAATTCCAACTTCTTGGGGTTCATTGTTTCAACAATCTCAAGTGTCTCTTTAGAGCGTCTTCATTCCTGCCAGGATGGGTACAAGGTCATATTGCATTTATTTTTATATCTCTACCTAGCATACATACAGCATAGTTTTGATAGAAGCTACTCTCAGTAAACATTAGTGAATAATTAGCAATCTGTGTGGGGGTTCCCAGCATGCTTTAAATTTTCCCTCAGCATCTGCCTTTCTATTCTTAATAAACTCCAATTCTACTTCAAAACAATTAAAAAGAAGAAAAGATAGACCTGTCAACCAGCCTTTCAAGTGTGCTCCAGAAGAGGCATATGTGCCATGTGACCTCAGCAAATGTGTGAATTGTGACCTGTCTTTGACGCCATAATGACTAATCTGTTTTTCCTCAGAAAGACTGTTAATCCTTTCTCTAACTTACCTGGTTAAATACTCATTTCATTATGAACTTGTAAAATTTGAGTAATTGTGTTGTTCATGATTTTTGCAATGTCATTGCTATGTCTGTACCTTTATACATAAGATATAAATCATAACCTTATTCAGTCATTACACAAATGATATGCATTTATAACCAGAGTTCCCTGGAAATTGTCCTTTGTTCTGCCCCTCCACTTTTGCCTCTGCTTAATCCTTTTGCTGAGAAGCCCCACCTAGATGAAATCTTAAGGAACACAGAACCCAAGTGGCCTTTGTTATACCTTTCGTCAGCAACCAGCTACAGAAGATGGAACATCCATTGTGATGCACCCAGGAAACACCCTTGCTGACAAAGCCTTCGCCAGACAGCAGCCTCACTGTCTCCTCCCTTCACCAGAGCTGGGATGCAGCGCTTGCATTACATAAACTGGATGTGTTGGCCCTACACCTATAACCCTATCACTAGAGAAGTTGGAAGCAGGATGATAAATTCAGGGTCATCCTAAGTTGCATAGCAAATTCCAAGTCAGCCTGGGCTACAGAGTGATAGTCTGTCTCAAAATAATAATAATAGCCGGGTGTGGTGGCACTAGCCTTTAGTCCCAGGACTTGGCAGGCAGAGGCAGGCAGGTCTCTGTGAGTCAAGGCCAGCCTGGTAGGCATAGTGAGTTCCAGGCCAGGTAGGGCTACAGGGGGACCCTGTCTCAAAAAGACAACAATAATAATGATGATGATGATGATGATGATGGTGGTGATGATGATAAGTAAAAAGAAAGGACAAAAGTTAAACCTAAAGAATTTCATAGCAGTATAGCACAGATTCATAATGCAGAATCAGTTGATCTGGAAATTCCCCAAACTGGAAGACAGAGGGAAAATAGAGGTGGAAAAATGGAAGCAGTTTTCAAGATTTACCAGGGAGCCTTTGGATTGAAAGAATGGGTATGGAAAAGCACTGGTTAATGAATTTGGAAGAGAAAGCCATCTGGTTGAGGGACTGTGTGTTGCAAGGAAGTTGTGGGGTTAGGGATGGGAAGGATATTAAAATCTATTCATCACTGTCTCCTTTTTCTTATTCTCACGTCCTCTTCCGCTTTCTTCTTGAATTAACTTTTACATGAGGATGTCATTATTGCCCCACCACAGCCGTCTGAAGTCAGACTTCCTTCAGTGCTTGCGCTGGCCCACTTCTTTCAGGAACAGATTAAGTTATCAGGACGGTAAAGAATGTCCCCCCAAATCTCAATTACTTAAAACAAGAAAGGTTTTAGCTACAATAAATGATACAACATTCTCTAATTTGTGCCACTGTAACATTCAAGGGTTAATCAGGATCGAAGGCAATAAAGCACTCAGAATCTCCAATGTTCTCTGCCATGCCAGGCAGGGAAAACATTCTGGATCATTAATAATCAGATCTTCATTTTGAGATGACACCCACAGTTCACTAGCCAAAAATAATTATGTAGTCCCACCAAACCACAGATGGCCATGAATACAATTCCAGCATGTTGCTATGAGATGGAGAGCTGGAACATTTGTCAAAGGTCACTGATGACTGTCAAACCATGTAGCTATGGGAAATCCAGTATCCGCTACAGATTTCTAACATCTGTATCCTACAAACTTGAAAGTGCTTTATTCTGTTCTGTGTTGTTCACAGTCTCATATTCACTGCCGCAGCTTTTGGAGATAAAATTAGCGTTTCACTTCTCCGACGATTTCCTGCGTTGTAGCTGTGCTCCATCCTGTTCCCTGGCCATGTACAAGCCAGCACTCATTATCGAAGGGATGGATTGCAAGATTCTCTTATAAATGTCCTCACAGAACTTGGTTGTCAGATGATGGAATGGCTTTGGGGAATTTATTGAATCTTGAGGCTTGGGCCTCAAGTCCTGGACCAAAAAAAAAAAAAAAAGGCAAAATCTAACTGAGCAGTAGCATTTGACCACAGACACAAGAGGATCAACTGCCTCAAGCTCCTTCTGCTCTTAGACAGATCACAATGCAACAAAGCTCAAAATCAACACTGGACAGAGCCCTAGTCATTACATGAACTCATGGTGATTAAATAACACACTCCCAGGGGCTGGAGAGATGGCTCAGTGGTTAAGAACACAGGTTGTTCTTGCAGAAGACCTGAGTTCGAATCTCAGCACCCACATGGCAGCCAAAACTGTCCTTAACTCCAGTCCCAGGGGATCCCACAGCCTCTTCTGACCTCCAAGGGCATTGCACGTCATGGGTGCACTACACGCAGGCAATACATGCATACACATAAAAAATAAAAATAATAAATAAAATTTACAAAACACACACACACACTCCTAAACAATGAGCGAGTCAAAGGAGAAATTAAGAAAGAAAAGAATTCCTGGAATTCAAAGAAAAGGACAATACAACACAATACAACCTCTGGGACACTTTAAAAGCAGTCTTAAGAGGGAAGTTTATAGCTTTAAGTGCCTATATCAAAAAATCGGAAAGAACACAAATAAATGACCTAACACTGCAAATCAAGACACTGGAAAGGCAAGAACAAATGAAACCCAAACCCAGCAGACAAGAAGAAATAACAAAAATCAGAGCAGAAATGAATGAAATAGGAGCAAAAAAACCAATACAAAGAATCAATGAATCTAAGAGCTGGTTCTTTGAAAAGCTAACCAAGATAGACAGACCCCTAGCCCAGTTAGGCAAAAGAAAGAGCGAGCAAATCCAAATCAACAAAATCAGGGATGAAAGGGGAAACATCACAACAGACACCCAAAAGATCTAGACCATTATAAGGGAATATTTTTAAAACCTATATGCTACTAAATTTGAAAACCTAAAAGAAATGGGTGGATATCTAAAATCATGGGAACCATCAAAGTTAAACCAAGAAGAGATCAACAGTTTAAACAGACCCCAGCATATAAGGAAATCAAAACAGTAATACAAAGCCTCCCAACTGAAAACAGCCCAGGCCCAGATGGATTTACAGCAGAATTCTATCAGACAATTAAAGAAGACCACCAACCAATACTACTTAAATTACTCAAAATGATAGAAACAGAGGGAGAACTCCCAAATTCCTTCTATGAAGCCAGCATCACTCTAATACCTAAACCCGGTAAAGACACAACCAGAAAAGAAAATTATAGACCCATATCCTTAATGAACATAGATGCAAAAATTCTCAACAAAATACTTTCAAACCACATACATACACACATCAAAAAAGTCATTCACCATGATCAAATAAGCTTTATCCCAGAGATGCAGGGATGGTTCAATATATGCAAGTCAATAAACATCATTAATCATATAAACGGACTCAAAGACAAAAATCACATTGTCATCTCAATAGATGCAGAAAAAGCTTTTGACAAAAATCAGCATGCATTTATGTTCAAAGTTCTAGAGGGAACTGGACTAGAGGGAACATACCTCAGCATAATTAAAGCTGTATACAACAAACCTACAGCCAACATCATTCTAAATGGAGAAAAACCGGAAGCATTCCCATTAAATTCAGGAACCAGACAAGGATGTCCGCTATCTCCACTCCTTTTCAACATAGTGCTTGAAACGCTTGCTAGATTAGAACGCTTATTAGACAGGAGAAGGAATTAAAGGAATACTAATTGGAAAAGAAGAAGTCAAACTATTCATTTTTGCAGATGGCATGATACTATATGTAAGAGATCCCAAAAGTTCCACCAGAAAACTCCTAGAACTGATCAACACTTTCAATATAGTGGCAGGTTATAAAATCAATCTACAGAAATCAGTAGCCTTTCTATATACCAATAACAATAAATTAGAGAAAGAATATAGGGAAATGCTCCCATTCACAAATACTACAAAAAAAACTAAATATCTTGGAATAAATCTGACCAAAGACATCAAAGATCTCTACAATGAAAAAAAAATTTTTTTTTGGTCTTTTTGAGATAGGGTCTCCCTGTAGCCCCAGCTGTCCTGGAACTCACTATGTAGACCAGACTGGTCTTGAACTCACAGAGATCTTCCTGCCTCTGCCTCCCAAGTGCTGGAACTAAAGGCGTGCGCCACCATGCCTGGCTACAATGAAAATTTAAGTTAAAGAAAGAGATTGAGGAAGACACTCCCATGCTCATGGATTGGAAGAATTAATATTGTGAAAATGACCATCCTACCAAAATCAATACATAGATTCAATGCAATACCAATCAAAATCCCCATGACATACTTCACAGAATCAGAAAAAAAATCCGTAAATTTGTATGGAAGCACAAAAGACCCTGGATAGCCAAAGCAACTCTGAGCACAAAGAGCAGCTCTGGGTGGGGGGATTACTATACCACATCTCAAAGTATACTACAGAGCTGTAGCCATAAAAACAGCACGGTACTGGCTCAAAAATAGATACATAGATCAATAGAACATGATTGAAGACCCAAACCCGAGTATACACAATCTCAGCCACCTGATATTTGACAAAGGTGCCAAGAACACACAATGGAGGAAAAACAGCATCTTCAACAAACGATGCTGGCAAAACTGAATCTCCACCTGTAGAAGAATGAAACTAGATCCTTATCTTTCACCTAGCATAAACATCAACTCCAAATGGAT